>NW_026099573.1:2910146-2988441 GCF_025091365.1 Daktulosphaira vitifoliae | reverse complement strand
TTGATGTCTTTACCTATCATTTGGTATATTTTTTTTGTAAATCTGACACTTAACCTGCCCACAGGGGGGGATTTAAAATGACAACTTTTTCACAAAAAATTAACTTTTTCAACTTAACTTTTGAAAATGTTCCGGAAGGTCTGACACTTTTATATATATCTTAAATTAAAGCTTATGTAATATACTTTAATTTGAAAAAAAAAAATTTGACCTCTGGACTTGTCTTCGTGGTGAAAGTTGACATCAAAGTTAATAAAAAATTACGATTTTTGTAAAATAATTTTTTTTTATATTTTTAACTTAATAATGCTCTAACTTTTTCAAAAATGAACATATCAATATAATTTTTTTTTATATAGATGCTTGATGTCTTTACTTATCATTTGGTATATTTTTTTTGTAAATCTGACACTTAACCTGCCCACAGGGGGGGATTTAAAATGACAACTTTTTCACAAAAAATTTACTTTTTCAACATAACTTTTGAAAATGTTCCGGAAGGTCTGACACTTTTATATATATCTTAAATTAAAGCTAATGTAATATACTTTAATTTGAAAAAAAAAAATTTGACCTCTGGACTTGTCTTCACGGCGAAAATGGCTACCGAATGCTTTTTTCGTGTGAAAATTCTCGATTTTATTATTTATATTATATTTAACTTTATAATGCTATAACTTATTGAAAAGTTTATGGATCTACACAATTTTTTTATGACAAATAATATTTTTTAATAAACCCTGTTTCATTTACCATACTTTATCTTTATCGAGATATTAATAAGGAACCAGCAGATCAAGTAGCTTTTGGAATAAAACACCAATTTTTTTAAAATTAAACACTATCTAAAGATTTGCATCGAAGCGTTTATTTTTGATAGTGATTTTAATCACTGTCAGATATCATTTACTTGATCCAACTATGCCACGTCACCACTGTGCCGCGACCCCCCTGTGCTGGGTTTTTTATAAATGCATGTCTTTACCTACCATTTGTTTTTTTTTGAATTAAGTCTGCCAAATTATTAGTTTGACAATTATTCATCCATTGTTTCAAACGATCGTTTTCTTTAGGATAAGAAAAAATGCTTTTATCCTTGAAGGAAAATCTACTTGGACAAAACTTCACTGAACATCGCATACTGGTGAGGTAGTGAGATATTTTGAAAGAAAGCACCAAATATAACACGAAACTTGTGATCACACGAAAGAGCAAAACAAGTGTTAACGTACACAAACTAGATAGTATCAAAGACACCATGAAAGGTATGCACTAGAGCGACGTAGGAATATTGATTAACAATAGGTATGATTTGAAGTAGCGGTTTCTACCTGTGTACCTTAGTCATCTAGTACACTTATGCAAGGTGCTAAGACAATAGAACCCTGCATTTTAACTAGTGCAGGACTAGAACAGGTTCATGGTTGAGATAGGTAAACAAATATACATAAGTAAATGTATTTGAGGTATCTAGACCCCCTACATTTTGCTGACCGCATAGTACGTAATTAATTATAACATATAAAATTGATTGCAATTACTACTTAAAATCGTTTCTTCTCCTATAGAAATTTTACCTCAGAGACTACTAAAATAGGAATTCCGCATCTATAGCTCCCTTAATTTGTATTCGTGTACAGAAACAAAAACAATTGTAACTGCTTAAGTCAAATTTAAGTAGTTAATAATTCACATTATAAATGCTGAGAATTACTTAATTTTCATGACTAATTTAGAGATTTTTATTCATGAAAAAGTAATAAATAAGGGTTAAGGGTTTAATACCTTAATTTAATGATGTATTAAAAAAAGTTATGTCAATAATCATGTTTTTTTACGGAATTTCTTAATATTTATGCTACAGCAAATTTAACAATGAAATAAATTAAAAGAATTTTTGCGCTCATACATATAGTTGCACTGATTCTCTTCTGCCAATCAATACACCGTTTTGTTACCGGGCCAAGTTAACTATCTGTTTCCATATAGTCTGTGATATCACCTACAACATATTACCTCCCTTTATATACTATTTCACAGACTATAGTCAAAACGTATAGTCTGTAGAGGGATGGAAAAAATTTTCCCAACCTCGAAAAACTAAATATCGATATGTCGATATATAGAATCAGAAAATATCGATAATTCAAAAACAATTTTAATATTTATTCTTTCTTTGTTTGTCATTGTTAGAACATGGAAGTTGATGCGTTTTGCATTTGATTTTGAAGTTTTTAGATGATGAATTCTTAGCTGAAAATGTGTTTCAGTATCATGCGATTCTTAATAACTAATTTTTATATTGTATTTTCTAGCTTTTTTTTCATTGTTGTCATAACATTTTATTTTCTATACTTTAAATCATTTTATCTAATATTTTACATTACTTTTGTCTATTTTTTATATTAAAACATTGGTTACGTAAACAAATGAATATAATTAGGTACCTAAATAAATAATAATGTAATTTAAATCTAATTAGATATCATTTTTATTTGTCTTTAATATTTTTTGACGATATTAACATTGTTTTTATTCATACATTTACACATTAAATTGTTTAACTAGAGGTTTAAAAATAAAAATAAATGATCAATAGTAATTTTTTTTATATTTTGTATTCACTTAAGTTATTTTAATTCATTATATGTCAATTTCGGGTCATTTTTTGAAAGGCGTCTTCTGTCGTTTTTAGACAATTTATTCATATTTTTATTAGTAATTTATAATGGTTTTTTAGGTCATTAACTTCCGAACCCTAAAATGTAATGATACATTACATATTTGCGTACTTTTTAACAAATATATCATATTAGTAGTATAAATTATTTGTAATTAAGCTATTGACTTTTGAAAATTGGCTTATTAGAAAAAAAATAGTATCCAGCCTAAATATACATACATATGATATTTATATAGTATGTTTTATAAAAAATTTATTTAGCAGTAATGAAATAACACAAATAATAATACAAATATTATATTGTTAGAATTATTTATTAAGTTCGATGTAACTTTATCATTTTTTAAAGAAATAAATGTGGACATTTTTAATGGATTTATCATAATAACTAAGCTCAACGAGTGTTATTTAAATATAAAAATAAATAAAAAGTTATACATTATCCAACTTGAAAAATCTTTTTCCCAATAATCTAAAAACAAATTAATTAATTAGTGTAATATATATAGATTTATTATATATCCAATTAAAATAATTAAATTACCTATTTCTTTCTTTGGAAAGAATATTTTCCAACTTTGGAGAATAGCCTTTTAGAAGGAACAGATGTAGCGACAATACAAAATACTTTTTGAGCTTCTACATAAATTAATGTAAAAACTAATTTCATGTCTTCCCACGTTTCTAATGGATTTTGCTTAAAATAAGTTACTGGTGAAGATTTTAATATTTCCAAATTGTCTATTTAATTGGGTAATGATAGCACCTTTAAACTTTTCCCCTAAATCTCTCTTAGGAAGTTGTGAGATTACACCATTATTCAAACAACTTACAATTGGTAAAACCTTACTAATAGTGACATAATTTTCTGCTGACATCTCAGTTGTGACCATTTCCAGAGAACGCAAAACCACTATAATATCATGTATTTCTTGCAGCTGTCTAGGTGATACCATTTCTAGACCGTTTGGTTATGTCAGCATTATATCCACTATAATTTTAGATAGCTCAACAAATCTTTAAAGCATGTATAAGACACTATTCCATCAGGTGCTTAAATTGAGAACCAATTTTTTAACTACACCTTCTTTTATGCCTGAATGAACAAAAAAAAACTTATATTTTGTTTAGAACATAAGTTTTCTATTATAAATTAATATACCTTAATTTATCTGTATTTTTCTAAGTTCATCGCTCAGTGCTTCGTTTAAAATGCTTAACAATCTCTCTTACACTTAATAATAATTCAGATATTGATGTGGTATTGGTAATTGATTTTTCGACAACTAAATTGATTGAATGTGCGAAACAAGGTACATAGTTATAAGTGTCAAATGAATCTTTCACCGCTTTAGTTTTGTTTGCCCCATTATCATATACAACAGCCATTTTTTTTCCTTAGAAATATTCCATTCATTCAAGCATTTTATTATTTCTTAGCTGATGTAATTGGCTGTATGCGATTTATGACAACAATAATTCCTGTTTTGAAAAAAAAAAACATTTAATGACAGTTTATTATAACAAATTAATCCTTCTAACAATACATACTAGATTTCAATGACAGGCTTTGTATATAATGAATGGTAATTCCTAAAAAAAATTTTTTTCCCTGTCCGTCCAAATGTCAGTGGTGATCAAAGAAAAATATGAAATATTTTTTAAACCGACTGAAATTTAGATTCAACAATTTTGTACTTATCATTAATATATGTTTTGATAGTATTCATATAAGGGACTTTATACAAAGGATTTTATTTGTTAACTATATTTCTGAAGCCTTTTCCTTCAATAGTTCAGAAGGTTTTATTATCTTTGCATAAAAAATATGCTATCGCTTCTGTTATGCATTTATGTTGTGTTCCACCAACTAAAAAAAATACATTTAATCAGATAAGGTATTATATATACATTTATTAATTTATTATCAACTGTGTATTCAAAAATAAACTTTACCAGCCATTGATGAAATTTGTTTGAACACCTCATTTATATTTTGTTGTCTCTGAAGTGGAGAACTCTTTGGAATGGGCACTACTGTTTTTAATGAGTTTGCAATTGAATTTTGATCAGTAGCACTACTAAGATTATCTTGAACAACATACTGTAAGCACAGTTACATAAATCAATTAACATATTTGTAACATTTTTATAAGTAATTTTTCTTTACATCTGGGTCATCTGGAAATTGAATCATTTGAAACATCTTATTACATGTTTTCTTATTGACTCCTCCACTACTTGAAACAAATTGGGAAATTTGTTGTTGTTCAAGTTTGTTACTTATTGAAGCATCAAACCTAGCTTCTGCTTTTTTCAAATATTTATCCAAATGTGCTCTAAGGTTGGATGTGTTGCCAGACGTTTTTATAACTTGTTTACATTCATTGCAAGATACTGAAATCTAGTCAATTTTGGTTAACGAGCACCAAAGTTTACTAGAATCCTTGATTTAAGACTAAAACCCTAAATTTTAAGTGATTTTTCATCAATATTATGATCACATTACACAAGTAATAATATAAATGGGATATAATAACATAAATATCTAGTGATATAAATCGATATGACTTGAGTCTAGAATTGTAGGTAAATATTATATTAACTAATATTAACAAATAATAATATAATAACAACACAAACTTACAAAATATAGTTAATAAAGCACCACTAGCCACTAATATCACCAATAATAAAAACGATATGAATAAATTACAATACTGATAACTATTAATTATATAGTACTACAAGTATAAACGTATTCAAAAGTAAGACGTAAGTCGTAACTATATAAGAACACAACACTTATTAAAATAATAATTATCATAAGTTTCGATGCATCAAAGTAATAGTAATTTTTAATTTTACTCTAAAATTAAATTTTATATATTATACGAAATGAATTTCCTAGAAAAATATCAATCACAATTTCGCTTTAACTATTTTTTAACGTGGGAGCAAAAATTAGCCTTCTTGATGTTATAGAACTAAAAAACTGGGTAAAGCTATTTTTTTTTTATATTAAAATAATTTTATACAAAAATACGGTATTTAATAAACTTTATCCTTGATAATGCATATTATTTTATCTTCGATTGGTAAGCTGATAATATAGGGTTTTTTCTGCCTTTTTTTTTTGAAAACTGGAAGGATTATTGCAAAATTTTTATTGATAATACATTAAAAATTTACTTTGCTACTCTTTTTGAAAATTTAATCATTAATTTAGTGGTACGAAGTACAGATCACCCTATAATATAGCAGTATAGTAGTTATTAAAGAGAAAATAATGTTACATCACCATGAAAAATAGTTTAAAATTTTTAATTAATCATTCATAAATATAATATTATACAAGTGGCATTATAATATAAAAAATAATTACAATAAAAATAAAAAACTTTATAACATCCATTACACTAATTTTATTTATATTGATGTATTTATTATACATTTTCTACAATTTTATTCACATATGTTAACTTAAAACTGACATAAAGGCTTTTTGAATATACATAAATTAATCACAATGTAAAGCTAAGCTAGGAACCTAAAAACTAGTTCATTAGGATTATTTTACTAATA
Organism: Daktulosphaira vitifoliae; assembly: GCF_025091365.1. Classification (NCBI taxonomy): domain Eukaryota; kingdom Metazoa; phylum Arthropoda; class Insecta; order Hemiptera; family Phylloxeridae; genus Daktulosphaira; species Daktulosphaira vitifoliae. The sequence continues at coordinate 2,982,173 of NW_026099573.1, read as the reverse complement.
TATAACAATTATAATCTTTATTATTTAAACAAATTGTAATTGTTTGAACAAGATATTAATTTTTAAAATGGAAGATTTGCTGCATTGTTCTTCGAATTCTAATAAAATAATTTTCATTAAAAATATAAATGAAATAAAATGTTGGAATGTAGCTTAAATTGATTAGTTGATTGTTAATAATTATTCTTTATTTCTTTTTAAACATTTTACTTTTATGAAATTGTTATAGGTTTATTTAATTAATGTTCTTAAATTAACGTTTTTAAATTGTTCCAATAATATTTTTCAAGTAAAATTATTCATTTTATTATGAAACATATTAATAATTTTTGATAATACATAATATAATGAAGTAATAATCAAATATGGGTTTCAATATTTTAAACTAAGAGGATTATTTAATTAAAAATTATTAATATATATTTTTAAAGAAATAATTAAAAATATTGTTAAGTATTATCAGTACTTTAAGGAAAAACATTCCTCACCAATTAATTGCTAAATATTAAAAAAAATAACATACTTTCAAGAAAAAACAAAATTTAGTTCTCTAATTGTTCTTATAAGTAATAAAATGGTTTACAAAAAAAAAAGATTAAATAAAGGTTAGGTTTGTTCAATAGACAACAAAATAAAACGGATTAAAGATAAACAAATTATAAATTCATAAGAAAGAGAGATCAAGAAATGTTTACATTTTTAGAACATTTGCAATTATTAATTTTTATCTTATGTTAGTAAAAAGATTAAGTTTAGATTTTGGTTCTCTCTGTGATCTTGCTTTTGAAAAAATATTCCAAAAACGTAGGGTTTCATCTCCAGCTCCTGTTACAATTGATTCTCCATCTGGTGACATGGATAAGTATAACACACGAAATGTATGACCAGTAAGCTTAGCAATTTGACTCATTGAAGGATATTTCCATACAACTATTTGGTTCTGTGAATATCCATGGGTGCTAACAAGTTCTTGAGTATTTTTAGACCAGGCTAGATTGCACACTTGTGACCCAGTATCAATACACTGCATTGATTGACCTGTTAAAGTATTCCAAAATCTAATACATTTATCAGCCGTACCTCCACCACTAGTCAAAAGACCTCGTTGATGTGGAGACCATGCTATTGCTTTAACTGCTGCAGTATGTTGATTATAAGTTAATTGTGGAGTATATGCATGAGTATTCCATACATATAATTTATTATCATTACCTCCTGATGCAAGGTAACGATTATCAGGAGACCACTTTAAACCACATACTTCTTGTCTGTGTCCAGAGTATTTTCTACAAATAGATAAACTTGGACTTCTCATATCTCTTAATAATATTTTACGATCACGGCTTCCTGAAGAAACAACATCTCCATTCCAAGCAATAGCTCCAACTCTTCCTGTATGACCAGCCAAACTGTTAATTTGTTTTTCTGCTATTATATCCCAAACTTCAACAGATCCATCTTGAGTTCCAAATGCTAAATAATTACCTTTATCATTCCAAGCAACTGAAGTTACAACATTACCATCAGATGACAAATCACTAATTCTTGTTACTTTACTTGTTGTTGCAGACCAAAGATAAACACAACTGCCTAATCCAACAGCAAGTAAATTTGATAATGACCAATCTACTAAATTTAAGTAAAAGTCATCCTGTAATTCAGGGGCATCTAAAACTTTAAAAGGCACTCTGGATATTTTTCTAGGTATTTTTCTTGGAGATCTTAGAATTTCTTGACTCTTTGCACCCAGAGGTGATAATGAATACGGAGAACATGATTGGATATTACCAATTTTTTCTGGACATGAAGAATAAAACTGGAATAAATTTCGTTTTATAGCTAATTGATTTCTATTTTTATTTGGTAATCCTAATTCTCTTGTACTGAATCCAATAAGCTCATTATGAAGAATAGTTTTGTATGCACCATTTTTATTAATAAATTCATTATGAAAATCTTTTTTTCTATTATCTAGACAATTTCTATCTTCAGACATGATATTAAATCTTGTAGTAAGATTATTTACTTCTCTGTATGGTATAAATCGGTCAGCTCTAGAGTTATTGAAATTCATTCGTTCATAATTAGAGAGTATATTAGCTTGATTACTTTTGAACTTTTTAAAAGACTTTGGTTCATATAGATCATTATCTACATCCATTTCTTCATATCTATTAAAATCCATTAAAGTATTTTCTTTTTCAATGATTTGGGGTATCACATTAACTACATTTTGTATTTGACGATTTTTTAAAACAACATAATCTGGACTTTTAGAAAGCTGTGCCCTCAGTCTCATGGCAAATATTGGATCCACTCCTTCATCCATAGCCTTTAATGCACTTATACCTAAAAAAAACATATATTTAAGTTTAATAATTAATAACAATATATTCTTTTTGAACTATACTGTGGGCCATGAGACAACAAAACTATTGAGTAAGATAGAAATCCTCTATCTTACTACTGAGATCGCTAGTTAGAAGACAGATATCATTTAATTCTAGAAAAAACAACAAATAGATAATAAACAAACAAAATTATTGTTTTTTTGTTAGATTTTTTAGTATTTTCAAAAATGTTTCATTCTTGGTCTTCAAGTTTTTGGATTTAATTTTTTCATCTATCACTAGCAACTGAGATTTCAATTTATAACATTTATGCACTAATAAATATTTAATATGGTAGTAATTACCACATATTTTTAAATTATTATCTTTTATTAAATAAAATAGTGTTATTATAAAAAAGTGTACATAAACTCTATAATAGATGTTCTTATGTCATAGGAACTAAACAAAAGTGTTACCAGTGTCCTAATAGTTATTAATAACCTCAATGTAATATTAAAGTCGAATACTGATTTGTAGGTTTCAATAGGCTGTTTTTTCTTAAATATGGAAACACATAACACATAATAAGTGTTTTAATATTGCATTACCTCTATATTTAGTAGCAAAACAGTGTCGTTTTGTTTAAAAATCCATTTTATATTACTTAATCGTAATCTTAAGTTAACTATTTATTGAAGTTTTTGTACACTCTCTTGCGTTTGGGTGTAAATAAATAAATAAGAGAATTCCAATGAAGTTTAAAGGTAAATTCTATAAGATTATAATGAAACTAGCTATGATGTATGGTTCAGAGTGATGGGCTGTTGACAAGAGGAGATAGGATAAGGAACAAACATATAAGAGGGAGTATAGGTGTAGCATTAATCGTGAATAAAATACATTTAATATTAAGGACGATTGTAGAAAGATAAATTAAATGTTTAAATTTGTACTCATTACCTTAAGATGAATGTATTAGTTAAATTAAACATTAGACTATAAAGACATTTTTAATATAATGAATAAACAAAAATTTGTCTATTATTTTAGAATAATTTATTAAAACAAAGACTAATATATAAATGATCAATTTAATTAAACTTTATTAATCAAGTTAATACAATACATGATAACTATTAAAAAACTTTAAACTTTAAACTAGTTAACCACTCAGAAATAAAAGATTAAGCACTAAGTGCTAATATTAATAATCCTAAAATATAAAATAAAATCTATCAATATTTATTAAGTTTATTTTTAGAGATGCTCTTTTATAGTAAACAACTAAATACATAATATTCTTTAAAAGAAACATACGTTTTAATTTGAATTCTTTATCCACTGTTAAAATAAGTTTTGAAATAAATAAATCATTCACTAACCTGAGAATATTCCTAAAATATCAGTGACAATTTAAAATTAATTCGTCTAATTTATTATATTCCATCAAAAAATACTTTAATTTAATATATATTACATAAACAAATTTTATTCGCAAGTTAAAATAGTTATTAATTATTAACTTTTTCTTCAATATTTGTGGATATTTACAAAATGTAACTCGTGTCAACCGGCGAGAGAATTTCAAATGTGAATTAAGCAATTATACTCAGTGTTACCTAAATTAGGAACTTTTGAGTCAGTTTAGACAATGAAATGATTGATAAGACTCAATCACGATATAGGCTAAATAAAACTCACACTGTCATATAAGAAATTTAGTTAGTTCTAATCTGGCTTTGGTGGGTTATTTTACATTCTAAACATAGAATTCATTGAATATTCCAGTAAATTAAAAGTAGTCTACAGTTAGTGTAATATTTCATAATTTATGAATTATTAAGAATGTTAAGATTAATGTTTTACACATATAACATAAATAAATTTTAATAAATAAAAATATTTATAGTGTATTCATAGGCATTTTGCCTTATAAAATATTAGTTTATCAGATAATGAATTATTGGAAGTACTTTTTTAAGAAAATTAAAAAAAATTAATTGTTTATAAGTTTTGACTCTTAAAATTTGTTAAGGGGAAATGTCTTCTTCAATACTTTACATATACTTCAGTCTATTAAAAAAGAACGTGTTTAATTTATATTTAGAATACGTTAATGCGCAGCCAAAATTTATATCTTGAAATATTATTCAAGCTTCGAAGCTCAGATGAGAAAATTAAAATTGAAAATTTATATTGATTAAATTTCGTTATATTAATATAAATTACAATTTATAACATATCGATATAATTAAATGTATAAAATGTTATCACTTTTTCTTTTTTAGTTGAGAGCTATTGATTTTACTCTACTGTGTTTTTTTTGTCAATTGACACGATTACTCTACTTATACTGCACCGATTTTCCTCGAAAATACGTTAAAACATTACAAAACGTGTCTAATTAAGTTGTAAGCATCATAATATTTAAAAATTTCTTTCAAATCCCATAATAAAGGGAAAATTTCCGTAAAACTACAGTTGTTATAAAAGCTAATGTTAAAATTTTTAGTTTAAAAATTTAATGAAATTATTTTTTAAAAAATGGATGAGATATTGCCAAATTTTTATTGAAGATAATTCATATATTTACTTTGATGATTATTTTTGAAAATTTAATCATTAATCAAGAAACTTGGAAATTTAAAAATCACTACAAAAGTGTTTTAATTACTCATCAAAGTGTTTACAATAGTGATTTAAATGGTACATATTTTAACTGATATAAAAAAATGATTCAACTTCATTATGCTGGACTACGACTGTACTATTCTTTTTGTATTAATGTTTAGAAAACTACAAGTAAAACCTATGTTATCCTACGACAAAGTTGTACAAACTTGGGACCTTTATTCAATTAAAAATTTTTAATTTTTATAACGTTTCAAATCCTGAACTATTTAAACCTACATAAAATTTAAGCTAATACAATGCAGTTTAAGACGAATAAAAATAAAAATTTAATTTCTTTGAATTATCAAGCTTTACAGTCAAAAATCATAAAATTTTTGGCAAATAAGCCCGATTTTGAAGTGTTTTGCATAATAGTGAAATATCTAAATAAACTTCAATCATATTAAATTAAAACACATTTAATGAATTACATGATTAAAAAAAGGAAAACGCATCAACATTTTGTCTTTTATGATTAATCGACTTCTTAAGTTGAAAATTGTGTAATTTTTTATGGTAATAATTAATTTTATATGCATCGAAGCGTTTGATGGCAGTGATTTTAAACATTATCAGATATTATTCAATAGAAATTTAAAAATGACTCATTCTCACTTCGTTTGTCCCGAAGGTATCTAACTTTTTTTACTTATATTTTATTTTGAATATAATATGATACCAAATTTAGGACAAGCTTGAAGAAAGTAACCGCCTTGATTTACATACACCAAATTATAATTGTTTTTAATTTTTTAAGTTAGCTTGATGAAATAACATTATAAGCGAAACGTAAGTGCTATGAAATGTCTATGATAGCAGAAATAAAAAAATGTTTAAACCACTCATTCTGTCATCCTTCAAAACACATATCATCAAAAACAAATCACAATGATTATGGATTGGGTAGTTATATAAAGTGTTCAGTACGTAAAGAAACGAGTTTCTAATTTTTTCATTGTTTGTAACAATTCGTCTATTACCTTATTTACTGAACACTTTGTATAGTGTTTCAATCAGTAGTGCAACTAAAAAATAATTTAGAGGTAGGGGTGGGAATTATTATCTTTTTTTTCTTTTGTTCACCAAACATTTTTTACTCTCAATCACTAAAAAACTAGAATGAGCAAAATATAAAAAAAACCCAGCACAGCGAGGTCGCGGTAAGGTGGAGATATGGTATAGTTGGGTCCAGTATAGGTTTAATCTGACAGTGATTAAAATCACTATTATAAAAAACGCTTTGATGCAAATCTGTAGATAGTGTTTCATTTAAAAAAATTGGTAGATTATTCCAAAAACAACATGATCTCCTATTTCCTTAATTATATCCTGATTACAAGTTTTATGATTTTATATTTTACATGTTTAACTTTATATTTATATAACTTTTTGAAAAATGTATGAATCAATAATATTCTATTGTGATAAATATTTTATAAATATTATATACCTCTTTCATTCTACATACTTTTTTTTTAAATCAGACCATTTCCCTTTATACAGGGGGGTTCAAATCTTTAAAAATGCATATAGAAAGTAGAACTTTTTCAACTTAATTTTTTAAAGTATTCCGGAAATACTGACACTTTTATATATAACTTAAATTAATGCTTATGTAATATACTTTTATATGAAAAAAAATTTCAAACTTTATTTTGTTTTCATGGTGAAACAGACATCAAATTTGATAATTTAAAAATACCCAACACAATGGAGTCGTGGTAGAGTTGGGTCCAGTATAAATGATATCTAACAGTGATTAAAATCACTATCATAAAAAACGCTTCGATGCAAATCTGTAGATAGCGTTTAATTTTAAAAAAATTGGTGTTTTATTCCAAAAGCTACATGATCTCCTATTTCTTTACTTATATCCTGATTACAAGTTTTTGATTTATAAGTGTAATATACGAATAAATAAATAAATATATATTTATTAATAATAATAATAATAATAATAATAATAATATATAAATATAAATAGTACTTATCTTACATCATGCATTTTTCAAAAAGTTATAGCTTTATAAAGTTCAAAATTTTTTTTCTTTAATATTACAGTATATTACATAAGCTTTAATTTAAGATATATATAAAAGAATCAGACTTTCCGGAACACTTTCAAAAGTTAAGTTGAAAAAGTTCATTTTTTGTAAATAGTTGTCATTTTGAATTCCCTTCTGTGGGCAGGTAAAGGATCATATTTATAAAAAAATGATATCAAATGATAGGTAAAGATATCATGCATCACCGAAGAAATCGGTTCGGTGAAAGCTGAGAAAAAGTTATAACAGACACAAAAAAAAAACACATAGTAAAATTAATACCTTCTCAGCTTGGCATCGAAGCTAAAGTCATGGCAGTTTTAAGTGAAAAAAATTGAAAAAATGTAGAAAGTTAGCGATTTCTAAATTTGTAACGACTAAAAATTAAAACATCGCAAATATTTTTCTGGAGGTTACAACCCTACCCCCTTCTCCTCTGTTTTGTACAACTGATTCTAGTACTCATTAATATTCAATAAAATAAATATACATAATAGTTTTTCCCCCATTAAAAATGGCTATAAGCTCTAATATAGTTAGTCTACTCTTATATATGATTCTTCTGTGTGTATTTAATTTGTTTGTATAAAATATATTTGCTATACATTATAGATTATTAAAATTTTAGTTTTACTTAAATGTACTTAATAAGTAGATCAAATTTAAATTGTGTTTTAAGGTTACTGTTGAAGCCAATGAACTAAAGTAACTAAGTACTACTATGTTTAAAGAATACGCTAAAGTTAGATAGTAATTAACCCTAAAATAGTATAATTACCGTCAAAATTAATTATTATTACAATGCTAGAGAAAATTTTGTTCCCACAAAGTACAAAATCTATGATAGTATGGCGTGATACAGATTTTCCCAAGGAATATAGAAACAAAATATTGCGGTCAAAACAAACAATATACATTTTGAGGCGCAAAAAGGATGAATACAATCAAGAATAGGAACTTGAGTAGTGGTAGCAGTCGTGTTGTTTGAATTTATATTTTTATTGTTGTGGTAATGATAATAATAACTGTTAACGAACTACTGGCAACGAATGGAGAATTCTTCGTTTCCGTGAGAAACAACAGGTCGAATTTATTTTTTATATTAATGAAAAAATAAAATAAAACAATAAGTTAAACAATACCTTAACAAAAACTTCAACTTACCCTAATATAATGTAAAGTAAAGTAATTACATATAGGAAATGTAAATAATTACGATAAATAATAAAATCATAATAATCTAATAATATTAATTATATTTATACTCGGTAAATCTAATGATTCAGAAACCAAAAAGTATTATCGGCTTCAATGATATCCTTAACAACTTTTATTATGAGTGGCATAGCCATAATTCTTTATTTTCAAATTTTTTTTTAACGATAGAGCTAGACGACGTAATTCTAGGAGAATTATTCGCGAAGATGAGAATATTTTTTTAGCGCACCATGAGCGTTTAAAATTTTTATTAAAAACGCTCATTGCCGCTAGTATTTTTCGATTTAAAATCTGAAATTTTTACCAGACCTGCACAAAGACATTCCAAAAGTACCCTGAAAATTTTTTAAATATCTTCATTTTTAACCGAGTTATGAGTTTTATTTTGTGTGTTTCTTGACACTCCAGGACTTTTCTCCACATAAACGATATTTTTTCCGTTTCACTTATATACCATGTGCATAGTTATTAGTAGGATATTATTTTGGTTTGCGCATGTCAATTTTGTTTAAATTTTATTCAAGTATACAAGTGTATTAATAACATGGTATTTAAAGATATCTTAGGAGTACACCAAATATTTTAAAGTCATATTATTAGGTAATTTTTTTGTTATTTCATGCATATATATATATATATATATAGCTAATAAAAATTATTGTATAGAGTGTATTAAAAAATAAGTATCGTATGATAGAAAATTTCATTAACTATTATTTTCATTTATATTTTTTTCATTTCCTTCAATTCTTTTTCTTTGTGGTAGGACATTTTCCTACAGTTTTTACATTAAATTGTATTAGATTCTAACATAAATTTAAATGTATTGTCTTTTATTTGAAATTTTATATTATATTCAGCGGCATATTTATATGTAGGCTATATAAGCAACTGCTTACAGCGGCATATTTTAAGGGACTGCAAATATTGAAGGCTATCAAATTTATAAAAAGCGAGTTATTTTTTAGCTTCGATGCGAAGCTGAGAAGGTATTAATTTTACAATGATATGTTTTTTTTTTGTGTCTGTTGCCACTTTTTCTCAGCTCTCACTAGACCGATTTTGATGAACAATATGTCAAAAGATCACAAATCGTATCTAGTTGAAGACATTATCCTTAAAAATTGAAAACAAATTCTCTCGTTCCCTGTAAATGGGGAAAATTTCCAAAAAAATTACAATTTTTCAAATCGGTAAATTTTGTAATTTTTTTTTTTTTCTTAAAATTACCATAACATTGTTAAAAATTAACACAATAATTTAATTTTTTTTTATCTAAACTTTAGATATTTCCCTTTTTTTCGATATAATTTTTTTTTTAAATCTAACACTTAACCTGTTCACAGGAGGGGATTTAAAATAGCATCTTTTTTACAAAAATTAATTTTTTCAACTTAACTTTTGAAAATGTTCCGGAAATACTGCGTTCTTTAAACATATGTCAAATTAAAGCTTACAATAAATACTATAAGTTCAAAAAAAAAAATTTCCCAACACTTTTTGTTCTATAGGGAAATGGCCGTCGAATTTAACGAAACTTATAATTTTTATGTAAAAATTACTGTTTAACATAAAATATTTTAATACTTCATGAGGGGAGACGTATTTTAATACGTCTTCCCTCACGAGAAGAAATTTCTTATTCATGTTAATATTATTTCACTAAGTGTTTTTTTTTTGTGGTTGCGATTTATTTTTCCATCCCTTAATTAACCTACTTTTTTCAAAAATGTCAAATGATTATAATTTGTATTTAGTTGAAGATATTAGCGTCGAAAAATGAAAAAAAAAATCCCTTAATGAAAAAAAATGTACCTTAAACAGCTTTATTCATGCAAACATTTAAAATGATTCATTTCTAATATTTTTAATAAATTTATTGTCGAATTAGGTTTGATGTAATAAAAGTATTCAACTGCAAAAGTAAATAATTTTATTTGTAATTTATTAATTTTTTAACTCTATTTGTGTGTGTTACTAAGAGTCTATAACATTCTAAATATTTTTGTAACATGTTGCTATACAAAACACAAATCCTTTTTTTTTTTTAATATATTTTTTTTTTTATTCAAATAACTTTATAAAATTCACATCTATACAAAATATATGCACAACCGTAAATGGGTTAACAGTAGTGAAAAAAAATTACAATATGACTTGAATAGCATGCAGTAGGGGGGCACCCAATGGAGCTACCTACTTTGAATTTTAACTTTTGAAAATGTTCCGGAAGGTCTGATACTTTTATATATATCTTAAATTAAAGCTAATGTAATATACTTTAATGTGAAAAAAAAAAATTTGACCTCTGGACTTGTCTTCATGGTGAAAACGGCTACCGAATGCTATTTTTGTGTGAAAATTTTCGATTTTATTATTTATATTACATTTAACTTTATAATGCTATAACTTATTGAAAAGTTTATGGATCCACACAATTTTTTTATGAGAAATAATATTTTTTAATAAACCCTTTTTCATTCGACATACTTTATCTTAATCGAGATATTAATAAGGAACCAGCAGATCAAGTAGCTTTTGGAATAAAACACCAATTTTTTTAAAATTTAACACTATTTAAAGATTTGCATCGAAGCGTTTATTTTTGATAGTGATTTTAATCACTGTCAGATATCATTNTGATAGTGATTTTAATCACTATCAGATATCATTATACTTGATCCAACTATGCCACGTCACCACTGTGCCGCGACCCCCCTGTGCTGGGTTTTTGTTTATTGATTTCATTTTTTTCTTTTTTTTTTCTATAGGAGGTCTCTACACCATTTTCTTTTTAATCTTCTTGGCGGATTGTCGGGGATGTGCTTTGAATAGAGGTATTGTATATTAGGGTTTGAGTGAGAGTTAAATTTGTTATGAAGTTTTAGGTAAGCAGTTTTGGCGATATTATTAACATAACTAATTTGAAGATCTGAATGGAGAGTTTTATTAGGGACGTACCAAGGGGAATTGGTGAGTGTTCGTAGACAAATGGATTGAAAAGATTGGATTTTTTGGATGGACAACTCTAAAAAAAAAAAAAAATGATTTTTAGTTTCACCTGAATTTAACAATCGATTTTTACAATTATAATCAAATTTTATAATACGCTCAATTGAGTAGATCTTTATACAACTTTTTTTTTATTGGTTTTATTAGTTAAAGTAAACCATTAAAAACAATTCAGTTCTGTATATTTCAATTATAGAATATTTTTCTGGTAAATTTACTGTAAATAGTAATTATAAAATTTGCTGACTGCATATTAATCTTAACAATTTCATTTTTAGCTTCGATGCGAAGCTGAGAAGGTATTTGTTTTACTAAGATGTGTGTTTTTTTTTTTTTTTTTTTGTGTCTGTTACCACTTTTTCTCAGTTCTCACCGAACCGATTTCTTTCAATGATACGTCAAAAGATCACAAATCGTATCTAGTCGAAGACATTTCCCTCAAAAATTGAAAAAAAATCCCTCGTTCCTCGTAAATGGGGGAAACCTCCAAAAAAATTACAAATTTAAAAATCGCTAATTTTCGAAATTTTTTTTACTTAAAATTGCCATAACTTTTTTAAAAATAACCAAATCAATATATATTTTTTTATATAGATGCATGATATCATTACCTTTCATTTGGTATTTTTTTTTTTATATCTGACCCATTACCTGCCCACGGGGGTGGATTTAAAATGACAACTTTTTCACAAAAAATTGACTTTTTCAACTCGACTTTTGTTCTGGAAAGTCAGACACTTTTATATATATCTTAAATTAAAGCTTATGTAATTTACTTTATTATACAAAAAGAAAATTTCGGACTTTATTTTATCTTCATGGTGAAAATGGCTACCAAATGCTATTGTTGTGTGAAAATACTCGATTTAATTTTTTTATTTTTAACTTTATAATGCTATAACTTATTGAAAAGTGTATGGATCAACATAATTTTTTTATGAGAAATAATATTTTTTTATACTCTCTTTTCCATTCGACATACTTTATCTTAATCAGGATATTAATAAGGAACTAGCAGATTATGTAGCTTTTGGAATAATCCACAAATTTTTTAAAATTAAACACTATCTAAAGATTTGCATCGAAGCGTTTTTTATGATAGTGATTTTAATCACTGTCAGATATCATTATACTAGATCTAACTATGCCACATCACCACTGTGCCACAACCCCCCTGTGCTGGGTTTTTTCTATTTAATTATGTCAATTTTAAACTTGTAAGTTGAGCTACAAGTTATGGTAGTAAATTTATTTTTTTTTATTATAAACTTTCACTTTAAAAGACGAAAAAAAGTAGGTTAGGAATTATTACTTTTAACATATTAAAAATAAAAATCAATAATAATTTGAAAATAATTAATTATAAAAATTATATAATATATAATCAAAAATATTTTGCTTTTGTAATTCCACCAATTTCTTAGAATTAAGCACTATCTACAGATTTGCATAGAAGCGTTTATAATAATAGTGATTTTAATCACTGTCAGATTAAATCTATTCTGGACTCAACTATGCCCGTCACCACTGTACCACGTGAACTCACTATGCTGGCGTTCTATTGTTGTTAAGACATATTGACTTCCTAATAATTATCATTATTGTTTTCATTTATTGTGTATTTATGATATGTTCATTAATAGCTAAGTAATATACTTTGTGATTTATTAATAAACATAGACTTGTTTGAAAAATATTTATTTTTTGTGGAAGAATTAGTAGTGTTATGACGAAAATATATAAAAATGAGCCTCCTCTGTCATAACATAATGAAGGGCAGCAAATTTTTAAATGGCGATAGGCAGATAATATGTGAATACGCCACTGATTACCTAATAGTATTATAGTATCCATTTCAACCTATTACTTTAACTTCACAGTTTAATTTTTATTTATGATACCAAAGATAGTGTTAAAATTGAAATATTATTAAAATATTGTGATTAAAATATAAGCTTGACTCATTTATAATTTTTTTAAATGTGGGGCTTATCCCTAACGACGGTTAAAAATTGTATAGATAGATTGATCGCTTCTGTTTTGGTTAATTGTGTGAGATAAGGCCTAAAATTGTTCACGGGGGGTTTGTCACATAAAGGATATTTATATTTTTATTAAATAGAATTTATGTCGATAATTAATGAAGTTAGAAAAATTCTAAGCCCAGATTTAAAGTAAAAATTTGTATTTTTCGTAAATAATTTTTTTTAACTATATATTACAGTAACTAATAATTAAATAAAAGTTTTTTTTTTTTTGAAAAATAAACAAATATTCGTCTTTGTGAAATCTATTTTTTTAAATTATCTATAGTGTATAATATTATAACAATATAGATGTTATGGGTTGTAGAGAATTATAGATATTATCTGTAATATTCTACTATTTAGTTGTGTATAAGAAATTAATTTGTATGCTTATGTTATATAAAATTATTGAATTAGAAGATATTATATAAAACGTTATTTATCCGCTTGAATAACGTGCTTAGCTATAAATTTTCGTAATTAATATTGGCGGATAAAAATTAAAAGTTAAATACTGAAGAATGGGTTTCCTAAAGATTTCGTTTTGGTATTTCTAGTCTTTAACCTATATACTAAAGATCTACCGACAACAAACACAAGGAAATTTATCTACGTCTATAGTTTAGCCTATATATGCCGTTATATAGATTTTGTGAACTTGGAAAATACTCTAACTAGCAAATTTGATGTACTACATAAATACTTTAATAATAGAAACTTAATTCTGTCAAAAATGAAAGTTGCTGGTTTACCTGAACAATAAAAAAACACATCCTAAATATCTTGGTATAGTATTAGATAAAACACTAACTTTTAAGGAACATTTAGTTATGTTGCCAATAAAAATAAAGACGCGTTATAGCGTAAACGATAGGGTGAATAGTATATCACGGGGTGTTGATGCAACTATAATACGGATAAATATATTGTTACTAGAGTACTCAGCAGTAGAATAGTGTGCACCTGTTTGGATCAATAGTGCACTTGCTAACAAACTGTATACCCAGCTTAACTTGACAATGAGAATTAAAAGGGAGAACTTTAAAACGACCCCTTTAAAATATCTATCATGGTAGCCATTTTAGAGGAATCGATATTGCTTACTACTGCAGTATTAATCAATGAAAAAGTCAATATCAATATAACTGATAGGATATCTATTTGTGAATTAAACAATATTCAATACTTGAATTCGATTAAAATTAACGAATTTTCACTAATAATGTAAATTAAAAAAAACGGTGGTAGCACAGTGAGATTGCGGCACATTTAGAATGTGGCATAATTGGGACAAGTATAGATAATAACTGACAATGATTGAAATCACTATCATAAGAAACGCTTCGATGCAAATATGTAGATAGTGTTTAATTTAAAAAAATTGATGGATTATTAAAATAGGAAATGAATTCTTATTTCCTTATTTATATCCTGATTAGTAGTTCTTAGATTTAAAAGTATAATATATGAATAAATATTTATTATAGTAATTAAATATAGTATGAAATTGATATTTAATAATTTAGTGTTGTAATTTTTACGGAGATGTTATAAAGTAGTTGTTACTTTTATGTCAAATACGTATAAAAATTGAAGGGCTTGATACAAAACTTTTCAGAAGATAATTTGTTGTTAATTATGAATGAATTTTCTGCAAGGAATTTTCATCAGAGTCAAAGATATATTTTTATTGATCAACTTTAATTAATTGCAGATTTGACACCAGTTCGAAGAATCTAACGACAAAAGTTTTATTATTCCTAATGAATCATTTACTGATGAAATTCAAAGATCTATGAAAACAATGTTTTTATTATCTGTGATGACTTTAATCTTCCAGATGTCACGTGGAAAAATGATGAGCATCGACTTGATTATTCCACTTCTAATCACTTCTATATTGTGTTCTGGGGGCTTTGCTTCTCTTAATTTTTTTCAACTTAACCTTGGCTGAACCATATTAATTCCATTTTGGATTTAGTCCTTTGTAATTCGGAATCTCTTGGGGTAAGGAGATCTGAAGAGTATCTTGTGTACCTGAGGATCGTTACCATCCAGCTCCAATTGTAGACTATAATGCTGGATCTATTGAATTTTATATTCGGTAAATAGTAAATGTCTGCAAACCTGTGGCAAGAGTCTAGTGGATTTGGATATCACTTTTGATTGTCGTTTGAGCTTTCATTTACATCCTGAAAAAGTAACTTCTAAGACCCTTAAAATGCTTGTGTTTGTTAAAAGTATTTCTTCTCAATTCAAACTTTCTTGCGCCCTTAAATTCTGTAATGCTTTTTTGTTCGTTCTCACTTAGATTATGGTGCGGTAATTTGAAGCCCTAATATGGTTAGTGACCAATATAAAGTTTAGCATGTACAACGTAAATTTTTTAAATTTACAGCTTTTGCTCAATCTACTGAATTTAGCTGATAGAAGAAAAAAGGTGAACTTACTTTTTTGATGTATGTTAATTTATGGAAGTATTAATTTTCTTGAACTGCTGTAGTCTTTAAATTTTTGTAATACTATTTTTTAATTCCCGTACATTATACTCTCATTCTCTCTTCCTTTCTGTATCACCAGTCATACGATTAACTCTCCGGATGATAAAATTGACCAATTCAGACCTATTTAATCAAATTTTCTTATTGATCATAAACATTTACTTATATTCTTTTTCCATTGCTGTGCTGTATTTTTTAATTTTTTATACTTTGTGTAAATGTTTTGATGTTGATAAATGTATAATTTTTGTTATTATTGTTAAAAATCTATACTTGGACCAGCTCCGTTTTATACATAAATGAATAAATGAATATTTAATTTTTACATGTATTAAATAGGAGCGCCAAATATATGATTGCCTTAGGGCGCCTATGAAAATTGGTGCGATATTATTCACACCTTTCTTTTTCAGTGGATTGTGTATTCTTATATTACATATTGATGACATAAAAAAAGAGTCAGGCGCTTTTTTGACGTAAGTGTGTAACTGTAACCTTAAGTACAACTACTTTATATAAATTTGGAAATTAAAAATATTTGATTCACTAGATTGCACTAAAAGAGTAATAATGTTCAAGAGATAATTGAAAAAATATTTTCAATTTACTCTTCTGAAAAAAAGGTAATTATGTACTTAGCTTTTTTTTACTAAGCAATCAATGTGTAGTATATTTAGGAGACTTCAGTTTTAGTATAGCTCTGCTCTTCATACAAAACATGAATTTATACTTAATTGATAAAAAAACAATATATTTTATTATGTACTTAATACACATTAAATAAAAACAAAGGGTTATTTTATACTTTCACTGTTATTATTAATTAAGTACATTGTAGTATTTTTTACAAATATAGATTTATATATTATTATTTTTGTTTAATATCATCGCTTAATATCATACGCTATTGGTGTAGCAGTTTAAAGTATTTTAGGGAATTTCTTTTATGTAAAAAATATAATAGGCATATACCTAAATACATTATGAATTACTTCGAAATGCGGTAAAATGTACCCAACCATTTACTAACACACATAAAACATATTAAGTGGTAAAGGAGAGTGAAGAACAAAAATTTTGTAAGTAAATGTAAGGTTATTGTGGGTGTATACGTATTTTATCGGCAAATACCTGTATAGATTTAATAGAACCTATATAGTAATTTTTATTTCATTATTTTCTATGTCGTTTGTGAAAAACCTTAAGGCAATCATGAGCTTGTAATTTGCCATCATATTTAGCATAAATGAACAATAAATATTATAGTATATATAAATTCGATTAGAATTATAATAATATTTATACAATCATTTTTTATAATAATATTTCAACTGGTATTCCAAGTAGGTACAAATACACAAGACAATTATAATGTGCAAACTTTTTAAAATTATAATTTATTATAAAAAAAATAATAGCTTATTATATTAACGTATATTAAGTGTGCAACTATTATTATTTTTTGGTCAAAAAAAATAATTTTCGTATTGAGCGTGGGAAACGGTTCAATTCGCTCTAAATGTCGATGTGCCACCGCGATGAATATTGAAACATTCACAACAAACAAAATTCTCACGGACCTTTTTCCCACGAACGCAATCCCACTGACTGATTAACAGGTGTGCGTTTGGGATTGTAATTCTTTTTACTTCGATCATCACTACTTTTCATATTATCTACTCATTATAAATCATAAATACAATCGCATCCTTTTCTTGTTTACACTTTAGGCTCAAAAGAAATCTTTAGTAAACAAATAAATTTATTTTGAAAAAATCTTCATATATAAATAATGAAAAGAATTAATAGAAAGTTCAATACTTCTATTTCTATAATTAAAGTACGTAATGGAGGACGTATCCAAGGGTTCAAAACACTCATCTTCGATTTTTTTTTCAAAAAAACCCAACACTGTATATGTGTATACATATTTTGGATCTCTCCCTAAAGAATATTCTAGATGTGGATACGTAACTTTTATAAATATCAATTAGAAAACTATTCTTGATTACAAATTATCATACAAATATTTGACAATATATTCTAAAAATACAAATTTCGCTTATGATTAACACAATATATAAATTTTGTTTTAAGTGCCACTTATGTCTGCAAGTACTTAGTAAAAATATAAACCGTGACGGTACGTGTTTAGCGTTGATCATGGTAACCTTCTTCCTGAAATACGTATACGGGATTTTTTATTAATTTTTTGTGGTTTTTTGAGTTAAATATTTTTTAGTTTTTAATTAATATATTTAGTATAATTTAAATTTTTAAATATTAACCGTACTCAAATTACACTTAGTAACACAATCAGTAGATTTTTGTAAGATAAATAGAATTTTGTTCACACTCGAGACAAAACTAAATTTTTCAAACATGGTGACTGGTACAGTAACTAAATACATTCAGCATTATTTAAATTTTAAGGTCTCAGTATTTCACTTTGAATAATTTTGTTGATTTAAGATGTATAATCTTACTATCAAAATTAAAATTCTTCTACCAATTTTTAAATATTTTAAAAGCATTTCAAATATTGTTTTATTATAGAGCTTACTCATTTTTTTAATTTAAATGTCATCTAGGAGCTTTATATTGCCTTTAAAATTTTTAAAAATATTGAATTAAACGAGTTAATTTGTATTTATTAAAAGTTGTTAGAATAAAAATTGAAATAATAAATCTATTATGAAGTTGTACAGTTTAAAAGCGAATTTTACAATAAATTTTAATGAATCAGTATTATAGTTATTTAAAATTACAAAGCATAAAAATATTATTTTACTAAATCGAGATTACGTAAATATTGATCATTTTTTATTTGAAACAATAAATCTTTAATTTCTTAATAGTTTTTATTCTAATTTTATCATTTTAAAATCATGCATTAAGTACATTGTAAATACATTTTGCTGACCGTTAATTTATTAATTTTTTTTTGCTATTTGTACCAGTATATCACTAAAGAAAAAGAATTTATTTTTAACAAACAGACTCCCCCGTGTAATTTAAATTTTTTTTATTTGTTCAGAATCCGTGACTTACAAGCATTATTCTACAAAGTATTTGTAGTCTATTCAATGATTTTTAAAGAACATTAAACTATTGTAAAGTATTAAGTCTATATTGACTGATATCTTTTTATACACAGTTATTTGGTGCTCGAATCTGTGAAATATTGTGCTATTAATGACCAATAGTATGTTGTGGAATCACAAAAAATACCTAAGCATAAATTTAATAGATGAGTCACGTTGCAAAAACTCTCAAACCGACGTAATAAAATAGGGCGTATAAATGTGCAATAGCTTTTCCTAAATAAGTAGGTTTTATAAAAAAAGTGTCATTATCATCATCTCTTTAGCTTCCCAACTATATAGAGTCAATTCTAACTTGGTAATTTGACAGGATTTTCGACCTGACGCTACTTCATTATAGCTAAGGGAACCAAAATGGTGTGTCACTGTTAAAGTTTCTGTATGATCATCCATTTGGAAACTAACAGCATCAGTACAGCTGAACATTAGCGCTAAGGTGACAATCAAATGTTCAGCTGCGTCACCATGTCTATAAAATTTTTCTGTAAATAAATGTATCTAAGAAAATTTATAGTTGTGTTAAAGTCTTTTTTGGAAATGAAAATAAAATATATCTACACATCCAAGAAAACAGTCATAACTAACAATATTACAATTTTTTAGGAAAGTCATTTAAAGTTTTAAACAACATAACTTCTCTGTATAAATTTTTGTTTTGTTTTAAAATTTCTGATTGAATTGTTGAAGAAATCATGTTGATGTTTTGCAGGAATATAGAATAAAATATATCATAGTAAAATTAATACCTTCTCAGCTTCACATTGAATAAAAAAATTGTTTTATCAAATTATGTGATTACTAGGCTTTAATTTCCTGCCGTTACACCCTATACTTAAGGCCATGCAAGTCTCACGCGACTTTGGAGCATAAGCTTCTTTGGGTCGTTTTCATAAGTAGGTCACTGATTCCAGTAGAGTTACTCGAGCACAATAACTGTTTTGTAGAAAAAATATTACATCAGAATCAATGTATCAAAAGTATGTTAAAAATGTATTTAATAAAATCAGAAAATGATTAAATAAATATTAAAAATAGTATTATTTTAAATTAAAAAATAGTAAAATGTATACCCATACATAACGTCATCGTTATACCCATAACGATGACGTTTATTTACTGAGGGCGTATTTATTTTTTTTTCTTTGGTAAACATACTATAGAATTTGTTGGCTAAAAATCAAAGTGATGATTAAAATGAACGGATTGAATTAATTTTTTATGATATCTCAGAAATGTCTTTGGTGAAAATTTCAAACCTTAAGTCGTAAAACCCAGGCGTCAACAAGCGCTTTTCTCGAAAACGGTCGAAATTTTTAATAACGATCGCCGTCCAGCGTCAAAAATTTTCCGATCTTTGCCAATCATTTTTCTGGAGTTTCGTGACTGAGTACTTATACTATTATTACTAACAATATTATTGTCACCTTCATATTCTATTATAAAAAATGACCATGTGATATGAATAACCACCTCACCATTTTGCGCGTTTAGTTAAAATATTGTATTGATAAAATTAATATTTTAAAAGTTTTTTTCTAAATAAAAATATGAATTAAATTTTTAATTAAAAAACTAGTTAATAGCTTTATTATTTTGTTAAATTAATGAAGTAATATCTAATTAAAATATAATATAATCAATTTTAATGGTTGTGATTTATGGTTTTTGGAAAAATCAATTTAATATATTTTGAATTAACTAAGTTTTTTAAATTTTACATTAAACATAAAAATTATTTTTTCTCAAAACTATAAATATCACTTAATCAATTTTGGTTCAAATAAATATATTGCTCGTGTCGGGGGGTTAGCTGAGTAGGTTACTAGAAACATTTCAAGACTTTATCTTAAAATTAAATTGTTATGATAAATAATTAAATTATTTTCTCAAATTTTTGACGATATTTCAAGTAATCTATAACACATAAAAAAAGGTACCATTAGATTTTGTCTAACTTAAATTCTTTGATAATTAAATAATCTGTGTCAACTTGCCCCTGTGGTCATTTATCCCCAATCACACCTATAAAAAGGGCTTAAAGTGGCAAAAAAACGCAAATGAGTTACTCCTATATAATTTTGAGCGTCTTATCTATCTATACAATTGCATACGAAATTAAGAGATACTGTATTTTAGGGTTATTCAAAAAACATCAACTATTTGATCACGTTACAACCCTATTTTTTTTCTTGATATAGAAAACTTATACTGTGAAAATTTAGACTTCATCAAACAACACCTTACCGTGCCGCATTGGAGTTGAAGTTTGACCAGATTGTTGTTTAGTTTTTCACATTTATTCAAATAAATATTAATTTATATACACTAATACATTTTTATATTTACGTCATCATCTACTACCTGTAAAAAATATTGTTTTTGTTCTACGTTTTTGGTAATTTTAGCGTTACATTCTTCCATTAAATTTACAAAGTGTTCGCAGTATCATTAACTACTTTTATCGAAGATATTTTTAGTTGGCTATTATTATAACTTTCATTATCACTCGATTTATCTGGATCTAATTGAAAAAAGTCCGTTGAAATATGTAATCATGAAAATATGTTCACAGAGTTAGTCGATAACAAGTCTGTTGGTAGATCAGAGTTTATAAATGAAGAAGTATCTTTTGCATTTAATGTAAATTTTTTTGGATTGCCTGTTTGTTCATCATATTTAACTTTATCTATAATTTTTCTTTTAATTTCCACTGAAATCCTTTTATCAAATAAAGCAAAGCCCACATATTCTTAACTCAAGTACCACAAATGATTGCAAAATTTGTTTAAGGTTATTTGTGCTATTTCTTTGTTTATAAAGTACTAATTTTTTTTAAAAAAATTATTATCATTTAAAGTAGTTTCAATAGTATTTGTGCAGGTAAACCATTGTTGTACGTAATATGTAATAATAAAACAGTATACCTCATTTAAAGCAGAACTTTCTTTAGAAGTAAGTTTAAATTGATGCCTAAATATTTAAATTTTTAAACAATAGATGGCTTTGCCATTTATCTTGCATAGTGATAAGCTCCAAATTGCTTGAATTGAATTCAATTTGGCGGTGTACATTCTAAAATGATAATTACTAGCTCTAAAAACTCTTTATAGTCATCTCGAGGTAAATCGTCTTTCATTTTATTTTCTGCGAATGACAAAAACTCACAAACTACATCATACTGTATCATACCATTATCTGTTATACACGTAGAATAACTACTCTATATCATGCAAATTTAATTGAAATAGTTTAAAAAGGGGTATCCTTTGGCCAGGCATAACAGTTAATTTAGTTTCAGAAAATACAACTTGAAGTATGACTTCAAATATACGATGACGACATGCTAATAGTAAAATATTCCGGTTTAACTTTTGTTCTAACAAAACACAAACTCCATTTAATCTGACTGTATTGGAAGCTGTAGTATCAACAACCATAGTTTGGATTTTATCAAGTAAGTTCCATTATTGTAATGTGTCATACACTGCAGATGATACTTCTAACCTTATAGAAGAAGTAAGATCAGAAACAGCAAGAAATTGCTCTATTCCAAGTACTACAACAATAATTGGTAGTCGGTCTACATTTTTTATTTCTGTTATATCAGGTAAAATTTTTGTATTCCAATGAATTACAATAAAATCATGATCGGCACTTAAAAAATTAGACTTAATAGTTTCATAACTATTTTGGCGTAATTTCTCGCGAGTTATCTTAATGAACAATCGACTAAGGAAAAGATCATTAATGTCTACCGACACAGCTTCGAGACAAGCTGTTATAATATCCATTGCATCTTGGTTACTTACTGTAGATTTATCTAATGCTGCACAAAGTTGCGGAGTTATATAATTACTTTTTAATTTTTTACATTTCAAAGGACCTGCTATATTTTCTGAGTTGTCATATAAATAAATAGGCATAGGATCTGGATTATTAGTTTGTTTAATTTAATCTGTTTCTTTAGAACTTATTGATGAAAAAGCATATTAAACTGCTCAATAAAATTAAACATATATATTAATACATCAGAATTATATAGTAATTATACTATATTAGTATAGTACTTACTAGATTCAAAAACTACCATTTGTTCCCAATTTTTTTATAATCAAGCTAATTGATTTTTTTCAATCATGTGTGTTTTTAGATGTTTTGTCGTTGTAACTGTAAAAAATCTAGATCTTCTTTAATTTTTATCAATTTTGTTACATTTTTATGAGCTATATAAAATTGTCTAGATATTTTTTAAATTGATCACCCCTTTGTTTGTTTAAAATACTTGGTTTATTTTTATTTTTTTCTAAACGTCTTTAGGACTTTTAAATCTTTTTAAATTTTAATGTTCAATAAGCTCGATTCCGTGTTGGAATCCTAATTTTTTTCCAAAAAATTGTACATTCATCTATCACCAATCCTGCACTTTTATATAACCTAAATTTTACTATCCTCGTATTGTAAAATAATACACTTAAG
This sequence comes from Daktulosphaira vitifoliae, assembly GCF_025091365.1. Lineage (NCBI taxonomy): Eukaryota > Metazoa > Arthropoda > Insecta > Hemiptera > Phylloxeridae > Daktulosphaira > Daktulosphaira vitifoliae. The sequence goes on along the minus strand of NW_026099573.1, from coordinate 2,958,784 downwards.
CAGTCTTTAATTGACGGTAGTTTGATGATTAATAGAATCGATTAAATAAATATTTCTTCGCGACATATTCCAATAAAACAAAAATCAAATAAAAACTAAAAATTAATAAAAATGTGTACAAGTATATACGAGTATAACTTTCGGTTCAATGTCAAAAATAACGCAAATATATAATCTGATGATTGATAATCAGTACTTAAATAACAATATATTTCTTTTATCATTAAAAAAAAATAGTACTTTCAGTATTGAGTCCTATGACGTATTGTTTAGCGCGCCTCATTTAAAATCTATTGATCAGACCTCTATTCTATTTAACTATACAAAAAATTAAAAACTTTTTTTTTTATTTCTGAAATATATATATTTTTTTTAGAAATTAACTGAGAGTAATACCGTAATGGCTCGAACAAAAGATTTTTTAGATATAATAAGGGGAGATTAAGCCCCTCCCATTTTTGTAGTCTCCAATTATAAACACTATTTATCTTACACAGCTTAGTATTTATTATTTTTTTATTTGGTGTGTATATATAAAATAATCATAATATTATTAATTTTACAAAATTATAAAAATTAAAAGATATTTTTGAATTATCACAGCAATGATAGATTTTAGAAAAAATGTATCAAAACCTTTTTTGTTTGAAATTTAATACTAAATAGTTTTTATTATATACATTTTTACGTTAACTATAATATTTATTGAAATATATGTGATAAACTAAAAAACAACCCTATTTGGTCAAACTTTAACTCCAATGCGGCACGGAAAGGGGTTGTTTGATCGAGTCTCAATTTTCATAGTATAAGTTTTCTATATCATGTAAAAAATAGGGGCTTGACATGATCAAAAATCTAAAAAAAATAAATCATCTATGCGTTTGAACCACCCTATTGTATTTATAACTAACGTTCTTATATAATTAAGTAAAATTAAAACTATATTAAAAATATTATTAATTTAAAAAAAAACTAAAAAATATTAAAAATATTAAACTCAAAAGCCACAAAAAAATTAATGAAAAGTCGCGGATACGTATTTCGGAAACAATGTTACCATTATCAACGCTAAACACATACTCATAAACACATAGTATGTGTTTAGCGTTGATAATGGTAACATTGTTTCCGAAATACGTATCCGCGACTTTTCATTAATTTTTTTGTGGCTTTTGAGTTTAATATTTTTAATATTTTTTAGTTTTTTTTTAAATTAATAATATTTTTAATATAGTTTTAATTTTACTTAATTAACTAGCCACAAGTGATCAATTTTTATTATATTCTTATATAATATTTGTATGTTTTTTTTATAAGATAGAGTATAAGCTATTTTAATTTTTTTTATTATTCATCAAAGTTATAAGTAAATCTACGGCCGATATATCACTTTGTCACTAATATCACTTTCATTTGTGTATACATTATTGTGATCAATGTATTTTAGTTTTAATTTGGTTATTTTTGTAAATCGATAGATAAAATATTTTATTTTTTATAACTCAATAAAAGTAGCGATAAGTGCCTTGTGGTTTTTCTAATAACAAACGTCTATTTCAAGGCACCCTATATTGTAAAATTTTAATCTTAAAGAATGATCCATTAGATCACATTAATCAAAAGGCAATAGATATTTCTAATATCATATTATATTAAATTGCTAGACAAAAATGTTTAAGTATAATTTTTTGCCAGAAATAAATATTTGTATTGATGTTGATAATTTTGTTTTGAAAACGGTTTGAAGATCATATTATTATCCTAAGGCAATCTTGTGTTAATTTTTAGAGGAGTATATAGGGAATTTTTTCGATTATTTGTGGTGATATATTTTATCAACTAAAGTAATTCAATTAATATAAAAGACCACAATATATTATAAAAATTACCATGAAATTGTATCTATTCTTATTGGTTGAGCAGAAATATAAATTACAAACATTAATACTATGAATAGGATTAAGCTTATTGTAAAAAAATTCATGTAACCCTTTGTAATAAGTTATTAAATACGGCCCTGCTGTCTAAGATTCAATTGTTGCATACACGATTATATTTACAATTTTTGTTATTTGTTTATTCTGAGTTGATACCAGTTAGTTATTAATAAACTGAGATACCTTTAGCGCGATACTAATCTATATATTTTTTAAATAAAAGCATTTTGTCTATTTGTCATTTTGTAAAATAAAAAATCCTAGGTAAAATATATTAAAGAATCAAACGATTAAAATTTATCTTACAGCACTAAAATAATAATTTTAACATAAAATACGAAATTAAATTGAAAACAAAATTTCTGATAGCAAATTATAATGTAAAAAAATTATTCAAACTGTAAATTTGCTAACGTAGAGGCTTTGCCTCATGTTAGCTAATCGTCTGATATTAATTATTATATGCAGATAATTAAAATTAGGTTAACTATAGTTATTCTATTCTGTATTAATTTTTTTTTGTTTATAATATTATACAATAATTTCTTAATTAAGCTTTCCAATAAAACTAAGATTTATTTTTAAAAATGTAACTATTTAAATTTTTATATTAGTATACAAAATTATATTAAAATCACAATAGAAATAATTTTTTAAAAGATTGTTTGTAAAAACATTAGATAATCACTAAATTTTTTGTATTAATAAAAAATATTAAACTATGATAGTACTTGAGGAGAAAAATAAAATAAAAATGTGTTTTAATACCTCATACTGTAAGAATAAAAATAATAAAACATTTCTTGACCACCCTTTTTACGAAAACAAAAATTCTGACTGATTTACCCCCCTCTAAATATTTACACATAAAAGAAAATTATGAGAAAATAGTTAAATTAATCTAATGGCAATAACAAATTACAAACTTTGGTCATAAAAAAACAATCATTATCAACTCTAACATGAAAAAATAGTAGCTAATCGAAGGCATTACCTTCAAAAATTGAAAAAAATTTCCCTCGTAACCCGTTAGTGGGGGAAATCTCAAAAAAATTACAAAGTTAATAATCGCTAATTTTCGACATTTTTTCAATTTGTTTTTACTTTAAACAGTCATAACTTTTTTAATAATGACCAAATCAATAAATGTGTTAAAACTTTCATAGATTGTCTTGTTGCTTAAAGTGCTTGAGGATATATCCATGTTTACAGTTGAGTTCTGACGTTTCGGACTCATTGCAGAGTCCATCTTCAGAGTGATGGTTGCTAGTCGGTGGCTACAACTATACTGGCGTTTTTTTTATTCCTGTGTTTTTCATTGGATGATTAATAACAACGCATTGTGGTATTATTCTTTTGTCTCTGCATCTCTTCATAAAAGTCAGATTTGATATAAGCTAGGCCTTTTTCTGGGATAAATTGTCCTAACGTCTACAAGTTTTCTTCGTTTCCTCTCCGTAGAGTCTTGTTATGAATGTATTAAAACTTTCATGGATTGTCTTGTTGCTTGAAGTGCTTGAGGATATATCCATGTTTACAGTTGAGTTCTGACGTTTCGGACTCATTGCAGAGTCCATCTTCAGAGTGATGGTTGCTAGTCGGTGGCTACAACTATACTGGCGTTTTTTTTATTNTTTTTCAAAAATACTGAAATTTTATATATATATATATATATATATCTTAAGTCAAAGCTAATGTAATATAATTTATTATGGAAAAATAAATTTCGGACTTTAATTTGTCTTCACGATAAAAATGACTACCGTGTGCTATTTTTGTGTCAAAATTCTCGATTTTATATTTAAAATTTTTAACTTTATATTTCTATAACTTTTTGAAAATCATATAGGTTCAAAATTTAAAATTATTATAGGATATTCCTTGTTAGGATATTTGATAATAAATGTACTTATTCACTATTATTCACGTTTCAATTTATGATATATGAACTTATTTAATTAAAAATTCAACATGTTTTAGACAATGTTTCTATAACTTCTAGCTCCGATGCGAAGCTGAGAAGGTATTAATTTTACTATGATGTGTGTTTTTTTTTTTTTTTATGTCTGTTGCCACTTTTTCTCAGCTCTCACTGGACCGATTTCTTTCAAAAATACGTCAAAAGATCACAAATCGTATCTAGTTGAAGACATTACCCTTAAAAATTGAAAAAAATTCCCTCGTTCCCCGAAAATGGGGGAAATATCCAAAAAAATTACAAATTTAAAAATCGGTAAATTTTGTCATTTTTTTCACTTTTTTTTCTTAAAACTTCCATACATTTTTGAAAAATGTATATATCAGCACTAATTTTTTTTTTCTAAATACATTGTAAGTACATCTTTCATTTGACATAATTTTTATTATAATTGGACAAATTCCCCTNATATCCATGTTTACAGTTGAGTTCTGACGTTTCGGACTCATTGCAGAGTCCATCTTCAGAGTGATGGTTGCTAGTCGGTGGCTACAACTATACTGGCGTTTTTTTTATTCCTGTGTTTTTCATTGGATGATTGATAACAACGCATTGTGGTATTATTCTTTTGTCTCTGCATCTCTTCATAAAAGTCAGATTTGATATAAGCTAGGCCTTTTTCTGGGATAAATTGTCCTAACGTCTACAAGTTTTCTTCGTTTCCTCTCCGTAGAGTCTTGTTATGAATGTANAAATTAAAAAAAAATGTAATGTTTGCGATAAAAATCATCTTTTATCGGGATGTTTTTTGTACTTAAAACTGCCATAACTTTTTAAAAAATCAACAAATCAACATAATTTTTTTTTTATACTAAAACCTTAGATGTTTCCCTTTCATTTGATATAATTTTTTTTGAAAATCTAACACTTATTCTGCTCACTGAGGGAATTTAAAATAGTAATTTTTTTACAAAAAATAACTTTTTCAACTTGATTTTTGATAATGTTCCGGAAATNATAGAACTTTTTCAACTTAACTTTTGAAAGTGTTCCGGAAATACTGCGTCCTTAAAACGTATATAAAATTAAAGCTTATTTTATATACTATAAAATAAAAAAAAAAATTTGTCCTGACGACCTATCTTCTATGCGCAAATGGCTACCGTATTTAAAAATATGCTATTTTAACAAATTTTTTTTTTTTCAATTAAACACTATCTACAGATTTGCATCGAAGTGTTTTTTATGATAGTGATTTCAATCACTGTCAGATATCTATATTTGTCCCAATTATGCCACATTCTAAATGTGCCGCAATCTCACTGTGCTGGTTTTTTTTTAATAATATGAATTATACTACTAATTGTTTTTTCATGTCAATTACAAATGCTTATTCAAATGTTAATAATTTTCATGGAAAAAAAATGTATTGCTACCAGTAAATAACATAATAAGTGTTTAGTTCTCTACTTTACATAATATGGACTAACATTTGATATCATAGGAAAATTGTAAAAAAAATCAAAATTTAACAAACTTCAAAATCCTGTATAAATGTAACTACTAAATTAAAATAAGACTTTTTGGTATCAAAAGTTTTCTTAAAAACTTATCTATAAAATAGTTATCTTAAAATCTTAAAAAAAATTTTAATAAAAAAATTAATTTTTAAAATATTTTTTGTAATTACGAAAAATAGCACAAAACATATTAGCTTCGATACGAAGCTGAGAAAGTATTGGTTTTACTAATATGTGTGTTTTTTTTTTTTTTGTCTGTTACAACTTTTTCTCAGCTCTCACCGAACCGATTTCTTTCAATGATACGTCAAANTTTTTTTTTTTGTGTCTGTTACCACTTTTTCTCAGCTCTCACCGAACCGATTTCTTTCAATGATACGTCAAAAGATCACAAATCGTATCTAGTCGAAGACATTTCCCTCAAAAATTGAAAAAAAAATCCCTCGTTCCTCGTAAATGGAGGAAACCTCCAAAAAAATTACAAATTTAAAAATCGCTAATTATCAAAATTTTTAAAATTTTTTTACTAAAAACTGCCATAACTTTTTGAAAAATGAACATATCAATATAATTTTTTTTTAATAGATGCATGATATCATTACCTTTCATTTGGTATATTTTTTTGTTATATCTGATCCTTTAACTGAACACAGGGGGGGATTTAAAATGACAACTTTTTCACAAAAAATTAATTTTTTTAACTTAAATTTTGAAAATGTTCCGGAAGGTCTGACACTTTTATATATATCTTAAATTAAAGCTAATGTAATATGCTTTATCATGAAAAAAAAAAATTTCGGACTTTATCTTATCTTCATGGTGAAAATGGCTACCGAATGCTATTTTTGTGTGAAAATTTTCGATTTTGTATTTTCCATTTTTAACTTTATTATGCTATGACTTTTTGAAAAATGTATGGATCAATACAATTTTTTCATTAGAAGTAGTATTTATATAGATCTTTCATTCGACATACTGTTTTTTTAAATCGGACCATTTCCCTAAATACAGGGGGGATTCAAAACATAAAAATGCATATAGAAAGTAGAACTTTTTCAACGTAACTTTTGAAAGTGTTCCGGAAGGTCTGACACTTTTATATATATCTTAAATTAAAGCTAATGTAATATACTTTATAATGGTAAAAAAAAATTTCGGACTTTATTTTATCTTCATGGTGAAAACAGACATTAAACTTAATAAAAAAAATACGATTTTTGTAAAAAAATTCTTTTTTATATTTTTAACTTTATAATGCTATAACTTCTCGAAAGATGTATGGATCAATATAATTCTTTTTTTTGTAGATGCATGATGTCTTTACCTATCATTTGGTATATTTTTTTTATAAATCTGACTTTTTACCTGCCTACAGGGGGGGATTCAAAATGACAACTTTTTCACAAAAAATTGACTTTTTCAACTTAAATTTTGAAAGTGTTCCGGAAAGTCTGACACTTTTCTATATATATTAAATTAAAGCTAATGTAATCTACTTTATTATGTAAAAATTTCGGACTTCATTTTGTCTTTACGGTGAATNGACTTTATTTTATCTTCAAGGTGAAAATGGCTACCAAATGCTATTATTGTGTGAAAATTCTCAATTTTATTTTTTACATTTTTAACATTATAATGCTATAACTTATTGAAAAGTGTATTGATCAATCTAATTTTTTTATGGGAAATACTATTTTTTAATAATCCCTTTTTCATTCGACATACTTTATCTTAATCTGGATATTAATAAGGTTCTAGCAGTTTATGAAGCTTTTGGAATAATCCACCAATTTTTTAAAATTAAACACTATCTAAAGATTTGCATCGAAGCGTTTTTTTTTGATAGTAATTTTAATAAAAATACAACCCAGCACAGTGGGGTGGCGGCACAGTGGGGTCGTGGCATAGTTGGGTCCAGTATAGATGATATCTGACAGTGATTAAAATCACTATCATAAAAAACGCTTCGATGGAAATCTGTAGATAGTGTTTAATTGAAAAAAAAAAAATTTGTTAAAATAGCATATTTTTAAATACGGTAGCCATTTGCGCATAGAAGATAGGTCGTCGGGACAAATTTTTTTTTTTATTTTATAGTACATAAAATAAGCTTTAATTTGATATATGTTTAAAGGACGCAGTATTTCCGGAACATTTTCAAAAATTAAGTTGAAAAAGTTAATTTTTGTAAAAAAGTTGCTATTTTAAATCCCTCCCAATGAGCAGGTTAAGTGATAGATTTTCAAAAAAATGATATCAAATAAAAGGTAAATATTTAAGGTTTTAGTATAAAAAAAAATTATGTTGATTTTTCAAAAAGTTATGGAAGTTTTAAGAAAAAAAAGTGAAAAAAATGACAAAATTTACCAATTTTTAAATTTGTAATTTTTTTGGATATTTCCCCCATTTGCGGAGAACGAGGGAATTTTTTTCAATTTTTAAGGGTAATGTCTTCAACTAGATACGATTTGTGATTTTTGACGTATTTTTGAAAGAAAACGGTCCAGCGAGAGCTGAGAAAAAGTGGCAACAGACATAAAAAAAAAAATAAAACACATCATAGTAAAATTAATACCTTCTCAGCTTAGCATCGAAGCTAACATTAGGTTAGATTTTAACTTTACTACGTTAGCAAAAGTACTACATGTATTAAACATATGTTAAATTAAAGCTTGTGTTACGTAATATAAGTTAAAAAAAAATTTGTTCCGACACCTTATCTTTTAAGTGCAATTTGTAGCCGTAGATAATATTTATACTATTTTCGTGTTAAAAATTTCGATATCATATTTTATTTTGTCGACATATATTGAATAACTGCTTGAAAAATGTATGAATCAAAATAATTTTTTTTATAAATACTTTATATATACCTCTTTTATCTGACATACTTCTTTTTTAAAACAGTTTTATTTATACAAGGGGGGTGCAAAGCTTGAAACATATAACCGTTTTATATAACATACGAACATATAACTTTTACAACTTAACTTTTGAAAATGTATAATTTTACATTATTTTCTGAAAAGTTTTACATCAAGCACATCAATTTTTTTAGACGTTAGCTATAGAAGTAGAAAATTATTTACAATAAAATAATATAATTTTTTTTATTACAATAATTGTTAGGTTACCTTTTATGATATCTCGACGATTTAAAAATATAACAATAATCTATATAAATTCTATTATACAGGGTGTTCATTAAGTCAGGAAACGGGTTTCTATTGTTCTCATTGTTACAAACAATGAGAACAATAGAAACCCGTTTCCTGACTTACTGAACACCCTGTATATTTATTTATGATTAAAGTAATAATTTTAGATTAAACAATTATCTTGATAATTTAAATTATTGACAAATAAATCATCATAATTTATATCTATATATTGATAAATAATAATTATCAAAATTTATTGAGATAAATTTTTAATATCTATTCAATCGTTCATTTGTTACTGAATGATGAAATTTAGTAATTTGATTTCAATTTGCTAATGTTATTTTATTTAATATCATAAGTCTTCATTTTTCCATTTAGCCACATAAACTAGTTAAGTTTACCATCGTTCATTGTCGTTCACCAGTGTCTAACATTTTAATTGATAACTATGATGAAAAATAATTTATGGCCTTTTGAAACAGCTTATTGTTTTTTTCAGTATTCGGTATTTAGAAAACCAAATGAATGATAAACTTTTACTTTTTATCTAAATTTTTTAATAATCATTAAGTGAAAACTGTTGATCAAATAAAAAAAAACTGTAAGAATAATATTATTTATACATTTTTTCTATCATATTATCAAATTAAAAATAGAGATTCCTATCTCAAAATAAAATTTAAGATTTTTTATCTCTGAAGATACAAAAAAAATTATTTGATGCCATAATATTGTAGTTTATTGAACTAAATAATTTTCCTCTTTATAAAAATAAAAAAATGTTTAATAGTTAGTTAAGAAAATTAGTAGTTTACTCAAAAGGGTGAATTCTGTAGGGTATATATATATATTTAATTTATTTTCATCATGTCAAATAATTATTTCAGAAGTATCATAAACAATAATTATACATAATAATTTGAACAAATGATAACATATCTTATTTCAGTACCTACACAGTTATTATGCAGTAATGAATTGATTACGTATAATCTAATATGTTTATTTTTTTTAACTATACACTATCATATTTAATGGTGGTTATTATTTAAGAGGTAGCATTTCATTCAGATTTAAAAATTATTTCGCAATGTTTTTAATAAACGTAGACAAAAGAAGAAGATCTTATAATGTGAATCACTAAAATTCGAATTAAATGATATTATTGTGGTATACTCATTATCCTTCAACTACTTACTGTTGAACTATATATAGTTGTGTACGATTAAGAGTAATTTTCATTTTATTAAGCAACAAAGCAAGTAGCTTAGTGTTTACATTACTACTATTGTAATATTTAGCCACCGCCGGATGTCAGGTGTATACTACAAGAACTACACAATACTTTTGTCAAGTGTAGAAATTAATTAAATTAAATATCAAACCTTTAATAATGCAATGTCGTCAGAAGAACTTACGGATTTTTAGCTTAGAATAATTACTGAATGAAAAATCTAGTGAGAGAATTTACATGCGAGGGCATTGGCCTCTATACTATAATAATTATAACATATAATACATGTATTTAAAAGTTTTACTCTCGTTCAAATTAATAGTTAATAAAGAATTACGTATAATTTTGAAATAGTAATTGATATTAAATATGAAAAAAGAAAAATTGAACAAATTTTCGACATTATAAAAAAATATTGAGAATAATTAAAGTTATTGATTAAACAATTTTTTTTCTTTATCAAGAAAATATTATGTATGAAAATAAATTACAATCGTATCATTTAATGTTTTCTGAGGAATAATTGATTATGTTATTGGTATCTCATATTAGATACGTTAGGAGGATAGTATAACTCAATTAACAGGCATTAAATTTTTCCCATTCTGACTATTAATTTCATATATCATTTTTTTTTTTTTTGTATGTGATATTGATGTCTAAGATTTTTAAACATTAAAAAATATTTATCATATTAAAATCCAATAGGAAGAACATATAAAAAGCAATAGTATCTGCTGATTTAATAGTAACATCAGCAAATTGTAGTAAAGAAGAAACCGTTGTTAGATACATATATAACTGCACATATTGGAAGACGGTAGCCGGCCGCCTTAGCTGCTGTAGGTTCCCACAGTCTTGCAGTATACGTATAGTATAATATTATTATTATTATTATTATTATTATATACCACACCGACCGACCGTGGGAACCGGCGAGTTCGCCTTGAAATCTTCCGTCTCTCGCACTTCCCTCCCCCTTTACGCGGAGTACCCTATCGACGCCACCGTCGACGGACCAACGCCACCGCCGTTTCCAGGCATGAATGGTTACATGCGACGATGACGGCAGTGATGACTATACACACACCAGAGAGCGCATCAACATTGGCGTCGGCCCCTGCACACCGACCAGGGCCACGTCACTTTACAGCCGATCTATCGAAGTAGGCCCCATCCACACAAGTGTGGAATGTTCCCACGGATCCCATTGGTCTATCGTTACCACCGCCTCATGAGTCCCTCTAAACCCCTCACCGTTGCTCTAGTCATAATCATCAAGTCTTGTTCTTGTTCACCTTCTCCTCGTCCGTTTCGCACGCGGGACCGTCCGATTTCCGCACAGGGTAATACTTGCCGCACTGAACTGCCACTGAGCTCAGTCGTTCCGTCTGTATTACGACTGTCTCACGCGCATAATCGACGATCTTATCGGACCGGTCCGAACCGAACGCACGTGTTTGAATTCATTTCAATGTTCATGTTTTTTTTTTCTAAGGAGTCAAATACATTGTTTTTTTTTTGATTAATTCTATCAAAATTGTCTATAAACTTGAGGTAAATTGTCCAATTATATATTTTTTAGTTTAAGATATTTTATAGAAGATTTAAAGTTCTAATTTAATATTTTAATATATTAGTAAGTTAAACTTTCAAATTTTAATATTGATACTTTATTAATATTTAATGGATAACACTAATAAAATTAATCATTTAATCTTCCAAGAAGTCCAAGCTCAGTTTTTAAGCATCTTATTTGATATTTTGCTTTGATCTCTTTAAATAATCGTTTTTTTTAAATTTAAATTTGAAATTTACAGTTTGTCTTAGAAATATTATTATCACTTACGATTTTTTATTGATTTGCCTAATTAAAAACAAAACTCTTATATTAGAATAACCTTTTTACCTTAAAAGAATTTTTATGAAAATAAATTTATTATTATTATTCAAAGCTAAAAATTTTTACGTTGTATACACATTTTTATATACTTATGTTTATTAAATTTTGTACACTTGTCAGCTATAATATTATGACTGATAAATTCATACAACTTTATAAACTAAAGAGTTGTGTTAACTCTAACATAAGAAATTGTTTGATTAAAAGCCATTGTTTAAAATTAAAACTATATTAAAAACATTAATTTAAAACTAAAAAATTGTGTTTGTATTAATCAATTTATTAAAATTAAATTAATATAATAATGGTATTTTAATATTCTATCCATAGTATTTAATACTTAAGACTATATAAGATATTTAATATGAGATATTAAGTGTTTTTAATTGATCATTAATTAATTTAACTTACCTAGTTATAGCGTACTAATTTACACAATTATCATCACAACTATAAATTGTAAAAATTAAGTATCTTTTTAAAAATATCTACATAGAAAAATATAAACTAATAAGCAGTTAGGGGTCTTGTACTCAAAATCGATAGTCGCGGTCATTGAATGGCAATTATCTGTTCACCATATTCGTAAGGTATTGGTTGTTTCACATTATTATTAAATTTTAAGTATACAATAATTCTTATTGATAATAATCAAGCGCAGGACTAGCTAATTGTCAAGACCATCTTAATGCGACTTAAAATTTGATCTTTTGCCTTTATTTTATTTAATTTGATTATTTATTATTTTTTAATATCTTGAACTTAATTTTCAAAAGGTTTTAATTAGTTATTCATAATTTCAACTCTTAAATATTTTTTAAAGGCTTTCGAGCTCATATTTAAGTCCATTAAATAGTATAAAATATATTAAATTACTCTTATAGTAGCAATATATAAAATTATTTTTATTTATTTTATATAACATTTTAATTTGATTGTTAATTACTTATAAAAATACTGAAGTATTAGTCTTAGTATAAAGTATTTATAATAATTGTTCAAATTTATTGTAAGAAGATCGTAATTATTTTTTTTACAACCATAGGGGTAGCACTTCAAAAGAGAGGTTATTTTGCTGTATTTACTAGTTTGTGAATTGGAGGGTAGTAGGTACGTTTCAAAATACGGGACAGAGGGAAAATAAATTGATTTTTGCACCCTATACAACAATGATCAACAGTGTATTCGTTCACTATCTATGTCAGGCCCAGACGAAAAATTAACCATTAAATGTACATTACATTATTTTAGAACTCAGATGTGAAAAACATCAGCTATAACTAACTTACAAATAAATTAATCATCATTCCTGTTTTTTCTGGACACATTTTTATGTACTTAATACACAATACAATTTTCTTTGTAACTATCGCTAAGGATTAGAATAATTCAATATCTCAACTAATGAAAATGCCTATATTTTTAGGCAATAAGTACATATAATTAATGTTTCTTGATGTTACAATATTGTTTAATTTGTTAATTCAATTAATAATCATTGAAATTTATTGGTCATTACTGTGTTACTAATTTCACTAGTTTCTATAATTACAACAGAAGTTATATAGAAAATTATTCGAAATTAAAATACGGAATGTTCAGTTAGGTTCAAGTATTAAGTATTAAGCTAAAATAAACAAATTTTTTAATCAAATCTTCAATATAATTTTAATCCGTTAGTTGAACAAAAGTAGTAAGACGGAATATAAATTCAACATGTTTTTTAAACTTCGATAGGACATCAAATTTAAAATTTTTTGAACCACTTGCGTATATGCTTTGTAAATAAATATATTTTATAGCTTAAAGATAAATTGTTTATCATGAAAACACTTTATACTAATGATTTAGTGCATACTTGATCTATATACAGACTGTGGTTATACATTAATTTTTTTATAATATATTTTTTATTATAATTATACAGACAATTTTATTCTATTTATTTAAAAAAAATATTTATGTTATTTTTAACAGATGAAATTAACATTTTTTTCTCATCATGAATGATAGTTATAATTATATGACTTAAAATTTCACAAGTATATCAATATTATCTTAAAATAATTGAATATTTTAAAGTTTATACAAATCAATATAATATTAAATTATACTATATTTTACTATGTTTAGATTTATGGGAACCTGGACGTTAAAATCGGAGAAAGATGGTGAGACAGAAGACGGGGAAGTAGTTGGCACATTAAGTTGTTACAACTCGGCTGAGCTGTTAGGTCTTCCAGCTAGGATGCCTCACAATTACGGCCCCGAGGCACCCATGCAGTTTCGACCCGAGCAGAGACTGACCCGAGATGCGATGGAAAGATATCTTCGAGATCGCAATGATTTGGTGTTGGTTATTCTGCATGCTAAAGTTGCTCAAAAATCGTATGGTAACGAAAAGCGATTTTTCTGTCCACCACCGTGTATATATCTATTCGGAGATGGCTGGAGACTTAGGCAAGAGCAACTCCTCAGGGAAGGTGTTTCTGAAGGTAACTCACAGATGAGTGCATTCATCGGTATTGGAAGCACTGACCAAGAGTTACAGCCGCTTGATCTTAATAATGGCAAGCAATACTGTGCAGCTAAAACACTATTCATCTCAGATTCAGACAAACGAAAACACTTTATGCTCATGGTAAGGATGTTTTATAATGTTGGCTACGACATTGGTACATTCCATAGTAAACGCATTAAAGTGATATCAAAACCATCCAAAAAGAAGCAGTCGTTAAAAAACGCAGATTTATGTATTGCTAGTGGTACCAAAGTAGCGTTATTTAATAGACTCAGGTCGCAGACGGTTAGTACGAGGTATTTACACGTAGAAAAAGGAAATTTTCATGCCAGTTCTACTCAATGGGGTGCATTTACTATTCACCTACTAGACGATGACGAAAGTGAGAGCGAAGAGTTCAATGTTCGAGACGGATATGTGCATTATGGTAGCACAGTTAAGTTGGTGTGTAGCGTTACCGGTATGGCATTACCTCGACTTGTGATCAGAAAAGTAGACAAACAGATGGCCCTACTTGAAGCAGATGACCCTGTTTCACAATTACATAAATGCGCGTTCTATATGAAAGACACAGAACATATGTACCTGTGCTTATCTCAGGAACGTATCATTCAGTTTCAGGCGACACCATGTCCGAAAGAACCCAACAAAGAGATGATCAATGATGGCGCTTGTTGGACAATCATTAGCACTGATAAGGCTGAATACCAATTTTATGAGGGTATGGGACCCGTCAATTCACCTATCACACCGGTTCCAATGGTGCACAGTCTAAATTTAAATGGAGGTGGTGATGTGGCCATGTTGGAATTGACTGGCGAAAACTTTACTCCACATCTTCAAGTGTGGTTCGGTGATGTCGAATCTGAGACGATGTACAGATGCCAAGAAAGTATGCTAGCTGTTGTACCTGACATTTCGTCGTTTAGGGGAGACTGGCTATGGGTACGACAACCCACCCAAGTGCCTGTGTCTCTAGTGAGAAATGATGGTATTATATATGCTACTGGTCTGACATTTACGTATACGCCTGAGTCAGGACCTAGAAATCATGTGCAAACCACCGAAGAGATTATGAGAGCTCCACATACGCATAATAGACTACCACAGCCAATGCACACTGAAGTATCTTGGAATCAAAATCCCTGTGCTAAAGAGTACCAGTAATCTCGGCACAACAGTTGAAATGTTTATTAAAATATATATTTTTGTATGAAAAGTATTTTATATTTGCTAACTTATATTAACAGCAAGTATTATGTGTATTATTAACTACTACTATGTGGTCTATATACGCTCAAAAATATCGTCCTGAATAATAACTGTTGTGTAAACAATACGATGAGATTTTGTAATGTATTGACACTTGTTCTCTATATTTGATGGTGTACAAATATAAAGGCAATTCATTTCTCATTGCAAACTGAATTATTTACTACTTATTCACTATTATATAATATAAATATGTACCTAATCGACTGATTTAAAAATATATATACTTACATCAGTATACGTCCGTCAATACCAAAATTAAGATTTAACATTTAATTGTAATATTTTTAAATTTTATTATTTTTAAACTGAAAAAAATAATTGTACTCTAATACGATAATGCTAATGCCAAAGACAACTTACAATATCATTGTTAAGTATTAATATATTGTTTTATGTATATTTTTTAAGTTCTTAAAGGTTGTGATCTATTTGTAGAACGTTTATTTTGTTATTCTTGTGTCAAACTTTTTTCTCTGTATTTTTTGTTTCGAGAACAATCTATAAATCTGTATTTTTTTTAATTTAAATATACTATTATTTATAACAAATATTATATCTGAATACATTATTATAATTATATATAATAGTTATAGTTTAATTTTTTATTTAGTTTTATGATAACATTATTCTTTTAAATTTTGTAGGTGATTGTTAAAGAATATTATTCTAAGTAAATTTTACTTATTTTGTGCAATGGTAGATTTTTATAGCAAATAACTATATTATTTTTTTACTTAATATATGAGTGGTTCGATGTAAAGAAATAATATGTAAAGCTTATCCAATCTTATTAATTTATTAAAATAAAAGTTTATTCTATAAAATTTTCATTATCAATATAAACAAATATATCATTTTTTGTCGTATTTGCCGAGTGACTATAATATTTTGCATGATTTAAAGTGCATATGACACTAGATTAACCTTTTCAAAAAGCATAGTGAGTACTGCTAAACTATTGATAATGTAAGACCGACATATTTTCAAAATAGCTATAGAGTTATTAAGCGTAAAAAAAACATTGTGTTGATAATATTATTAAAATTGATCAATTTTCAAATAAAGTATGTTTAATAAAAGGGTTAAATTTCTCATATATTTTAAAATGAGTTCATTTCTGATACATGCACATATCAAATTTAGCATACTTATACACACATATCAGAAGTTTTAAAAATAAGTGAAAATGAACATACTCACAAGTTTAAAACAGCTTTTATAGAAGTAGAAAAAGTATTGACAAAAATTTAAGGCTGAGCAAGAAAATCATTTTTTTAATTTTTAAGTTAAGTTAGATTTTAAAAAATTAAGGTAAGTTATAAGGTAGTAAGATTTAAAAATAAATTCAGTTGAGTTTTTAGTTACTTAAAAAAAATAGCTTTTTAATTTATGTTAAGTTAGCAGTAGACATTATGTCTTTTAATATAAAAATAATTTTTTTTTAAGAAATATAAATTCTAACTATATATCATAAAAACAATACGGAAAATGTTTATAATATTACTAAAAACACTCATACCTGGTGTAGAGGTTTACTACTAATCAACCGAGGGAAAAATTAAAAATACAATAATTTATTTATTTATTAAAACTAACATGTAATACTTTACTATGATCATAAGGGGTTCTAACTTAAGTTATCAATTATGCTATTCATATAACTTTCATAAACTTCAGCAGTTTTACATATTGTGCTTTTTGTATATATTCTATATAATCAAATAATGAAATGTATACAAGGTGATTATTTTAACAGTAGCTACTCAATATNTCAAATAATGAAATGTATACAAGGTGATTATTTTAACAGTAGCTACTCAATATCTCTTAAAATAATATATATATATATATTTGAGGTTTTTTTAGTAACTTATGTATCTCTATATTCTGTTATAAAGTATTTTTTATATTCATCCCTTATGTCTTATAAGGGTGTCAACTTTATTTTATTAAATAAAAACATACATATTTAACAAGCTTATAAAATAGAAAATGAGCTAATTAAGATAACGACTGGTCGATAACAGCTTTTGTACCAGTATTTTAGAAGTTGTTAACATATTTATACCTTGGCGGGTGAAGAGTACGGTCGGAAAATGTTTAGTTATAAAAATAGCAGCATCCGCTATTTATCTCCAATCATTACTTTAAATTGTTAATAGATTCCGAAAAATTGGTCCAAAAGTTGTTATTGACAAGTCATTTTCCTAAGTATATCATTATCTATTAAATAAGCTAGTTAACTAGAGATGTTACCATTTAAGAAATTAAAGTTGGCACCCTTAAGATATAAGGGATGAATATAAACAATATTTATAACAGATAAATAGAGATACATACGTAAGTAACAGATATATAATAAAATTTGATCACTTGTGACTAATTAATCCGATAAAATTAAAACTATATTAAAAATATTATTAATATAGTTTTAATTTTAATTAAATAAATAACAAAACCTGAAAAAAAAATATTATTTTAAGAGAAACTGAGTGAGTAGCTACTGTAAAAGAATCACTCTGTACATAATAAAAAAAAAAGTATTTCTAATAACATTTAAATACAACATCATTCTTTTATTTCTAATGAAGACACAAATAGTTAACTTAAGTCCAATAACTATCAATTAATAAACAATTATAATACAAATTCAAAGAAGTACATAATATATTTATATGTGTATTTTTTTTATTATTTTAAATTTTTCGAACAAATGAATTTTATTTCAGTATATAAACAAATTATTTAATAAATTGTTTATCAACAAACATTTTTGGCCACTAATTTAACTTATTAAATAATAAACCAAATAACTTAATTAAGTTAAAATAACTTTACTATAAGGACATTGAAATTTATTTTTACTCTCTTGAAAAATTTTAAAATTGACATCAGATTTTGAAAAATAACTACAAAACTTTATATCTCTATTTATACCCACTGTCTATAGAGGCTAATACCATGTATCACATTTCGAGTTATATGACCATCTTCACAAGAGAAATGACCCGGGTTCCAAATTCTCGTGTTGCATATAAATTTATACCGAATAAACCTGCTAAACTTTATAAAGTAAGAATTATTTCTTATTAAAAATTTCTATTAAGTTAAGAAGACAAACCATTTTTTCTATAAATTATATCTGACCCTCCTTACAATAATAATATTGTGGTACGATTTTAAAAAATATTTAGTTCAATTAAAAATTTTAATTTTTCTTTCAATAAATTGAAAAGAAAAACCCATATGGCGTATCATGGTTTTTGCTTTAAAAAAACTATTTCTTTTATAAAATTACGAGGATGAATTTTTTTAAGCTACACAAATTAAAATCAATTAAATACGCCTAGAATTTAACACTTTAGTATAAAAATATATATATTTTTATACTAAATTGTATAATTTTTGGTTTTGATGGCCAATTTTACACAATGGCTAAGTTGGTGGTGCGTTATTTTTTAATTAAAAAACAATACTGAAGATTTATAATTAAAAAAACGCAAAATTTTCGGACCAGAATATTTCCAAAAATTAAAAGAAACAAATTTGGTACATGTACAAAATACAAAATATTTATACGAGTATTTGAAATTTTTAGCAGAATCACATACAATGAAAATAAAGATTATTTTTAGGATAATTGAAATTAATATTGAGTTGGTAAATACTTAAATTTAAATTCTCTTAAGAACAAGAATTATATTTTCACTTAGACACCTGGGTCACTATAATTAGGTAATTTTTTTATTTTATTTCTCTACGGCTTACATTAGTTATATTGTTATCAACTTTTCTGGTATATTTGATAACAGCAGTCACACGAACAGTTGTATGCAGTGTAGCGTTCAGGTTAAAAAGTGTTAAGCAGTCATCATGGCAGTACGATAACATTTATGGTGATTGTTGGTTAGAGTACATGTAACGTACTGTATGTAATACAGTTGAATTGGTTTAGCGTACGTAACGCGCGTACCTCACCGTACATAAGCACATATGTTTTTCCATTTTAAATGACTGTAGATAAAAATTAAAATGCGATAAAAATATTAACACATTAATCGCTATTTTTTTTTTTATTATTTGTCACAACAATTAATTTTTTTTTACTTTTTTAACCGCTAATTATCATTTGTTATATTAGTTTTCATTTCTTTCTAATGTTATAATATTGAAATTTTAACTTACCTATACAGACAAGTTTAAATTGATGTATTCTGTTTTATATTATTGTCTCTAACTTAAAAATGTGATCATGAAGAAACGCTACTGTCATCGTCCTCAGTTGCCTTTGTCGACTATGATTTTATTTATCTAATCAGTGTAACGATCAAGTGGTCGGGTGTCCACTCTTGACAATAATTCCGCTTGTGAACATTTATTTCATTTTGAAAATTATAATTACTATTACTCGTTTTTTGAGAGTAATAAAGACGATTACGGTGTTTTCTATTAATTTTATTAACGTAGTTATATATATTTGGCTACCTTAATAGCCATACAAAAGTAATTTCTTTTCAATACTTTTTAGTCTGTGATAATAATAAATAATTTTAAAAATTCGTTACCGTTGTCTAATATCCTTATTGATAGTCTTAAAACTAGCAATCAATTGTAATAATCTTGCATGGTTGTTAAATCCATCAACACAAAACTGAGCTGTGAATTTTATGTTAATCTTATGTCTTCCTTTGGTGAGTGAATTCTTAGTGAATAGCATTATGTCTGTCAAAGATGGACCTGTTGTTAAAATGGATGTGGACTGCCCATCAAGTTTAAAGAGATCTAATAGTGCTCCTATGATAAATGATATAAACAATACAATTTCAGGATCTCAGTGCACTCCATTATCAAGGTATTTAATTGAAATTTTATTTAAAACTTCAGCTTCAGCAAAAAATAATATATTTTTCTTTCCTTTTTTAATATTTTTTGTAATATAAAATCTTTTTTAATCACCATTAGTTAAAGCAATTATACTTTAGTAATTTATTGTTAAAAAAGAACAAAACCCTTTTTTTATACAGTTTTAAACTTGTCCAGGAATCAAAGAAAAAAAATCACAGTGAAATTTTATCAAAAGTTACAAGAGTTTTCAGTTAGATCTGTTGCATTCTGTATATATACAGAGTGATTCTTTGAACACTAGTCACTTAATTTATTTGAAATTAATAATATTTTTGTGAATTTATTTTTTGATTTTTTTTGTGACATATGTAAATCTATTTATTTGTTATAAAATAATTTTTTGGTCCATCTTTTATAACTTATAAAGGTATCAATTTTATTTTTTTAATAATACTTGTATATTTAACATACTTATAACAGAATATTATTTAATTAAGAAAATTACGGGTTGATAACAACTTTTGGACTAGTATTTCAGAAGTTATTAACATCTTTATACCTAGGCGGAAAGAGGAGTGAAGCTGAAAAATATTTAATGATAAAAGTAGCTGGACTCATTCCTCAAGTGGCTAGCATTAAAATAATCGCTTTGTGTATATGTATATATATATATAAATGATTTTTACACATTTTTTGAAGTTATGAAATTTTTATGTACATAATAAATATTATTTAATGTGTTTTGACTATATAAATGAAAATTTAACAACATTAGTAAACATCTATAAATTTTTTTGGTTTTGTAATAATAGAATTAGTTACTCTATATACTTTACATAGTTTAAGTGTTCTTTTTAAAATATTAATTAGAAATTCTGAAGTTGTAAAAATTTTATATGTTATTTTTATTATTAGATTAAAACTAATATTTTGTTGCAGGGAAAATCAATTCAATGTGTTTTTGAGAAATGTTCAACCTCGCTTTCGCAGATTTAGTACTAGTGGGAGTCCAAATATAATGCCAAATGTAAGAAAATGTTATTTTTATTTAATAAAAGTACATTTTACTAGACATTTGATTGTGTAGCATTAAATCTGTTTTATTAAAAGTTATAACATTTGAACTTATTTTCTATTTAGTTTCTATATTTGTTTTCTGGAAGTCTTTAAAATATAAATTATTCAATATTGTATGGTTTTACTATACAATAAAAAAAACATACTTGTTGAATTTTTGAATTAATAATACTAATTGTCTTATTTTATTAAATGATTAATACAAAATTCTATTATATTTTTGAAGTTTATTTTATCAATATTTACTCTTATAGTTTTTTCTATTAATTTATAATTAAAAATGGTATAATTGTTTTTCTATATTTAATTAAAGGAGCTGTGGCTGCAAAGACCATTAGCCATATTCGCATATATATATTTAGAACATATCATAATAAATTAGCTATTTACATAAGTAGATTTGGTTTACAATATGAAAGAAACAAGGAAGAGTTTTGGAGAGAGATGGATTAGGTGATGTAAGGGGTACCTGGCAATGAGGAGACGGTGATAGGTGGAGATATGAATGGACATGTAGGTAATGAGAGGAGAGAATATGAAAGAGTACATGGAAGATATGGTTTCAGTTGGAAGAATGAGGCTGGAGAAAGAATACTAGATTTTGCAGTATTGTATGATCTTGCTGTGGTTAATACTTATTTTAGAAAGAGGGAAGAGCATTATATAACATATAAGAGTGGGAGGAATAGATCGCAGATTGATTGTTTTATGTATAAGAGAGAGAGCGTAAAGCGAGTAAAGGATTGTAAAGTTATATCAGGCGAAAGTGTAACTACACAACAAATGGTAATAGACAAATGGTAATGGAGTTGTGATGTACCGGAAAGAGAATAAATAAAAATAGAAGAAACACAAGGGAAAAATCGAAGATTCGTTGGTGGAAATTGAAAGGGGAAAATGAAAAAGAGTTTGTAAAGACTGTAAAAAAGAGGACGGTGTGGAATGTCGAGGGAGACATAAATGATGTGTGGAATAATTTGCTAGTTGTGTAAAGAATGCTGCAAAGGAGATTGTTGGTGAGAGTAGGAGTAGAATGCCAAAAAACAAGGAAACCGGGTGGTGGGATGAGGACGTTCAAAAAATCATAGAAAGTAAGAAAAAGCAGTTCAAAGTATGGCAGAAGAGCAAAAGGAGAAAAGATTGAATGAAGTATAAAATGAAGCCAAGTGTGCAGTAAAGCAAAGTTAAAGAAGTATGATCAATTGTATGATAAGCTAGGAACAAAGGAAGGCGAGAAAGAAAGCTATAGACTTGCAAAGATAAGAGAGAAAAGGTCTAAAGATTATCATTATATAAGGTGTATAAAAAGTGTTGATAATAAGGTTCTTTCGAGTGATGGTGATGTGAAAAAAAGGTGGAAAGAGTATTTTGAAAAATTATTGAATGAGGAGTACCCAAAAGTAACGTTATAGGATATCTCGTGGAATGAGGGACTGGTAGATTTAATTAGTGAGAAAGAGGTATGGGAGGCTGTGGCATCAATGAAAAAGAATAAAGCAGTAGCACCAGATGAAGTGCCAGTAAAAGTATGGAAAATATTAGACGGTGTTGGCATAAGGTGGTTGAAGGAACTTTTAAATAAAATCTTATTAGAAGGGAAAATACCAAATGAATGGAGGAATAGTATTGTGGTGCCGATATTTAAAGGTAAAGGAGACATAAGGAGTGTGGAAATTATAGAGGCATAAAGTTTATGAGTCATAGTATGAAAATTTGGGAAAAGGTAATAGATATGAGAATACAAATGTAACATCGGTATCTAAAAACCAGTTTGGATTTATGCCTGGTAAGTCATAATTTTGTGTGAGGCAATTAATAGAAAAGTTTAAAGAAAAAAAGAAAAAGCTTTGTATAGTATTTATAAATTTGGAGAAAGTGTATGATAGAGTACTAAGAGAGGTTCTAAAGTGAGGGGCATTAGTGAAAAAAGGAGTTCCGAGAAAGTACATTAATATAATAGAGGATATGTATGATGGCTTTTGTACTAGGGTAAAAAGTATGAGAGGAGTATCAGAAGGTTTTCGGGTAGAGTAGGAGTGCATCAGGATTCTGCTTTAAGCACATATTTATAGTGACTTATAGTACTTTTCTATAGTGACGAATGAAATAACTAGAGAAATACAAGGAGAGTTGCCATGGTGCATGTTGTTTGCTGACGATATAGTGTTAATAGGAAGAATAGGGAGGAAATTAATCAAAGGTTAGAGGTGTGGGGATCAGTTCTTAAAAAAAAGAGTTTAAGAATAAGTAGGAGTAAGACAGAGTATATAGAGTATAGAGTTTGATAAAAGAGGGAGTATAAGTGTAGCGTCAATCGTGGATAAGATGAGAGAAAATAGACTTAGATGGTTTGGTCATGTTATGAGGAGAGAAGAATCGGAAGCTGTAAGAACAGTTGTAGAAATGAATGTTGAAGGAAAAAGAGGTAGAAGAAGACCAAAAAAGAGATGGAGGGATGCTATTGAATGCGATATGAGGACAGCTATGAGCGTTGATGATATGGGAGATCGTGTTAAATGGAAGTTTGGGGTGACCAACCCCAAGTAGTTGGGATTAAGGCGAGGAAAAAGAAGAAGAAAAAAAAGAGTTTAAGAATAAGTAGGAGTAAGACAGAGTATATAGAGTATAGAGTTTGATAAAGGAGAACACGAGGTAGATGAAATGAGGAGGTCAGTGACAATAGGCGATGACGTGATTGGAGAGGTGGAGAGTTTTAAGTATTTAGGGTCAGTTGTGCAAAATAGTGGTGGTATTGACAAGGATGTAAGACTCAAATTAAGTGCAGGTGGTTGAAGTTGAGAGGAGCGTCTGGCGTCTTATGCGATAAAAGAATTCCAATGAGGCTGAAAGATAAATTCTACAAGACTGTAATAAGGCCAGCTATGATGTATAGTTCAGAGTGTTGGGCGGTTGATAAAAAAGTAGAACAGAGAATGAGGGTAGCAGAGATTTGAATGCTTGGATGGAAGGGTGGAGTGACTAGAAAAGATAGAATAGAGAACGAGTATATAAGAGGGAGTATAAGTGTAGCGTCAATCGTGGATAAGATGAGAGAAATTAGACGTAGATGGTTTGGTCATGTTATGAGGAGAGAAGAATCGGAATCTATAAGAACATTTATAGAAATGAATGTTGAAGGAAAAAGAGGTAGAATAAGACCAAAAAAGAGATGTTATTGAATGCTATTTGAGGACAGCTGATGTGAGGGTAAATGATGTGGGAGATCGTGTCAAGTGTAAGTTTAGGATTAGGGTGGCTGACCCCACGTAGTTGGAATTAAGGCGAGGAAGAAGAAGAAGGAGATTTGGTTTACAATGAAAGTGATTAACAGTTAGCCTCTATCACGTAGATTATACCGGTATTGTATTAAATAAAATAGTTCATTATCCTTAGATATAATTTTATTTAACTTAATTATTAGTAAATATTAAAAGTTGATAGCTTTCTTAATACTAAATATGAATAATTAATTTTTCCTATTTTATGAAAGTAATTATAATTATATAATAATTATTATATTATTAAATAATAAATAAATTATAATTAGTAACAATAAATATGATATTATTTGGCCGACCCCAAGTAGTTGGGATTAAGGCGAGGAAAAAGAATATTATATTTACAATATGTTTATTGATCTAAGTATAATTTATATTATTAGGTAAAACAAAATTAACCATACAAATTAAAAGTTAAAAGTTAAAATCTAATATTCAAATTTTGAATTTATTTAATGTATATTTTAATTATTTTATCTTGCAGACTTCTCCAAAATTAGTTCATAGGGTTAATCAATTACGCCAAGAAGAAACAATTGACTTAATCAACAGGGAAGTAGCTCATGAAAGAGAAATACATTCTGCAATGCAAATATCACAATCATGGGAAGATTTGTCTATTATGATAGACTCACCTTCAAAAGTAAGTAAAATTAAGTCAATATAAAAAGTAGGGACTAAAGCTTATAACAGTTTTTTCAAAACTATTAAATAATATTATGGGATATTTTGTCAATTACTAACCTAAATTATATTATTGAATAGTAATATTTTTATGTAGACTCTCCTAAATTTGTTTGAACTCACCAAATTACACTTTTAAAGACTGTTCTTGAAGAATTAGTATTTGTCATAAATTTTTATTTTATTTTAAATTTGTTACAAAAAGAAAACTACAATTGGAGCCTAACAATGTGGGGTTCTGGTATAGTAAATACCAATATTGATTGAATTGTGAGAGTGATTAACATCATAATAAAATGCTTCAATATGAATATGTTATAATAAAATAGTATTGTTGGAATTTTAGAGTTTCGAGCTTCTTTTAAATTCTATATAAAGATTACAATACTTATTAAAAAAAATGATGTAGAAAATATTTTATAAATCAAAAATTATTTATTTTACATTTCTTGGTTTTTGATTTTGATGACTTATTACTCATGGAAGGAAATGCATGTTTTTAAATTATTAAGTACATTTAAAAACCTTTAATTTAGTATATATTAAAAGTACAGAACTCATCTAAGACATTTTCAAAAATTGATATGTAAAATAGTTTTAATGAGCCAAATGGCTTTATTAAACACTCTGTACTTGAAGTATGGGTCAAATGTTTAAATAAAGTATTTTATTTAAAGTAAATATTTCTAATATATCTATGTAAAATTTCATACAAATGAATTTGCTGAGAAATAAGTTATAGAAATTTTAATATTTATTAAAAATTGAAATTTACTTTTCAATTGCATCTAATTTAAGTTCTTTTAGTGTATAATTGAACAATATTGATCCAGTAAAAATTTCATACAAGAGACAACAAACAAAAACCTATCACAGTGGAGGGGAGGACACGGCAGAGTGGGGACGTGGCATAGTTTGGTCCGGTATAGATGATATCTGACACTATCATTATTGATATCACTGTCATAAAAAACGCTTCAATACAAATCTGTAGATAATGTTTAATTTAAAAAAATTATTGGATTATTCCAAAAGCTACATGATCTCATATTTCCTTATTAATATTTTGATTAGTAGTTCTTCGATTTAAAAATATTATATATGAATAAATATTTACTAAGTTTTATGATTTATAAATGTAATATATGAATATAGATATATATTTATATTTTATAAATATATGAAGCGAAATAGTCGTCCGATTTAAAAAAAAAAGGTATGTTGCATAAAAAAAGAATATAAATAGTACTTATCTTAAACAAATTATAATGATCTATACATTTTTCAAAAAGTTATAGCGTTATAAAGTTAAAAATATGAAAACTAATTTTTTTACAAAAATTTTATTTTTATTAATATTGATATCTGTTTTACTATAAAAACTAAATAAAGTTCGAAATTTTTTTTTCATAATAAATTATATTACTGAAGCTTTATTTTAAAATATATATAAAAGTGTCAGTATTTCCGTTACACTTTCAAAATTTTCTATGTACTTTTTAAGTTTTGAATCCCCCCTGTAATAAAACAATTGGTCCGATTAAAAAAAAAAAAGTAAGTCAAATGAAAGAGGTATATAAATATAATTTCTCATAAAAAAAATTGTATTGATCTATAGATCTTTCGAAAAATTATAGAAATATGAAGTTAAAAATTTAAAATATAAAATTGAATATTTTAACATGAAAATAGCACACGGTTGTCATTTTTATTGTGAAGACAAAATAAAGTCCGAAATTTTTTTTTGAAAGAAATTGGTTCGGTGATAGCTGAGAAAAAGTGGTAAGAGACACAAAAAAAAAACATCATAGTAAAATTAATACCTTCTCAGCTTCACATCGCAGCTAATAAAACATATCATAGAAAAACAATACTTCCTCTGTTACGCATTGAAGTTAAACAAAAATCGTTATTAATATATAATGTGTGAATTTACATTTTTCAATTAAATTTTTACTTATCGCTCCATTTAAAGAGACATAGATAAGTATAATTGGAAGCCTTACATTATAGGGTTGGTATTCTTGGTACAATTTAAAAATCTATTTTCACATTAAATTCATGCCTTTTTAAATAATTGTCATTCAAATTTTTACCTATATATTAGAATACACTAATAATAATAACACAGAAAAAAAAAATGTATTATGAAAAATTTTCATAAAGAATAACTTTTTAAATTGCTTCACAAATATTGAAAAAAAATACTTGGATTTCATTCAAGAATTTAATTGAAATTTTAAAGAAACTTATAAAAATGAAAATTAAATAGCCATTGTTAATTGTATGAAAAAACTATCATACTTAAGGTTTTACTATGAACATTAATCTGCATTATCTGTACTTCTATTTGGAAAAATTTACAGATAACTTGGATAACATTAATGAAGAACAAGAGGAAAGATTTTATCAGGAACCAAAACAGATAAAAAATATTATTTTAGAAATTTGTGTAATTATTTTTACAAAATTGTAATTATGATTATTATTTTTTAACTTTTATTTTGTAACTATTTTTGTAATTAGATAAATAATTGAAAAAATAATAATGATAAATAAAATCTAATTATACCATACTTTTCATTGTAAATGTACGTACATTCATGAAACAGATTAATTTAATTTAAATATAACTGTGATGGAAAAATAATTTTTGAGATTCACACATTTTTTTTATTAACAGTAAATATATTTTAATAATGCATTATGACAAAAAATAACATTTTAAAATTCTTCATAGAAGTATCTTATCAATGTTTATAAATTAATAACTGGGAATTAATCCAAATAGAAGTTATAATAAAAAGTTCTGCTTAATTTAAGATAAATGAGTGCTATAATCATGTTTAAAAATACAATAAACAGGTTAAACATATTTCAGTAGTCTAAAATTTTGCACAATTCTTTTATAACATGATCAAAACAAATTTTGACATTTTCAAGAAAAAGAATATTTTTTATAAATTTTTAAGTGTGTAATTACTAATTATCTCAGAAAATAGATATTATATTATATGTATATTATTTTTACATTACATCATCTGTCACTTAAATCTAATTTTTTAATATATTAATTAGGTTGATGTAGAAGGACAGTATGGAAAACAACCTGGAAGCAGAAGTAGTCTATATGATCCTTTACATTTAAACCTATCAATGGCTTCAGCTCCATCATCACCTTCACCAACTAGGTCTTTGAGGCATTGTGTATCACCATCACTTTTTAAACCAAATTTATCGCCAAGTCCTACTCGCAAAACATTTACTTCTGGGTAATTGATTTTTTTTTTTAAATTTTTATGTAATTTATATTTGACTTAAGTATCTAATGAAATATTTTTGTGATCAATGAATAAAATTTTATTTAAATATTTTAATTTTTTGATATTGTTTTCTTGTAGTGTAAACCAATTAATATATATAAAAAAAATATGAGAAAATAAATCAATATTTTAAATTAAGTTAATCTTATAAATAAACTTTAGTTTTAACATTTCACATTATCATTTTTAGCAGAAGTTTAAGTCCTATATCAATGCGACCTAGTGCTTTAGGACCAGTCAAAAGAAAATGTGAAATGGACGACTATGAACCAATCACTAAAAAGTGGGGTTTACTTATTACCAATACTAGGTAATTAAAACAAATGTTTTTTTTTTTGTCTAAAATTCTTTGCACTAAAGTAAAATCACATGTTTTATTTAATTTAGACCTGAACCAATGCAAGTTTCTGGTATTGTTCCTACTACAATGGATGCCACATTAGTCACTGAATCCATTTGTAGTAGTAGTGGTGACTCTTCTAATAGCAATCATTCATTTTCATTCAGACCATTACAAACATTAATGGATGAATCAAAAACAAATTCCCAATAACTTATTAAATTAATAAATTGTCATGTATTTATTTAAATTAGTAAGCACCTTTCTTTTTACCCACATGTAAATGTTGACTTATATTATTTTCAGCTAATATTATTTATATTATAATTATTTTTATGCTAATCATTTTATCATTACTATCATGATGCTTGTTTTGTAAAACACTTAATTGTATTGCAAAAAATATTGTTGTTGTTTAGAATAAATTTTGTTGTTGACTAGTCCATTGTGCTTAACTTAATTGTTTTTACATAGTTATTCAGTTTTATAGAACATAAATACTTTTCCATTAATATTGTTCTAAACAGAATTAGAAAATTTACCTGATAATTTTAAAATGCATAGACAAATTTTAATATTGTAAGGTAATTATGTAATAGTCAATTATAAGATTTATAAAATTTGTGAAGTAAATAGTTGAAAATGTATGAAATGTAGTTTTATCTAAATGAAATATGTCGTGTTTAATAATGAGATATTTTTAAAGTTATATAACTGCATAAATAATTTTAAACATTGTTACAGGAACATTAGATAGTGTACTCATTATTTAACAAATATTAAGTTGTATTCTTAAAAATTTAATTTTGACTCTTGTTTACGTACTAGGTAGTTTTAATTTTCTAAAATTTATATTTTCCTCAGGGTTAGTAAAGCTTTGTCCATATGAATAACTTGAACAGACAAAATTTAATAAAATATGCTCTGCATGACCAAATCTAATTTTTATTATTATTTGGATAAAACCATAATTGTATAAAAATGTAAATAATAAAACAAACAATTTAGCATTTTCAAAAATTTCATTTTTTTTTAGAATGATTTTTTACTTTTAAAATTTAAAGTTTTTATTGTTTATTTAACTTTATTCATTACATCCCCTTTTGGACACTATCCAGAACAAAATCAAAATAATTGGAAAGAATAACACTCCTTGATTTTCTTTTATCAAGAAACTTGGAATTTTATTATTTTTTGAAAATAATATGCTTTATATATTATACACTTGGAAGAAATCAAAGATGTTATTATAAAAATTTGATTTGGTAAGTTACTTATGTGACTGTCATTTTTAACATGTTAAAAATATTCACTATTTTTTTTGCGAAAACATCAGTAGCTATCATAAAAGAAAAATAGTTTTTCAAGAACAACCTCTTTGAAAATTGTTTGTTTTTCAATGTATTAATTAAATTAAAAATTCTGATTATTGAGTACATATTTTTCAAAAATAATATTGTGTCAAACGTCTAATTTTCTTTTTAAATTATTAATTAACGAACAATTATGCTGTTAAAGTATATTATTTTTAAAATCAAATTATTATCAAATATTAAATTATCAAATTATTAAATAATGATTTATTTAATGCAATTATATTAATACATTAAAATAAAAACTTAAAAAAACGTTACTAAAGACTATATGAAAAATTAAGTTCTTTTATTATATAATTTTTTTATTTTATAAAGTTGATTTATAATATACACATGAATCACATAACAAAATAGATGAAAGAATAATATATAGATTGTTTAGCGTACAAAAGAGGTAAATGCACTTTTAAAAATTTTTCAGGAACTATTTTAACATTTTTATTGTCTTAAGAATTAATATAAATTAAAAAAATTTTCAATACAATTAATTAACAAAATTTCAAAATGTAATAGTTACTATTAATAGACAAGAGGGATACTTCTTTAAAAACTGATTTAACTCAGTTTCCTTAAAATGAGTTGTATACATTACACAGGTTATCACAAATTTTGAGTCTAGGTTTTTAATACCAAATTTTAATTACTTCCAAATTACTAAAGATGGAAAAAAAGTTTGTTTTTTTTGTTATAATTTACTGAAATTTCTTCATTGTTGTCTACTTGTTGATTGTAAAATATTTCATAGTTTTAAATAATGGTTATTTGCGTAACTATTTTAAAATAAATATATTCTTCTTCTTCTTTTTCCTCGCCTTAATCCCAACTACTTGGGGTTGGTCACCCCAAACTTCCATTTAACACGATCTCCCATATCATCAACGCTCATAGCTGTCCTCATATCGCATTCAATAGCATCCCTCCATCTCTTTTTTGGTCTTCTTCTACCTCTTTTTCCTTCAACATTCATTTCTACAACTGTTCTTACAGCTTCCGATTCTTCTCTCCTCATAACATGACCAAACCATCTAAGTCTATTTTCTCTCATCTTATCCACGATTGACGCTACACTTATACTCCCTCTTTTATCAAACTCTATACTCTATATACTCTGTCTTACTCCTACTTATTCTTAAACTCTTTTTTTTAAGAACTGATCCCCACACCTCTAACCTTTGATTAATTTCCTCCCTATTCTTCCTATTAACACTATATCGTCAGCAAACAACATGCACCATGGCAACTCTCCTTGTATTTCTCTAGTTATTTCATTCGTCACTATAGAAAAGTACTATAAGTCACTATAAATATGTGCTTAAAGCAGAATCCTGATGCACTCCTACTCTACCCGAAAACCTTCTGATACTCCTCTCATACTTTTTACCCTAGTACAAAAGCCATCATACATATCCTCTATTATATTAATGTACTTTCTCGGAACTCCTTTTTTCACTAATGCCCCTCACTTTAGAACCTCTCTTAGTACTCTATCATACACTTTCTCCAAATTTATAAATACTATACAAAGCTTTTTCTTTTTTTCTTTAAACTTTTCTATTAATTGCCTCACACAAAATTATGACTTACCAGGCATAAATCCAAACTGGTTTTTAGATACCGATGTTACATTTGTATTCTCATATCTATTACCTTTTCCCAAATTTTCATACTATGACTCATAAACTTTATGCCTCTATAATTTCCACACTCCTTATGTCTCCTTTACCTTTAAATATCGGCACCACAATACTATTCCTCCATTCATTTGGTATTTTCCCTTCTAATAAGATTTTATTTAAAAGTTCCTTCAACCACCTTATGCCAACACCGTCTAATATTTTCCATACTTTTACTGGCACTTCATCTGGTGCTACTGCTTTATTCTTTTTCATTGATGCCACAGCCTCCCATACCTCTTTCTCACTAATTAAATCTACCAGTCCCTCATTCCACGAGATATCCTATAACGTTACTTTTGGGTACTCCTCATTCAATAATTTTTCAAAATACTCTTTCCACCTTTTTTTCACATCACCATCACTCGAAAGAACCTTATTATCAACACTTTTTATACACCTTATATAATGATAATCTTTAGACCTTTTCTCTCTTATCTTTGCAAGTCTATAGCTTTCTTTCTCGCCTTCCTTTGTTCCTAGCTTATCATACAATTGATCATACTTCTTTAACTTTGCTTTACTGCACACTTGGCTTCATTTTATACTTCATTCAATCTTTTCTCCTTTTGCTCTTCTGCTATACTTTAGATTGCTTTTTTTACAACAAATGTTAACTTTTCTCCTCTTCAATACTTCTACTAATTCTATGCTTTAAAATAAATATATTCTGTCAAATTAAAAAAAATTATTGTTATTATCAAAGTAATATAGAGTTTCAATGATGAATGTTATATGGAATTCGTTGCATTAGTTTCTATATAAAAAAAATGCTAAATTTTTTTCTTTACATTAAATATATTATATATTTGACTCCCCTAATTAATATATTTTTAAAAAAAATACATTTTTATGCAAAAAAATTTTTTAATTTTTTTTTGCACCCCTCAAATGTGTGGTGCCTTAAGACATTTGCCTCCGCGTTCGTAAGAAACTTATGTATTTATTAAATTAATAAAAAAGTACAAAACCAATTTTTTCAAAAAATAAGCTTAAAAATTGTGGACTTATGGAAACAGAAATTAATCATTAAATTACAAACTTAAAAAAATTAATTATGATTTCACTTTTAGATTCGAAAAAAAATTGTTTATAATTTTATTAAAATAAATATTACTTTGATGATTATTTTTATTTCTATGAACCTCAAGCATTGTGAAAGTTATAACAACTGGTCTCTAACTAGGAGTTTTCTTAATGTTAATAAGTTAATAAAATGCAGTTCGAAAAATATATTGAATGATAATATTTAAATATATTAAAATAATAATTCACTTGTTATATGAAATTACAATTTCCTAAAAAAGCTATACTTTAAATATACACGTATATTTTATAAAAATTTGCGTTATATCTTAAAATCTTGGGTAATACCATACGTTATTAGTAAAGACTTTCTTAAGGTAAGTATTGCAATATAAATTTAGCCTGTATAGATTTTTAAATTGGATCAGAAATTGTGGAGTTTAATTATTAATAAAGTACTATTTTTTTAAATTTATTTATTGGGCTTAAGTGGAATATACCTTGCGTATTATTTGTATATGATCCAACTATTTTTGATTTGTTATATTCAAATAATGAGGTATAAATTACAAAATTAAATGTAGACAGTAATGATTATTACTTTCCTTGTGGATAGGGGCTAAGAATACTGCCAGTCGTATGAGGAATCCTGAACAAAACTTAGGTGGATTGTCCCATCTCAGATGTACGCGGGGACAACGGGTGAGAGGGAATAAAGTAGTTTGGCCGATCCAAGTAGTTGGGATTAAGGCGAGGAAGAAGAAGATTAAATAACAATATTAGGAATGCCTTAATGCTACTTATATGTATTTATATAAATTAATATTAAATAAAAAATACAATCTTGAAGAATGTACATCCTTTGATTATAATTTAACGAAACGTTTTATTTTCATATTTTAAATTTTATAGGATAGGCAAATTATATAGCACATAACATACAATTTATATTAGTACTTTAAGAAGGAAAGCGTAATTAAAACGTTTAACTTAAGTATACTTTTACTAATTAATTTTAAAGTAAAATTTTTATTGGTATAATGATTCTAATACACTTATTTTCAAATAAAGATACGTGTTCAAAAAATGCGTTACGTTTCAC
Source organism: Daktulosphaira vitifoliae (assembly GCF_025091365.1). NCBI lineage: Eukaryota > Metazoa > Arthropoda > Insecta > Hemiptera > Phylloxeridae > Daktulosphaira > Daktulosphaira vitifoliae. The sequence goes on along the minus strand of NW_026099573.1, from coordinate 2,924,585 downwards.
AGAAATCGATTCGAATCGTCGAAAATTACAATAGGTTCTCGCAGATTGCAAAACTCTTAACTCACGCCCATTAATTGTGATAAGAGTTAAATAACAACACATTACTGGCACACATAAACATATGCATACGAACGATAATGATGCTAATTTATCAGTGTTGATAATTATAAGTTCTGAAGTATTGAGTTGAACAAATAACTATTTGTTATTTACTCATCAATATATAGTTTAAAAAAAGAAATATATCATTAATCGCGTAATTATATGTTCTATGAGTTCTGTGTTATTTTTTTAGTGATAATATTAGTTTTCGACGACTGATGATGTAATTTACTCAGTTTTACTGGTTTTTTTTAAGATACTAGTATTTTGAAACTTGTTGAACTGTTAATGGCTTCAAATTTAATCCATAATTTATTTCTATAGTAGACAAAAGCTGTCATATTATCAATTCAATGATTAAAATTCAACTTAACTTAAATATAAAGTCAACTTGAATTTAAGCTATTTTGATTTTAAGAATGTTTGATCTCAAATATTGCTGGAAAAATTACTGATTCCATGTATCCAACAAATACAATAATTTTAGTTTAACAGTTTGTAAAAAGAAAAAATTTGGTGAGTAATAATATTTTATTTTAATTTATTTTAGTTTTTAAGTATGTCTAATTGAAACAATGAGATGTTAGTTATTTGGTAATAATCTAGTTATTTTAAAACTACCTGGTAGGAAAAAATCTTTTTTTATTGTTATCTAGTGGTAAAGTATAATATTTTAATGAATTTATTGAACATGTATAAATATTTTGGGATTTATTACTACTATACCTTAAAAAAATGTAACTTTATAAATATGATTTAGAAAATATAATTTGATTGGTAGTTTAATAGAGAATTAAGAGATGTGAACGCAGATGATGTGGGAGATCGTGTCAAGTGAAAGTTTAGGATAAGGGTGGCTGACCCCAAGTAGTTGGGATTATGGCGAGGAAGAAGAAAATGAGGTTAATAGAGAATTAAAAGAATTATTATAGAGCAATTTTTTTTGTCTAATGATTGTTTAATATATTTGTAACAAATTATCTAAATAATTTGATTATAGAATAAAGTTATAAGAAATATTTATATACTAGAATACACATATATGATGGAATGAACATAATAATAATTTTGTACATTCATGTTGTACATACAAGTTAAGTTAGTAAGTTAAATATGCAAATAAAGGCATAATTAGATTATGTTTTTATTAAATATTATATTTTTAAAAACTTAACTAATGTCCCCCATCCAATTAAATATATTTTTTTAAAAATATAATTTTCCAAAATTTTGGGGTGTTAATTCTTTTACTGCTTAGGCTAAGATTCCTTAGTCTTCCTAGTTGTGCCATATATACAAAAATAGTATTTGTAATATATTTTGTCCAACCTAATGATTAACTCTTAAATTTAGTATAAATTATTTATTGCTATTTTTATTTTAGATACAAAAAAAAAAAAAAATATTTGTTTTTTTCTTAAAAAGTCAAAATTTAAATGCGTGTTCTTGGAAATTTTTTTGTTGTTAAATATTTATATATATTTAAGTTAATATATGTTATTTATTATTAACTTATTAAATGACCTTCAAATGGATTTATTTTAAGTGGTTTATTGCTATCAGGATATTGATTTTAAATTATTTTATATTTTTTTAATTGCCATTATAATATTGATATGGATTTCTATTGATTGTTCATTAAGTTTATAAAACTACTTTCTGCAAAAATGAAGTGTTCATTATATATTGTACTTTGAATTTTTCTTTAAAATTTCTTCTCATTCTAATTTAATTAATAATTAGATTTTTGTAAATTAAATCCCTAATGTTTATGTAACTACAATTTTTGTAAAATTAAATTTTGATATATATATAAATATATACATCTATATATTTCAAATTTTTAATAGCAAGTTTATTTATTAGAATTATTTGTAAATATATATGTATTATGCATCAATGTATTTAGATTAAAGACTAATATTTCATTTTTTTAATTGAAGTATCTATATTGCAAAACTAAACAAATTTTAATTAAATTGACTTACAATTTTTAAAGTTTTTATTCTCGAAATTTATATGATTTAATTTTTAAATATTTAATAAAATAAAAAAAAATTAAAATTAGTGCTTAATTTTTTTTATGTGTTTATAAAATAGAGATGTAGGTGTTGGCTATTTTATAATGAAATACTTGTCTATTATAAAAAATAAAAACATTAATTTTAGCTTCGATGCGAAGCTGAGAAGGTATTGGTTTTACTAAGATGTGTTTTTTTTTTTGTGTCTGTGACCACTTTTTCTCAGCTCTCACCGAACCGATTTCTTTCAATGATACGTCAAAAGATCACAAATCGTATCTAGTCGAAGACATTACCCTTAAAAATTGAAAAAAATTCCCTCGTTCCCCGTAAAAGGGGGAAACCTCCAAAAAAATTACAAATTTAAAAATCGCTAATTTTCGAAATTTTTTCAATTTTTTTTACTTAAAAGTGCCATAACTTTTTCAAAAATAAACATATCAATATAATTCTTTTTTATATAGATGCATAATATCATTACCTTTCATTTGGTATATTTTTTTCATAAATTTAACCCTTAACCTGCCCACAAGGGGGGATTTAAAATGACAACTTTTTCACAAAAAATTAATTTTTTTAACTTAAATTTTGAAAATGTTCCGGAAGGTCTGACACTTTTATATATATCTTAAATTAAAGCTAATGTAATATGCTTTATCATGAAAAAAAAAAATTTCGGACTTTATCTTATCTTCATGGTGAAAATGGCTACCGAATGCTATTTTTGTGTGAAAATTTTCGATTTTGTATTTTCCATTTTTAACTTTATTATGCTATAACTTTTTGAAAAATGTATGGATCATTACAATTTCTTTATGAGAAGTAGTATTTATATAGATCTTTCATTCGACATACTTTTTTTTTAAATCGGACCATTTCCCTTAATACAGGGGGGATTCAAAACACAAAAATGCATATAGAAAGTAGAACTTTTTCAACTTAACTTTTGAAAGTGTTCCGGAAGGTCTGACACTTTTATATTTATCTTAAATTAAAGCTAATGTAATATACTTTGTAATGGTAAAAAAAAATTTCGGACTTTATTTTGTCTTCACGGTGAAAATGACTACCGAATACTTTTTTGTGTGATAATTCTCGATTTTATTTTTTGTATTTTTAACTTTATAATGCTATAACTTATTGAAAAGTGTATGGATCAACACAATTTTTTTATGAGAGATAATATTTTTTAAGAATCCCTTTTTCATTCGACATACTTTATCTTAATCAGGATATTAATAAGGAACTAGTAGATCATGTAGCTTTTGGAATAAGCCCCCCAACTTAGTAGTTACAACACTGAAAATGATAGAAAAATCATGGATAGTTTTTTTGAAAGCAGTCGGTCAAGTAATAAATGTAAAGTTTTAGGAAAGCTAAAAATTAAAATATTTTAATCTGGTAATAAATTGGACTTTTAAAATTTAAATCACTGTAAAAAAAAATTACTAAATTACCCGTGGAAACAAAAGTGATACCGATAAACACATTGCAAAATTTTCAAATAAATTAATGAATTACCTAAAAAAAAATATTGAAATGCCAGTTTCTCACAAAAACAGTCCAAATTAAAATAAAATTTCATTGATTTTATTCTGATAACTGCATGATAGATGTATAGTAGTCTAGTACTGGTTTTTATCATTAATATGATAATACATTTATTACATTTGGCCAATAAACATTTTGGTACTGCCAATATTGTCTGCTTTTTGTGGAAACTTATTAATATTTTTTAATTAGTTTAGCCTCTTCAAACAGATCTCTAAACTTAATTTTTTTTAATAAAGCTGAAATATTCAAAAGAATTTTTGTAGAATTACTTTATTATTATAAATTTAATATAGACAATGTCATAGCAATTCTAAATTTTTTTTACCCAAAAATGATTGCTTTTCATAGAATATAATTACATGAAGTTCAACAATTTTTTAACACTGTTGTAGTTTTTACCAATAATTAAAAAATAATTTGTTTTTCATTTTGTTGAATAAATTTGAAATCGATGTCCAATTCTATTTATGAACCTCTAAGGTTGAAATTTAAAGTTATATTGCTTTATTTGATTATACAACTTTATTAATATTCTAAAATATATTTACATTTGAAATAAAATTACTGATTAATATTTAAAACAATTGTATAAAATTATTTTTTTTTTGTAATAAAAAAAACTTATTTATGTTTTAGATTACCTAATGAAGCAAAAAATAGTTCATTAATAATAAAACTTAATCATTATGTGTTCAATAGTTGAAAATACTAATGGCAGAGTAATATCTCCTTCAAATCAAAATTTTTTTCAACTAACTGTAACCAGTAAGTAATTTGCAAACTTTTATTATTTTCCGATTAATAATTCTTTAGTTAAATAAATAGTAATATTATACTGAATTGACTTAAAGGTTTTTAAAGAATTTTTCTTATACAGCCCAAAATATAGTTTAAAAATTTGTAGCTAAATAAATGTTTTGAGGTTAATTGATTATTTGTACATTTTTTATAAATCTTATTATAAAAATGTTTATTTGTTTTTTTATATTCATGGTTATCATTAAAAAGTTAAGTTTTGTTAACTATTATCTATGAAGACATATTTTTAGATTTTATGTTGCTGAGTTTTAGGTAAGTTGGTAAAGTTGTTTTTGTTTTAATTCTATGATGCTTGAGTTAAAAATCCTAACTACATAAACTTAATAAATTAGTTCCCTCATACAATATTGTAACAAAACTATACATTTTTATTGTTCATTATATAACTTTTAGTCATAACACAATTTTATCAGCCATTATACATTTTAAAAAATGGGCATTTTATTGTAAATAAAATTTTTATTTTGATTCCTGAGTTTTGCTTTTTATTTTAATTTAGAACTCTTTGTTCAAATATCAAAGAATTATAGGTAAAACTAATTGAGTTAGTACCAATTTTATTCTGTATCTATACTTATACAATTCTACTTTTTTATTTTACAAATTTTGAGCTGTTCAATATAAGTAGGGATTTATGAGTTTTTGATTTAAAAAATTAATTATTTTATAATAATACTTACTATTTTAAAACATATATTCTTGTATATTTTAAATATTTAGCTTAAGAAACATATGTTATTTTTTTTTTTTTTACAATTTACATTCTAAAAAAATATTTAAAATTATGATAAATTGTATTGTTGAAAATCAAATTGTTAATTGTATTATTTTACAAAATTCATAAAAGTAAATAAATAAATTTTTTTTATTAAGTTATAACATTTGAATGTACGAAAAAAATAGTTTAAAAAAAAAGGTATTACATGATTTTTTAGGCTATTTATATGGGAGATATAAAAGCTCAAATTTTAATGGGTATTTACTTCTGATTTGAACCATTGAATAAAAAATATATTTTTGGTTGATATAATATTTACATGTATTCAGAATTTTAATGGTTGCATATAATTCTCTAACATTTATTAGGTGTTTTTAGGTTTATCCCTTGTGGCTTATTAAGGTATAAACTTTTTTGGTTTTTAAAGAAAATGTACATATTTAAATATCTTATTTCTAAAAAATGATGTAATTAAGTATACAGGGTGATTGAAATCTGGTAAAACACTCATTTTCTGAGAAAATAATGAGAATTTTAAATATTATTATAGAGAAAAAATATCAAGTTCAAAAAACTCTACAATAATATGTAGTCAAACCATTATTTTTTTCGTCCCTTCAAGGATAAAAACTTAGATATAGATTCAAACCGGGTTGTTGGTGTATTATTTATAGCTAAGTCTATGGTTTTGTAAGACTAAAGGATCTAACAAAAATACCGGTTGCACTGCCACCAATATTATAAAACANGGTTTTGTAAGACTAAAGGATCTAACAAAAATACCGGTTGCACTGCCACCGATATTATAAAACATAATAAATGACAATATTTTTTCTGGAAGTCAAAATCTTTAAACAATTATAAAACGTAAACGGTTGTTCGGATAAAAAAAATTATAAAAACAAAATTGTTTGTAATTTTTTTCTATCATATCAAATAAAAAATAGTGGTTCCCATTTCAAAAAATTATAAATAAACATTTTTATCCCTGAAGGGATAAAAATAAAATTATTTAACTTCATATTATTGTAGAGTTTTATAAACTTAATAATTTTTCTTTTTACAAAAATTTTAAATAATCAATAGTTTCTGAGAAAATAAGTGTTTTACCAGATTTCGATCACTCTGTATATCTAATCGAAAATATATATCGAACCACTATTTAAGTGTGAGTATATAAATGTGTGGGTATGAAAAGGAATGGCTTAGAAATGTCTAATGATATAAATTACTCTAATTTTTGTCTTATCCTATACTTACATTATAAAGTAATTCATTCATTAAATATTATGAATTTATAATTAATTATTAATTAACATTTTAATAGTAATTTAATCAGTCTTATACTTGATTTGTTTGTTTTATTTCCTAATTTTCATTTACTTCATTTTAAAATATTCGTTACTTGTGAAATCCTGGTTCAAAAGTTGTTATAAACCATAAACCATTCTCTTATTCAGATCATTTTCTATTTATTTGCTATTAAAAAAAAAAATAGTTGATACCCTTATAAAGAACAAGGGAAGGACATAAAAAGTATTTAACCATTTTAAATTCGAGAAATAAATACTACCTAAATAAGAAAAAAATTTTTAAAATTATTATTTCGGAAAAAATCTACTGTTTAACATAAATCAATTATCCTATATTAAATATATACGTTTGTATATACATATCTTAATCATAGACACATATATGTATGTCTATGATTGCACCAATAGTTTTGATATTATTAACATATATAGTGTCTTAGACCTAACTCACAACACTTATAACTTTTGATACATTTATAATATTGACATTTTAAAAAAAATACTTATTAATTTTTTAGACTATATTTAAGACATATTTTAGCTTCGATGCAAAGCTGAGAAGGTATTAATTTTACCATGATGCGTTTATTTTTTTTTTATAATACAGGGTAGTCCACCACTCACTGACAACTTAAATAACTTTTGATCCAGTTAATATTTTTAGTTGATTTTTTTTTTAAATAATAGTTATACGTTAGGTCTATAGCTATATCTCAATAATTAATTTTTTTACATTTTATTAAAAATATTAATTATTTTTAAATTTTAAATAAAATGTAAAAAAAAAATCTAAGATAGCTATTTTGTAGAGTAGAATTTAAGAAAAATTTTAGTAAAAAAATATCTTATTAATATTCAGTAGTAAATATTCTGTAGCGTTTTGAAGTTTGTGAAAATTTGAATTTTCATGTACTATTTTACGGTATTAAACATTGAAATACGTATTGAGAAAAGGACAGAAGAAAACGCTATCTTTTCATGATTACTGTGTATACATATGATGATAGTGTGTATACATTACAAACTTGGCATAAATACCATGATAAGAAATTAGATAAGGCAATTATTACTTATCACTCTCATTCAAAAGTATATTGAAAAGATAGCGTTTTCTTCTGTCCTTTTCTCAATACGTATTTCAATGTTTAATACCGTAAAATAGTACATGAAAATTCAAATTTTCACAAACTTCAAAACGCTACAGAATATTTACTACTGAATATTAATAAGATATTTTTTTACTAAAATTTTTCTTAAATTCTACTCTACAAAATAGCTATCTTAGATTTTTTTTTTACATTTTATTTAAAATTTAAAAATAATTAATATTTTTAATAAAATGTAAAAAAATTAATTATTGAGATATAGCTATATACCTAACGTCTAACTAATGTTTAAAAAAAAAATCAGCTAAAAATATTAGCTGGATCAAAAGTTATTTAAATTGTCAGTGAGTGGTGGGCCACCCTGTATATTACTAATAAGAAAAAATAAAATTTTTTTTAGTAATTTTTAGCCCTCTTATAAAAAATGTTGATAGGTTGATAACAATCCTAGGACAATAATTCATTAAGCTAAAAGCATTTTAATACATAGAGTGAGTATAGAACGCTTGGGCATTTACATACACCAATAAGAGTCCACGTACCTTCACTACATGCTAGCATGGGTTTGTTTAATCACAACTTGTACTGGTGTATATTTATAGTGCATGCTCGCTGTGTAACGTACTCAGTCTATGTATTAAAATACTTGTAACTCAATAAGTACTTATCCTAAAGTTAATATTGGCCCATCAACATTTTTTGTAAGAATAAGGTTAATAATAGCTATTTCAACATTTTGAAAAATAAATATAATATTTATTTTATTTTTTCTTATTAGAGACAAATAAAAATGTGCTTCTAATGTACTTCAAAACTGAAAATTAATTAAAAAATATATATATTGCTATAAAATAATATATATATATATATATAAAATATACACACACACATATATACAGGGTGTTCAGTATTGTTCTCATTGTTACAAACAATGAGAACAATAGAAACCCGTTTCCTGACTTACTGAACACCCTGTATATGTGTGTGTATGTATTTTTTTTTATTAGGCTGTTTATTGAATTGCATTTTACAGTAGTACTACTTGATTTTAGTGGCATAAATGTGGGTATTTTAAATAGAGCTTTATAAACTTAAAACTGCCTTTTTAAAATTGAATGATGATTTTTTTTTTAGTAAAAATAAATGTAATGTATAATTGATAACATTATTATAGTAAAAAGAATTCTTGGGAGATTCGAAAGTATCATTTTCTCATCTGTCCTGCTAGTTGTGCTACTAGATAATAAAATTAAAATCTACTTTAGAGCTAAATGAAATGTAAAATGTACTCAGTACATATAGTAATTTAATGTTTATCTATATAAACATTTTATATAGGGTTATATAGTTTTAACTATAATTTTATTTTTATTTTTAGTTGAATGCGCACATTTAAAAAACAGTGGAGGGTTAATCAAACCACATCCTTATGTTGAATTTAGTGTTGATGATTTTAAAAGGCATAAAACAGAAGTAATTAAAAATACATATCAACCTAAGTGGAATGAAGAGTTTACGGTGTAAGTTTACTGACAAATAATTTACTTCTATTTCTTTTATGTTACAAATATTGTGTATTGATAAAATTTTTTTAACAGTTTAGTAACTCCATATTCAATTTTACATTATCGTGTACTAGACTATTGCAAATTTCAAAAAGATGTACTTATTGCTGAAAAAAGTATAAGCCTTTATGACATATTGAGTCATTACAATGGTATCTGTGATAATTTAGAGTTGACTATAGATTTAATGAAAACTCGTCATCATGATCTAGCATCTAGTTCATCATCTACCAATAATTTTGTTAAAGTTGGTGAACTAATAACAATGCTTCATGGGTTTCAAATTGATATGTCACAAGTATTAATGCCTTCCAGGGATCCTAGTACTAGTACAAGCAGTGCACCAAGTATTATTTATATAATAAAATTGTATTATTTTTCAATATTTATAATTTATTATCTGTTTATAGGATTGTCTGAAAGTGATTTTAGTTGTGGAGTAAGGGCTCGTAATCGAACAACAGTTGCAGTTACAACCCCTGAAACAACAACGGGTATTTAAAATAATATTAAAATATTATTATTATTTTTTTAATTAACTGATTTTTAGATCCAAATTTGCTTACTAGTCACTTGATTACACAATCAACTAACAATAATGTTCGTACACCTACTATTACAACAATACACACACCTACTGTGGAGTCATCAATTACAGTTCATCATCAAAATGGTGCTTTATCGTTGCCAGTAGAAGAACCATTACCTTCAGGGTAACTAATATAATTAAATTATAAATTTGAATCTGTAAGAACTAATATAATTTTTTCATCTGAAATAACCGTTTTTTTTTTAATTAATAGATGGGAAATGAGATTTGATGCCTTTGGACGGCAGTATTATGTTGACCATAATACAAAATCAACTTCTTGGGAAAGACCTCAACCTTTACCACCTGGTTGGGAATTAAGAAGAGATAACCGAGGTCGGATTTATTATGTAGATCATAACACTAGAACCACAACTTGGCAACGACCTAATACAGAACGTTTGCAGCATTACCAACACTGGCAAGGTGAACGTGCTCATGTAGTTCAACAAGGAAATCAAAGATTCCTTTATCCACAAGTATTTTTAGTTTTTTTTTTTTGTATACTTAATTTTACATAAAATTAACTAATATTAAATTTTTTTATATTTTTAGCATGCATTAGGAACTGGATCAGGTCCAAATAATAGACAAACTTCAGGTATGCCAGCTAATCCAACTACTGAAGATGATGACAGAATGGGTCAGTTACCAAACGGGTGGGAAAAACGGGTACAACCTGATGGAAGATGTTATTTTGTGAATCACAAAAGTCGAATTACTCAATGGGAAGATCCACGTACACAAGGGTAAAAATAATTAACATTTAATATTTGATTTTCTATCACTAATAATTTAATCATAAATAGGACTGAACTAATTATTGACAATTCAGATCTTCCCACTGGTTGGGAAGTTAGAAGAACTACAGATGGTGTTCGTTACTTTGTAGATCATAATACTCATACAACTACTTTTGAAGACCCTCGTACTAACGTTTCTGCTATTCAATGGTAAAGTTTTTTAAATATATACTTACAGTTAATGAAGATTTAATTGTTCATTTCTTTTATTTATCTTTTAGTACCACTGGTCCTTATGGCGTTCCAGCTGCATACGAACGATCTTTTCGTTGGAAGCTTAGTCAATTTCGTTATTTATGTCAAAGTAATGCAATATCTAGCCACATTAAAATAACAGTATCAAGGCAAACATTATTTGAAGACTCATATCATCAAATTATGAGGTCTGCTGCATATGAAATGAGAAAACGTTTATACATAGTATTCCGAGGAGAAGAAGGGTTAGATTATGGTGGTGTTTCAAGGTATGGGTGCATTTATTTAAAATAAAATAAACTTTATTTACAAACTTGAATGTTTCAAATATTTTTTTTAGAGAATGGTTTTTTCTTCTATCACATGAAGTTCTTAATCCAATGTATTGTCTTTTTGAGTATGCTAATAAAAATAATTACAGTTTACAAATAAATCCAGCATCATATGTTAATCCAGATCATTTATTGTATTTTAAATTTATTGGTCGTTTTATTGCTATGGTATGTATATTAAATAAATACAATATTTGACTAACAATAATATAATAAAACATTTTTAAACATTAAAAAAATACATTTATATTTATGTATGTACTTTTAGGCTTTGTATCATGGACGTTTTATTTATTCTGGGTTTACTATGCCATTTTACAAAAGAATGTTAAACAAAAAGCTAACTATGAAAGATATAGAGTCAATTGATCCAGAATTCTATAATTCACTAGTTTGGGTGCGGGATAATAATTTAGAAGAAAGTGACATAGAAATGTATTTTGGTGTAGATTTTGAAGTACTTGGACAAGTTGTTCATCATGAACTAATAGAAAATGGTGATAAAGTCAAAGTTAATGACCAAAATAAAGATGAGTACATAAGGCTAATGACTGAATGGCGTATGACTCGTGGAATTGAAGAACAAACTCAGGCTTTACTTGATGGGTTTAATGAAGTTGTAGCTTTAGAATGGCTGAAGTATTTTGATGAACGTGAACTTGAGCTTATGCTTTGTGGTATGCAAGAAATTGATGTTGACGATTGGCAACAACATACAATTTACAGACATTACAATAGAAACAGTAAACAAATCAATTGGTTTTGGCAGGTAAATTATATTTTTATATTTGTTTAATAAACATTTTTGGCTTGATTATAATTTTGTTAATTTTTTTACGTACAAAATATTTCAAATATTAATTGATGATCAAATTTTTTTATGGTTAAGTTTGTAAAACAAGCTGATAATGAAAAACGTGCACGACTTCTTCAATTTGTAACTGGAACTTGTAGAGTACCCGTAGGAGGTTTTGCTGAGTTAATGGGTAAATTATTTTATGTTTGAATTAAAAAAACTATAGTTTTATTTTGGTAAATTTATAAATAGTAGTTTAATTTATTTTAATTTTAGGAAGTAATGGTGCACAAAGATTTTGCATTGAAAAAGTTGGTAAGGAAACATGGCTCCCCCGATCACATACATGTTTCAATCGCTTAGACTTACCACCATATAAAAGCTATGACCAACTAGTTGAAAAACTTAACTATGCTATTGAGGAAACTGAAGGTTTTGCTCAAGAATGAAAAATTAAATTATTATTTTTTAATTAATGGTTCTAACATTTTTATGATTAAAATTTTTAAAACATGTACATAGATTATATGCTGTGTAGTACTATAAAGAAAAACTACAATTATATAAATATATAAAGGACTTATTTCCAATAATATCGAAAATCTTGTTTAGTTATTCTATTGTTTTTTTAAATTTTTTACATAGGATTTTACAAAACATTCCTCAGTTATATCTTTTCAAATACAATTTTTTTGTGAACTAATAGTCTTTTTATTACAAGTATTCATATTTTAATGTAAATTTCTTCTTCTTTTTTTTTTTTTTTGAGTTTTTTTTTATACTATTTTTCGAATAAATAAATGTAAATTAGTTTTTGAATATTAAGTAATGTTGATTATGTAAAAGTATTATATCATTATTTCATGTTTAACAGTGCACTGGTTGTGGTATAAAGTACACATACATTCAATGAAAATAATATACTTTGTTACAAGATTTATTTTTTAGGAAGTATTTTAATATATAATAATTTAAAAATATTGTATCAACAAAAAATATTTTACCATGGAAATGTGTATATTTTTAGTTAGAATTTTAGCGATAATGAATGTACTTAGTTACTAAAATTACCTTCTTTGTAAAATAGTTGTAAAAATGTAAAATACTTGGCAATATGTTTGTATTTATATTTATAAAAAAAACTTTAATTGTTATTTGATTCATGCAGATTTTGTCAGCTAATGAGAAATAACTGGCGATACATAAATAATTAAAATCATAATAAAAAGTTACCATTTATGCAAATATTATATTGTTTAATTAATAGAAAATGACAAAAGCTTGTTTAGTTCTAATATATTGTAAGTTCAAAATTTGTTTTTATTATTGTGATTCAACTATTAAAAATAATGAAAATTTTATCATTTATTTAAATTTATATTTAGCTCCATTACAATATTATGCATTTAATATACTACAAAGAAATTTTTTCTTGTAGTCATATACACTATATATTATAATTAATGTATACCTCTATTTTACTAAATATTTTTTATGGTGTATTTTTCTATAAATTTTTGTTTTTAATTGTGTTGCAATAATGATTTTAAGACATTTTTATGAAATTATAAACCTGATAATTGTTGATTTTATTAGTTAAATGATGGTTTTAACTATAATAGTTTTTCTTATTATTAAAAAATTTAATATTTTGAATGATTATAATATTTTATTTTTTCTTTGTAAACTCTTATAAAATACTAATTACAAAAGGTTATCATTTTAACATTATATGGGTAAAATTGGTTTTTCTGTAGCTTAAATAATAAAATTTATATTATTGTGTAAACAATTTAAAGTACATAATATAAGTATTATTGTTTTTATGAATAATTTTAGTTTTAATGTTTTTTTTTTAGTTACATCTTATTAGTTGACTTTAATTAAATTTGTCAATTGATGGAGACAATAAAGAGATAATAATGGTTTTTAACAAGCTAACTTTAAAAAAAAAAACCCAGCACAGTGGGGTCGCGGCATAGTGGGGATGTTGCATAGTTGGGTCCAGTATAGATTTAATCTGACAGTGATTAAAATCACTATCATAAGAAACGCTTCGATGCAAATCAGTAGATAGTGTTTAATTTTAAGAAATTGGTGGATAATTACAAAAGCTACATTATCTGCTAGTTTCTTATTAATACCCTGATTAAGATAAAGTATGTCGAATGAAAAAGGGATTATTAAAAAATATTATTTCTCATAAAAAAATTGTGTTGATTCGTACACTTTTCAATGAGTTATAGCATTATAAAGTTAAAAATGTAACCAACCCAACCCAACATCAACTCCTATTTCCTTAATTATATCCAGATTAGTAATTATTTTAATTATATATTATATAATTTTTATAATTAATTATTTTCAAATTATTATTGATTTTTAATATGTTAAAAGTAATCATTTTGAACCTACTTCTTTTTGTTCTTTAAAGTGAAAGTTTTAATAAAAAAAAAATGAATTTATTACCATAACTTTTAACTCAACTTGCAAGTTTGAAATAAATATTATTAAATAGAAAAAAAT
>NW_026099573.1:2899015-2909190 GCF_025091365.1 Daktulosphaira vitifoliae | reverse complement strand
AACGAGGGAAAATTTTTAAATTTTTAAGGGTAATGTCTTCAACTAGATACAATTTGTGATCTTTTGACGTATTGTTAAAAGAAATCGGTCCAGTGAGAGCTGAGAAAAAGTAGTGACAGACCAAAAAAAAATAAAAAAAAAATAAAAAAAAAAATAAACACATCATGGTAAAATTAATACCTTCTCAGCTTCGCATCGAAGCTAAAATAGTAAAAGATAAATATGCTTTAAGGAGCTGCAACTCCTTCAGTACACCTGAATTTAATATCTGGTTGATTGGCAATGGCGTTAAAAATGTTCAGTACCAAAATTTGAGTGGAATTCAAATTTTATTATCATTTAAATATCTTATTTTATTTATTACTATTAGTATAAATTTATTATATTTTTTACAAATTTTATTTTATAAAATTAAATTTTTCTATCAATAATAATGAAATTTAATATAATTCAAAGTAAAATTTGTATATTCTAATATTGTATGACTAGGATTCGCCTTCTAGCTAGAAGTTGCCTAAAAATATATTGATAGCGCTGGTTCAAGTGGGGCAATCGCCCATATTCCTCTTAAACACGCCCCTGGTATTCACAATAATTATTAATATTATAATAATTGAATTAATATTATAGAATAATTACAAAAAAAAAAAATTGAATTTTGATAAGAATATTGGTTACTGTGATTTGATGTTGGACAGTACAGTTGTCATAGATAGATCCCAATTTTTACGATTAAGTCATATACTAATACATCATTTAAGAGATAAATACAATTAATAATACTTTACTATTCTGATAATGAATGTACATACTTGTATACTTATAACCGTCCTGAAATTTATTTATAACTTATCAAACATTCCTTGACAAAATATATTACTATGCGCAAATGCAAAATCGTATCCAAATATAAACTCTTTGTTGACATAAAAAAAATGATTTCAAAACGAAAAAAATACATTTGAACAGTAAGCTGATTATAAAGCCTAAGTTCAAACATAAGATATATATACAATAAACTTGATTAAATATCAACATATTTTGTATTATAAACATATTCGAAAGAAATTAACAGAAAGTATCTGTATACTAAATAAACTAAACAAAATATATAAAAATAACAAACATAATATTAAAACATAAAGATAGTAAATAATTTCACCCAATCAATTGGTATATGAAAACTATAACATGTATTAAATAAGAATTAAATATAAAAATTGATTTAAAAATCCTTTTTTTTTACAAATTTATAGTTAAAATATATAAATTTGCAAAAAGGAGTCGGTACTCTTATTCAAAACATGCACGTACACTTAAAAAAAAGCTCGTAGAACGGTAAAAAATGAATGGATTGAATAAATTTTTTTGTGATAATTCAAAATGTTGTGCCGATCTGGTAAACATTTCAAACCTTAAGTCCTAAAACGATGGCATCAGTAAACGTTTTTTCGAAAACGGTCGAAATTTTATAACGCTTGAGGCTAGCGTCAAAAATTTTCCAATCTTTGCGCCAATAATTTTTTCGGAGTTTCGTGACCGACTATTTTCGTTAATAGGTTTTATATTGGGTAATGCCTGTATATATTATTAGTACAATGTGGTGACGTAGTGCATTTTATTCCGGGGTGTCCCAATGTCTTGCAAGCTAAGTCTAACTGTCTAAAACAATTTCTTAATTGGGACGTATACTTGCCGTGCTTAGTAGTAATGACGTGATTAACAGCCGGTGGGTACCCCAAGACGTTCATCGTATTCTCTAATTGTAAAAGTGTAGGTGTAACCATTTTTTTTTATTAATATCTGATTTTTTTTTCTCTCTTTGCTCCTTTTATTTATAGACGAGGTTTTTTGACCGTTCGGATTTTTTGCCTCGTATCAACTTAATTTTTATTTAATAAAATCCCTTTCATTTAACTTAACCATAATTTTTTTTGCGTGTTCCATCTACAATAGACTCGTGTAATTTTTTTTCTTTTAAAAATAAACTTCCTCTAGTTTATAAGGTACGGGCAACGGCCTTGTATAAGGTCATCCCTGATCATCATGGTTTGTGACAACCGTCACGAGGTTTTGGTGTACATCAACTATTAACGACTAAGCGAATATCAAAATCAACCTTTATGTCTTTTCTATCTTTTTTGTTATCTTAAATTGCTTTTAATGTACAATAATTAATTTTTCTTGAAAATCCTACTGTGGTCCGTCAATACATTGTCTCGCCCAGTGGGTTAGCGACCTTTTTTGTATTTTTCAATGCGCCATGAAAGGTTGCGGATTTTATCCGTTGTGGCCAAATAATTCAATTTTTTTTTATGATATTTGTCATCCACGAAACGGAAAATATATGGCGTACTGTATGTTGTAGAGGTGATGTGGTACATAGAGATGTTAATTCACCTATATCTCCCATTAAATCAAAACGGACCATATAATTTGTAGATTGGTGTCCAGTTGGATTTAAGGTGGGTATTAATTATCAACCTCCTACGGTTGTACCATACGATAATCTTGCTAAGGTTTCAAGGGCTGTATGTATGTTTTTAAATACAACAGCTATTGCGGAGGCATGATCTAGACTTGATTATAAGTTTAATGTTTGAAAAACGTACATTAGTACATTGGTACATAGGTGAATGTATGGAAGAAGGAGTGTTTTACAAGGCCAGAGATGATATAGCAGCTATTTAAAAAGGAGGAAGTCGGTATGAACTCAATCGTAGGTGATAGTACAAATGAAAACAAATACTAACACCATATAAAATTCGATAATTGTAATGAAAAATCAAAATAAATATATTTATGATTGATAAATACAATTTTGAATCAACAATATATTACAATCAAGTAATAATAATAATATTGTATGGTATATAATTTTAAAATTTATAGAATTTTTTTAATATTCATACTATTTCTCAGATATTTAGGAACATAATTAGTGTTTTGTTTTCAAAAATAGTAAGAACAACGATTTTCACTCTAGCGAATGCCTTTTATGTACTAAAAATACGATTGATAAATTTAAAATTAATTTTTTCTTTGACATTTTAATCATTAATAATATATAATGTTATTATATATTAATGGTTAAAAACAAAGATACTTTTTTAATCATTGCAAATCGATCACTATGGAGATACCATTTGAGTTTGTTACATTTTTGATTAATAATTACATATTAGTTGATATATAACGTTTCGAAAATGTATCTACAAGTTTTCATTCTATTGGCATATCGTTTATTATTTGTATCACCTAGTACAACAATAAGGACTGATAATTATAATGACGACATATTAGAAGACAGTCATTCAAATGCGGATGAAGCTACTGAACAAAAGTTTAGAAAATTTATAAGAGCAGATGAGTTGAATTTCAGTCAAAGTGTGAGTAAAATATCTTATTGAGCTTCAATGCGAGGTACAGTGGTCTAAATTAAAAAAAAATTAACATCAAATTAATTGTTTAAATAAAAAATTTGAACTTTTTTCACATCATTTATTATACTCTAACGTATTTGAAAATAACAATTATATTTTTTTCAAAAGTTCATATGCTATCTTAGAAAAAGTTAAATTAAAGTTCAATAAATATAATTTAAACAGATAAAAGTTCATGTTTTTAAATTTTTTTTAGTATGAATTCTTTAAAATATTATTTTAAATAATTTTTTTTCCTATCAAAGAGTTTTATGTTATTTTAATCATAATTTATTAGATCCAAAGTACGTATAACACATAATAGTTTAAATATATCTCTTTAGACATCTTTACGTTGACATTTATACTATATTAAAGTTTTAGTTCCGTATTATATTGTGGTGTATTTTTAAATTAGCTGTAGATTATTTCTCAATGATGTTTAATAGCCGCGTAGCTATGGGGGACTGAGATTATGCTCACTCCTTAAAGTGATGAGCAAAAAATAAAAAGATCCAAAATATAGGATTTTATAGATTTTTTACTATGTCCCCCTTAATGTAATTATAGCTACGCCATTACTGCTTAATGTGTAATTGATTTTAAAAATTGCTTAATTGAAATTATATTCCATTTTTTATTCTGCGTAAAACAATTTTGTATGTGTTATGTGGTATAAATGTGATTTCTGAAAAATCCTGATTGTGGTTATATTTTTTTAAAATCTTTAATAATTATAATCTCTGCTTAAATTAAATCTTTACTATTTTCAAATATGTCTGGTGGTATGATTCTGAGCCTCGATTGTATTGGATTTTTTTTTGTTTTGTTTATAGATTTATAGCTTATCGACTTTACAACTTAAAAATAATTAAAATATTACTATCCATTTATTCAAAATCAAAAATTAAGATATATTTTTTAAATAGTGCAAATTATATATTACAATTATTAGTGCTAGGATGGAGTTGTCCCCCTTGTCACCAAATGAGTGTCAATGGGAGCAAGTTGAAAATAGTATTATGATGGATGATTGTGCAGTTACAATTTTTTTTTCCTTCAACTATGTTTAAATCATTCATTTAATTTATAAAAATCATCTATTATTCTACCAAAATAATTGTTTGTTATTTATAAACTTCAGGATGTACCATCACATAGTGAAGAAATTAATCGACCAATGCACGTAATTGTAAATAATGTTTACTATTTTCCCCCAGCATCAGGTATGATATAAGCTCATCATAAATAAAAAAATTATGGATTAAAATATTAATTTTAACAGATTCTTGGTCAAATGCTAATATTCAAAATGATGAACCGTCCTTAAACAATATTTTTGACATAAAAAAATACCTTGGAATGCAGTTATTCGGACTCCTTAATAAAAGGAATTATAAACAACATAATTTTGTCCAATATAGTCAACCTTCCGAAGCAGTCTCTCATTCAGCTCATACTGTTTGTAAAAGTAATGTAATTTGTCTTTCACAATGTCAAAATAAATCAATTTTAATTTCTACTGACAAAAATCCAGTTTTTCCTACCTTCAGACAGAATTTATCATCTAATTCTTTATTTAAACAAGCTTCAAAACGTGTACATCGATTTGTACAGTCAAATGATCGGGACAAATCTACCGTAAAACATTTACACTTTGTGCCACATCACACTCGAGAAAAACCCGAACATTTGAAAAAGAAGAGCAATATTAAAGCAGTTCGATCAGTTTTCCGGAATACTCATAATATTAAAGTTAAACCAGAAGACTTATATAATTTTGATCGATTTGATTTAGTATATAAAGACCAACCAAATATTTCAAAAGTTGACAATAACGAAAAAATCACTAAGGCACCAAGGTTTTTTTTAAAAAAAAATCCTAGCCTGTTTGATGCTTTTCTAGCTGATTGGCAATTATTTTTATCAAGACCAAGTATTTTAAGAAAGTCAAAAAACAAATTGTAAAGATTCCAGCAAGAATTAATTAAAAATAATATATATATTTTTTTATTATTATTTTAAAATCACGAATACGATATTTATGAATTGTATTAAAACAAACCGATATTATAATAGTATTCATTACTTAACATTGTTGAAACTACTCTGATACTTAAGCAAGAATTTAAATTATCATAGAACTTTTTTTAACGATTGAAAACATCTATTATTTTGAAAGTAATATGAATATTGAACGACAATTTCTTTCAAATCGAAATATCTCAATCTGTTTAAATTATTTTAGAAATAATGTAGAAATCTAAAATTTCTTAAAGATAATTTTAAAGTATTTAATTTTTTTTACCAACATCTGGATACCTGTAAAAAAATTTTTAACCGTCCTATTAGAGTTCGAAACTAAAGATTTAATATTTTTTATTTAGATTTAGCAAATTATGTGAATGATATCATTATCTTGTTCAACACGAAAAGATGAATATGTTTAGGTGAACTCCGTCGTAACACAAAACAAAAAGTTTAGAGTACGAAGATGATGTTGAGTGTACTGATATTCACGTGTGTGTAATCATGCAGCAGTTACCATGCTTGGCTGACACTCCGGGTTAGCTGTGGGTGTCGAAAGGCCATTGTTATAGGAAGGGGGGATAAGGGTAACACCTTGATATGAGGTGCAGACGAAGTGCAAGACACAATAACTAGGCGTACCAGGTAAGGAAGACAACAGAGTATGAGGTGCAGATGAAGTGAAAGACACAATTACGCTGAAATGTCGAGGACGAGAGTAGGTAGGTGAAAAAGGAAAAAACAAAGACTTGACTTTAAGCAGTAAGCTGGACAGCAACAACCGAGTACTGTACAATTTTTCAATAAATATTAATCGTTAATTCATCAGACTCTAGAAGAGGATGCGCTGTTTGTATTTTCTTATAATAATTTTTACAATAATGATAACGTGACACCATCACAACTCTATAAGGAATTTTTTACGCTGATTTTGAATAAAGCTACAAATTAATTCTATTTTATATAGTTTTTAAATAATTAATAATTAGTAATTTCGTATTTATTAAACAATTAAATCATAATTAAAAAGTAAAGTACAGTAGAGTGGTCACGTGGCATATTTGGGTCAAGTATAATGATATCTGACAGTGATTAAAATCACTATCATAAAAAACGCTTCGATGCAAATCATTAGACAGTGTTTAATTTAAAAAAATTGGTAGATTATTCCAAAAGCTACATGATCTGATATTTCCTTATTTATATCCTGATTAAGATAAAGTATGTCGAATGAAAAAGGGATATAAATATTATTTCTCATAAAAATTGTATTAATGTAAAATGTCAAAAATAAAATCAAGTATTTTCACACAAAAATAGCATCCGGTAGACATTTTCACCATGAAGACAAAATAACGTACGAAATTTTTTTTTTCAATCATAAAGTATATTTACATTAGCTTTAATTTAAGATATATATAAAAGTGTCAGACCTTCCGGAACATTTTCAAAAGTTATGTTGAAAAAGTTAATTTTTTGTGAAAAAGTTGTCATTTTAAATCCCCCCCTCCTGTGGGCAGGTAAAGGGTCAGATTTATAAAAAAAATATACCGAATGATAGGTAAAGACATTATGTATCTATAAAAAAAAATGATATTGATTTGTTAATTTTTGAAAAAGTTATGGCAGTTTTAAGTAAAAAAAATTGAAAAAATTATGAAAATTAGCGATTTTTAAATTTGAAACTTTTTTAGAGGTTTCCCCCATTTACGGAGAACGAGGGAAATTTTTTCAATTTTTGAGGGTAATANAACGAGGGAAATTTTTTCAATTTTGAAGGGTAATGTCTTCGACTAGATACGATGTGTGATCTTTTGACGTATCATAGAAAGAAATTGGTTCGGCGAGAGCTGAGAAAAAGTGGTAACAGACAAAAAACAAAAAAATAAAAAACCCAGCACAGGGGGGTCGCGGCACAGTGGTGACGTGGCATAGTTGGATCAAGTATAATGATATCTGATAGTGATTAAAATCACTATCAAAAATAAACGCTTCGATGCAAATCTTTAGATAGTGTTTAATTTTAAAAAAATTGGTGTTTTATTCCAAAAGCTACTTGATCTGCTGGTTCCTTATTAATATCTCGATTAAGATAAAGTATGTCGAATGAAAAAGGGTTTATTAAAAAATATTATTTCTCATAAATAAATTGTGTGGATCCATAANTATTTCTCATAAAAAAATTGTGTGGATCCATAAACTTTTCAATAAGTTATAGCATTATAAAGTTAAAAATACAAAAAATAAAATCGAGAATTATCACACAAAAAAGTATTCGGTAGTCATTTTCACCGTGAAGACAAAATAATGTCCGACATTTTTTTTTTCCAATAAAAAGTACATTACATTAGCATTAATTTAAGATATATATAAAAGTGTCAGACCTTCCGGAACACTTTCAAAAGTTAAGTTGAAAAAGTTCTACTTTCTATATGCATTTTTTATATTTGAAGCCCCCCCATATATAGGGAAATAGTCTGATTTAAAAAAAAAGTATATCCAATGAAAGATGTATATAAATACTACTTCTCATGAAAAAATTGTATTGATCCATACATTTTTTAAAAAGTTATAGCACTTTAAAGTAAAAAATGTAAATTATAAAATCGAAAATTTTCACACAAAAATAGCATTTGGTAGCCGTTTTCACCACAAAGACAAGTCCAGAGGTCAATTTTTTTTTTTTCAAATTAAAGTACATTACATTAGCTTTAATTTAAGATATATATAAAAGTGTCAGACCTTCCAGAACATTTTCAAAAGTTAAGTTGAAAAAGTTAATTTTTTGTGAAAAAGTTGTCATTTTAAATTCCCCCCTGTGGGCAGAAAAAAGGTCAAATTTACAAAAAAAATATACCAAATGATAGGTAAAGACATCAAGCATCTATTGTAATAAACCAAAAATAAAAAGAAAGAAAATAAAAAGAGGAAAAATAGTAGAGATATAAAAATTAGAAAAATGAATAAAAAGAAATATAAAAAGAAAATGGGGCTTTGCTTAGTAGATTATTGTAATCATTATTTGTTATAATTTTTGTTATTTTAATGTAGATTTAATTGTCTTCAATTTTATTTAAATTAATTTTCTCATTAATTATTTCTCTCATTAGTTATTAATGGTTTATCACGCAATAGATTGTTGGGAGTTCGAAAGCATAGGTTAAATTGTACTTACCTTATGTCCTGTGTGATACAATAATATTTTAAGTAATCCAGTGTTGATTTCCGTATTAAACGCACTACGTATACGATTTACACTATATGTAATACAGTCTATATAATTGCTTACAAAAACGACTCAAGACTTTAAATAAGATGATTTAATTACACAAAGTCTAAGACTGATCTTACTTGTAAAAGATTTTAGACACTCTGTATTTTATTATAGAAACAATTTTAATTTTTTATTTATTGATTTTTTTTTTACGTCTGTTGAATAAGTATTTTTTAGAGAGTATATTTTATTGAGAGATCGATACCAATATTTCTTAAATTTTCCTCTGGCCTGGCCAAAACAAGATTCAGAAATATCTATATCTATGTAAAAAATTTATCAAGGCAGAATTGTGGTGGCCCAATGTGTCCCGGTGCTAAAATAAAGCACCTTGAAAGGATGCGGCACAATAATAACCAAGACAAAAATTAAACACTGCAAATATAATTGTAAGTTTCTTTACGCTGTCTGCCGGCGCGATGTTTATTAAAACAAAGACATTAGTAACGAGACTAGCTACCCAATACGCATAGGCTTACAAATATATTCTAACCTAATATACCTAATTTTTGAATAATATTTACTTGCAACCTTTACTCTGTCTGCCGGCGCGATGTTTGTTAAAACAAAGACATTAGTAACGTGACTAGCTACCCAATAAGTATAGGATTGCAATACACTTAGTCAAATAAAATTACCATTAAATAAATTTTAATCTCAATTTAAATTGAGAAGATTGTGACCTTTAGCTCTGTCTGCCGGCGTGATGTTTGTAAAAACAAAGACATTAGTAACGAGACTAGCTACCCAATAAGAAATGCTCACAATAAATTTTTATAATTAAATAAAAATCTAAAGTTAGGTTGGGTTTATTATTAAAATAAAATAATTTTAATAAGATGTAATGTTTAAAATATTATTTGATATTTATTTCCACAATAAGAAAAATAAAATATTATTAATGATTGAACAAATTAAATTAAATTAAAAGATTCACCAAAACAAAATTCACTTTAAAATTTCTAAGTGTCATTTAGTTTTAAAGAAAAATATTCTAAGTCCAAATTAATTAAAAAATCGACTAAGTGTTTTTAAATTGAAAAATATTCTAAGTCCAAATTAATTAAAAAATCGACTAAGTCCCGGAGAGTGAAATCTTGAGTAGAGCGTCGTAGATTTTGTGTATTTTAAAATCGTCAAAAGAACTGGTTTAGATGGGGAAAAATGGCTTTTTATAGTGTGAAGGGGGTAGCCCAGCGATCTCTATCGTGATCCTAGAAGCTGAGGCTTTGTATTGTAATTGGTTAATTAAAAGAGGGTCCCTGCGTGTAGGCGTTACTTAATAATTTCTACAAGAGGGAGATTTTATTGTATAATTAAAGGGTTATTTTGTATCTTAAATAAGAGAACCCTGTTTTGGTGATCTTGTATAATCATAATATGTGACATACATGAACAAATGATAACATCTTATTATATATTAATATTATATGTAATAATATAATATTACA
>NW_026099573.1:2855338-2897500 GCF_025091365.1 Daktulosphaira vitifoliae | reverse complement strand
TATATTGAGATTTCGTTTAATTTTTCTTATTTTATCTTGAAATAGATTTAATTTAATGTAAGTTTGATGAAAAGAAATGTTTTTTAAACATTATAACGTTTAAAATAAAATAATTTGATATCAAGATTTACCCCTTTTAATATTTTGGTATATGAAAAGATTTTCAGAAAGAATATGTTGAAAGTAAAGTACTTATCTTAAATAATACCACAAAAACTTTTATTTTATCCTGTTTATATAAGTTATGCAAGACAAATCGTCGAAACGTCGTCCTTTTTTAATCGTATAGTAAAACCTCAAATATTATAGCTTTAAATGGTGTAAATTGTAGCGTTACGCTACAGCTTTAGCATTGTTTGACAGTTGCAAGAAAGTCCGCTGGACAGCGCTGTTTGACAATTTTTATTCAAAAGAATATAAATTAATGTATTTTTTTATTTTTTATTATATTTATTGTAATGTTGGTAAATTATTTTGTTACATATCAGTCTTAATGGGAACTCGAAAATGAAATAGGATATTAGAATACGCATTTTTTCATTGGAGGGTATTAAAAAATAAATTATCAATGGGCGATCGTTTTACACTACTCAGGTGGTGACAAGTAATATAAAATACACCGTCACTACTTGTATAATTATCTCTAAAAATTATAATAATATTTTTCATTAGTTTATTCATTATGTTTTTTTAAAACCGTGTTTCACCAGTGATTGCAATATTCATTGCCCACTAGTTTTCTTCTAAACATCTTACCATTGAGTAAGTTTTATTATATTTAAACTTTTTAATCTTTACTCTAACTACACATATAATTTTCAACGGTGTTCGTAACTAAGCGTTACCAACCGTGATCAAAATTATTTATATTAAAATTCTATTCATTAAAAGTTAGTACAATCTTCAACGGTGATCATAACCTCCGTGTTATCAACCGTGATAAAGATAACTGTCTTTTTTGTTAAAATCCACTTAACCTTTTTGCAACGGTGTTCGTAACTACTCGTTACCATCCGTGATCCGTTATACTTCTACTTTCACCTTAAATTAAATAGTTCCTAAAGTAAGACTGATATGTGATAGTAAGCTGTTTAGTATATATTCATCTTTTCATCAAAGATTAATTATTTGAACAAATTTGCGTTATATTTAACTATTATTGATAAATTTAAAAGAGTAAAAACGTAGAAACGTTAACATATAAATATTTTTTAAACTTTTTTTTATAATTTGATTTGGGTTTTTGAATTTTTTCGTTTTATTCCATAATTATGAAATTACTACAAATAGAAGGGTAATTTTGTAAAGAATTCAGAAATATAATTTTTTTTGTCTATTCTTTGATAAATAATAAATAAAGTGCTATGTATTGCTAGTGGAGATATAAATTGATATATTAATTCGATAAAATAAAAAATGATCTGTGGTACCTTTTCAGTTTTATGAGTAGACTTATTTCAAAAATTTGAAATTTTCAGTGAAACATATGATTTAAAACGAGAAGCTCGCTAAATTTGTTTTTGGTTTAAAGTCATATGAAATTGATCACCAGGGAAATAAAATATAATTAGTGCAAACATTTTTTTTTTTATAAATGGCTTATGTAGTTTTGTGGAATTTAATTATTTTTACATTATTGATTGTTTGTTTTTCATGTGCAAATCTAGATTCAGTTTCAAAAAAATTAGATGCACAGTCAAAAACCCGTATAGACATATTTGTTAAAACTATTAGACAACTACAAAGATGTTATTTATGGTCTAAGACACTGCCTTATAAAGAACAGTTAGATTATCTAGTTACACTACAGCGCAAAGTAATAATAATATTGTGTTATTTATGTGCGATTTAAACACATATGTATGTAGATCTAATAGATAAATAGATCGACTATTTATATGATTTTTTTTGGTCACCTTATAAAAAGTGAAAAATTTTAACAATAGTAATCTCTTATGTACGTTCATGGATAACTAAAATTCGTAATAGCTGTCTCACCAAAAGTGTTGAAATTTCACAAGCTTACAAGCGGTGAACATTTAATACATCACTGTGCTCTATTTTGTGTTTAAGAAAATGTACTTTTTTTGTTATTTTATTGTATGGAACTAAATAATTTTAAATTGAAAAACCTTCAAGAATAAAATATTAACTTTATAAAATACTAAAAAAAAAAAAAAACACATCTTAGTAAAACCAATACCTTCTCAGCTTCGCATTGAAGCTAAAATGTATATGATTAGACGAGATTCTTTCTGATAAACTACAATTTAATCTTCAAGAACCCTTTTTTTCGATTTATCATAGCAATTCCATTTTTTCTCCAAATCATGCACTAGTTATACATTAATATGCACGTCAAACTCTTCTATATCAGATTAATTAATTCATCAATCCGTTGATATGTTTCCTTTGAAATAAATCATAAATAAATGCTTATCTTATTAAAATGAGTAATAAAAATAAAACCCAGCACAGTGGGGTGGTGGCACAGTGGGGTGGTGGCATAGTTGGGTCCAGTATAGATGATATCTGACAGTGATTAAAATCACTATCATAAAAAACGCTTCGATGCAAATCTGTAGATAGTGTTTAATTTATAAAAAAAAAAATTTGTTAAAATAGCATATTTTTGAATACGGTAGCCTTTTGCGCATAGAAGATAGGTCGTCGGGACAAATTTTTTTTTTTTATTTTATAGTACATGAAATAAGCTTTAATTTGATATATGTTTAAAGGACGCAGTATTTCCGGAACATTTTCAAAAGTTCAGTTGAAAAAGTTAATTTTTGTAAAAAAGTTGCCATTTTAAATCCCCCCCCAATGAGCAGGTTAAGTGATAGATTTTCAAAAAAATGATATCAAATGAAAGGTAAATATTTAAGGTTTTAGTATAAAAAAAAATTATGTTGATTTGTTGATTTTTCAAAAAGTTATGGAAGTTTTAAGAAAAAAAAGTGAAAAAATTTCGAAAATTAGCGATTTTTAAATTTGTAATTTTTTTGGATATTCCCCCATTTGCGGGGAACGAGGGAAAATTTTTCAATTTTTAAAGATAATGTCTTCAACTAGATACGATTTGTGATCTTTTGACGTATTTTTGAAAGAAATCGGTCCAGTGAGAGCTGAGAAAAAGTGGCAATAGAAAAAAAAAAAAAAAAAAAACACATCATAGTAAAACCAATACCTTCGCAGCTTCGCATCGAAGGTAAAACACATCTTAGTAAAACCAATACCTTCTCAGCTTCGCATCGAAGCTAATAGTATTCAAGAAGGTTACTATTATTTATTATTATTAACTATAAATAAATGATATATATATTAAATCTCAATAAATTTTGTATAATTTTAAAATTATAAAAAAAATTATGTATTTATTTTCTCTAGATTATTTTTGATGTGAATATTGAGAGTGATGATTTTTACCTTAAACGTCGGAAATCGCCCATTGAAAGAAACCCCAAAAAGTTTAAGTGTTCGGTCAGTCCAAAATATTATGGTTTTTACTTTGGTTCTCCAGCTATTGTTGGCTTATGTTTTTTAGGTTGTGTCACTTGCGTAACAATATTTTACTGGCGAACAAGATGTAATGAACATGATCAAATTTTTTATTAATTAAGAGTGTAAAATACATAAATTATGTTTGTTTGATAAATAACGTATTTAAGCTTCAAAGTAAAGCTGCACAAATTTAGTTTTTATAATGATGTGTTTTTATGGCTGTTGCAATTAAAAATTTGTAACTGAATCAATATAATGGAATAACACAACAAAGAAATGCAGTTACATCAAGTTAAAATTTTAAGATAGAGTTTAATCACTTGATTATTAAAATTTTAAGTTTGGTTAATGAGAAAATATTTTATTATCTACTTTGAAAAAAGTATTGTTAAATTAGATATGTTAAATAAAATGTATTTACTAAGCAATTTTTTACTATTAAAAACTAAAATATTGAATTAATTAATTCTTAGTTAAATAACTATAACTAAATATCCCTTCATTAATAATTATAAAAAATTATGTATATACAAAAACATTGCAACTTCGATGCGAAGCTGAGACGGTATTTACCATGTGTTATTTTTTTGATTTTTTTTTTTAGTGTCTGTTTAAATTTTTTCTCAACTCTCATCGAACCGTTTTTTTTCAATGATACATCAAAAGATCTCAAATCGTATTTAGTCGAAGACATTATACTCAATAATTGAAAAAAATTCTCTCAATCCCTTTAAATTGGGGAAATCTCCAAAAAAATTACAAATTTAAAAATCGCTAATTATCGAAATTTTTTCAATTTTTTTAACTTCAATCAATATAATTTTTTTATATAGATGTATGATGTCTTTACCTATCATTTGGTTTATTTTTTTTATAAATCTGACTTTTTACCTGCCCACAGAAGGAATTCAAAAAATTAAAAAAAAAAAAAGTATCAGTTCAGTAGTTTCCAAGTCCATTGCGGACAAACATCGTAACATGAGATTTTTATATATATATATATAAGCGTTTTTTATGATAGTTATTTTAATCACTATCAGATATCATCTATACTAGGCCTAACTATGCGTCCAATAATAACGCAAAATGTAATTAATAAAGATATAATCAAACAAAATAAAACATAAAATAATGATACACTTAAAACAGAATAAATAAATAATACACAAAATGAAAACTTAATGTCACAAACGTACCACGCGGAAAGAGATTCCTTCGGTACTCCCGAGGTCTTCTCTCTCTCCCCTTTCAATTCATTCCATTTCGTCTTATATACTAAAATATTTTCTTTTTCTTTTTATAAAATTCATATAGTAATCATTTTCAAAAATGTTTATAAATATTTACTTCCTGATCTAGTAACAATAATTCGGGGAATTACAATTAATCTAAACATTACAAAAGTGTTCTACTTCTAGGTTTACAAATAATAGACTACAGTAGAACTCCAATTATCCGAATTAATGGGGACCGGGACCCATTCACTGACTAATCAAAATAAACAATGACAGGTGACTGCAATGCGCCGGAACTGGAGTGGGAACTCTTACCACGTGTTGTGCCTACACTGACGCCGCGGACTTTGGACAAATTTTTTTCTGATTTTTTCTGAAAGTGATTCGGATAATCGGCGATTCGGATGATCGGAGTTCGGATAATTGGAGTTCTACTGTATATTATATTTTTGTATTAATAGATCAAGAAATTCATAATTAAACCAAACAATACAAAAATGCTTTTNTCGGGGAATTACAATTAATCTAAACATTACAAAAGTGTTCTACTTCTAGGTTTACAAATAATAGACTATATTATATTTTTGTATTAATAGATCAAGAAATTCATAATTAAACCAAACAATACAAGAATGCTTTGNATCAAGAAATTCATAATTAAACCAAACAATACAAAAATGCTTTTTTTTCAGTTTTACAAAATAATGACCTATATTACACCGCGACCCCACTGTGCTGGGTTGTTCTTTATTAAATTTAGGTAAATAGTAATTCATATAGAAAAATGTACTTTGAAGGTGATACGTCTTCAGTAACGTATTTAGGAGGGCTAGAAGCAATCACTTGGATGGTATTAGATTTTTACATAACGATGTGTGAATTTTTTAAAGCTGTGCACATAACATTTTTTTTTTGATAACCAAATGTAGTATAAAAAATCTTTATCCAATAATTTTTTTATTTGTTTAGCTTCAATGGTAACTGTGAACTAAAGATGAACAATATATCTATTTCTCAATCGGAAATTAACAATAAGCTGAGTGCTGCGCTATTACTTAGAGTTCCAACAGTTCTGGCGCAGTAGCGACTGTCATATATCTGGTATGACATTGTTTTTCTACTAGAAGTATAACTAGTATTATGTTAGTACACTGCCAGCAATGGCAGTAAAGTGCTGACCGTTAATACTGTACAGTACTTAGACAAGACGACAGCCAGTACTACGCTAATACAGGCTAGCCTGGTTAGTTATCATTACTAGTACAATACATCGCCCATTGTTAATACAGTATACTTTGAATATTTAGTTTTTCAAGTTTTCAGCGCTATTAGGTTCAACTAAATTAAAATCGAGATATTTTAATATATTGATCATTAAAATCAGTCTGATAAAAGCTGAGAATTTTCATGGACACAAACACCATTACAAAATTAATATCTTACCTGCTTTGTATCTTAGCTAAAAATGCATCTTTAATGTGAATATTCAATTTTTTTAG
Source organism: Daktulosphaira vitifoliae (assembly GCF_025091365.1). Lineage (NCBI taxonomy): Eukaryota > Metazoa > Arthropoda > Insecta > Hemiptera > Phylloxeridae > Daktulosphaira > Daktulosphaira vitifoliae. Next base: position 2,891,265 of record NW_026099573.1, on the reverse strand, counting down.
TAGTATATTAAAAATAACCTACATGGATAATACAATAAAAAAATCTGCAATATCATTATATATGCATAATTAAAACAACGCATAAATATAACTTAATATATACAATTTTTGTAAAATTAACATTTTGCTTTGTTTGAAAAAGATGTTCTTAAATGTTAAAAACAGTTTTTTACAAGAAAAAAAAACGGATTTCATGATGTTTTATGGAAAATTATGTCTTCAATTTTCTATACCGAAGAGAATTGAATTAGTTATTGTTCTCTTTTAATACTTATTAGTACCATTGAATTTGTACATTTATACTTGCTACTATACATATATCATTATTATATATGTTGAGTACTGTTTTTGTTAAGCATAAAATAAATTATTCTTGTTAAATATTAATTCTGGCCTGAATTAAAGTAAATTATTAATGAAGATTATAGTGATTTACAAAATAAATATGTCATTAAACAAAAACTAGTATTTTAAACAAATTTGAAAAATATAAATACTGTAAAAATTTACACTCGTGCCTGCAAAATACAAAGAAAAAAAAAAATGGAAGTTGACGGACTTATTATTTTTATTGTCGGATCAGTCCTCACCTTTGGAGTTGTGTATATGATCAAGTCCGGAGAAGGCGGATCTGGAACGGATGAATGAAGTTAAACCCAAACATATTTAAAGAGTATTAGATTGAGATATGTTATTACACATAACAAGTCACTTAAGCAGACCAAAGATTTGTTCAATATTTCTATTAATTCAATTAAATATTAAAAATTGTAAAACTTAGAAAATTTATACTTCCAATTTGTAAAAAATACAAAAATAATGGCAAGAGTTAAGACAAATATTAATGCGCGCTAATCATACATTTAGTTTATAAATGTCTTCGTGAGTTTTTAAAGTCTAAAATTATTTACTGACCATAAAATAAGTAAATCTCTAGAAAATGCTCATTATTATTTTGAATATATTTTTAAATAATAAAATATAATATGAAAAATGAATACATCATGTTTTAATTATATCGTTTTTTGGTAATTTAAGAACAGTGATTATAAAATATTTAGTTAATTAATGTGTATATTATAAGTGAATATTTACAAATTTTATAATGTGTATATACATTTAAATGATAAATACGATTAAATTTTAAAGAAACATTTAAATATGGTATATTGAGTATTTTTATAATGCAATCACAATGAGCCATGTATAATTATTTATACAATAAAAAAATAGTAATATCAAAATTCTCAATTTGATGAAATAATTATTTCTCAACATTGAAGTATATAACACTTATTAATAGTTATAAAGGAACTAAAATTGACCAAGCAACTGTTTTAATATGGCAAAGGCAATATATATTCTCTTAAACTGTCTAGTTCATCTGGACATAAATAATTGTCAATGTCTAATAGCTCTTCTGATGGTATTTTTCTAAGACTGAGATGATCTACAATAGCTGGTAATGCTGGAGGTCGAGGTAAAGGGCTATCCAGCTCAGGTCGTTTGGTTACATTTTTAAGTCTTTCGTATATGTCTGAAAATTTCAAACGTTCTTTAGGGTCACTTTTCCAGCAGCCATTCATTAAAACACAAATGACGGGCGGACAATTGAGTGGAAGTTCAAGCAATACTCCATCGTGGATTAATTTTAATACCTACAAAAAAAAGATTCATAAAATACATAAACAATCAATAATTCTGTTGCATACCTCGTCATTGGAGTACCCATAGTATGGCTGTTTTCCCATCGAATAGATTTCCCACAGTACAATTCCAAATGACCATACGTCTGATTCCAAAGTAAATTTACCGTAAACAACACTCTCAGGTGACATCCATCGTACAGGAAGAAGTCGGGAACCTCCTACCTAAAAATCATAATTTTTTATGATAAATAATAATGTGATGTAAAAAGAATTAAAAAGTTCATAAAAAAAAAATCATTTTATTCAAAAATTATGTTTATATTTAATTCAAACAATTACAATTATTATTACATTGCACTATTAATAAGATAAGATCATGAAATGATAATTTGAGATAAATTATATAAAAATATTGATTTCTTATAAGCTTTTTAGCTTTTTTTCTTTATATTACTAATAAATTAATATAAATATCCATAGACAACTGCATCGTTAAACTAAATTTAATTAAAATAAAAGGCCAAAAGTCATATTTTTTTAGTTACATTTTTATTGTAATAATAGTGCAATATTTTTGATTTTGTAGAAACAATTTTTAGTGTTTTTATAAAAAGTAGCATACTAACTTTATAATAATCACAAGTATATATATCTCGACTCATTCCAAAATCAGCAATTTTCACAATTAAGTTGTTTCCTACAAGACAGTTTCTGCATGCAAGGTCTCTGTGTACAAACCGCTGGCTGGCTAAATATTTCATACCAGCTGCTATTTGTAATGATATAATCAATAGAGCGTCCTATAATTATGGTTGAATTAAGTTGATCAGTTTTTTTTTCATTAAATAATTAATGATAAAATGATAATATAATAATAATAATATTACATAATAGAATGGTTTTAATTAATAATTTTTTACTCGAGTACAGGTAACAAAGTTTAACTATAATAATACCGGTAATGTTTGATTTAAATAAAGAGCATAATTAATTTCTTTCTTTAATTCTTCAAAAATATTTAATAATAGTTTTTTTTTATCATTATTGACTCAAAACTCGCGTAGAATGAGAAAAATTCACACGTAACATAGATAATTCATGTGCAATTAATAACGCTAATGCAATTGTAGTATACTCTAATGCAAGTTCAATAAGTACTTTGTCTAAAATAGGTAGATCCGATGAGTAACTTGTGAATTGTTCACTACTATTACGCAACACTTCAGTTAAGTCACCATAAGCCATATATTCGAAAACCATCCAAGGAGAATATTTGTCTTCTGTAAAAATTACATTAAAATTATTATTATTGTGATGTATTCAAGAATAGAATTCAGATATAATGTTTAATGTTACACAAGTGCATTTTAAACAATTTTTGATCTATAATTGTCAAATTAAATAGAAAGATATTATTTTTCTTAAATTTAAACTTCAAAATGCTATTCGTAGTGAATACATTTTTAGTATATATATTTAAAAAAAAATCATCGTAACTTCGGGTTGAAATTTGAAAAAAGTTTGGTTTTACAAGATCAGGACTTTAGTTTTAAAGACGTTCATTGTAATTGTTATTACAATTTTATTTTTTTTTAAGTTTTTATATAAATAATATTTTTACAATTTAAATTAAAAATTTTTTGTTTTGACGAATGTTATTGTTGTTGAATATTATTAACTTAAATAGTTGTAAAATAGTAACCTAATTATAACCAACTTGATAAAGTTATGGTTTCAGTTACAGTTATAACTTTTTTAAGCATTTTAAAACATCATTAAAAAAGTAATTTAATCATGAATTTTTATGATCTTGCAAAATTATAAAACAGAAAAGAAAAGATATTTTTAAATAATTATAGTAATATTATTAAAAAAATATTAAATAAAAACTTTTATAAAAAATTCATTTAAATCATGACTCTATAATTCTTATTTTTTATACGAAAAAGTAAGGAAAATTACAAAAACAGATATGTGAAATATAAAAAGTACAAACTTTTATTACCTTGTGGACACACTCCAATTAATGTAAGAATATTCTGATGTCTGAAATAAGTCATAATCTCCACTTCTCGCATAAAATCTTCTTTAGCTTCTGCATTAGCATGATCTTTTAGTACTTTAATTGCTACAGTTTCAACTTTTCCATCTGTATGTGTCAGTGTTCCTGTAAAGGGTCAATAAAATTATTTTAATGGAACAATTAAAATGATTGGATCATTTGGATAGATGAAGGAAGAAATTTATGCTGTAATTAGAACATAAAAGTTGACCCCTTTTTATTATTTAAGAGATGAACATAAAAAACTTGACAAATGATAAATTGAGAAAACATGTATCTAAAAGAAAAAAAAATTTATATATATATATTATTTTTATTTAATCAAAAAATCTGCTGGTTCATTAAATTCTGAATACCGTGTATTATATGTAGCTATAAAAATATATTCTTTGAATTATTTTCATTTTGCAAGTATTGGACTGTTTATGATAAAACTGGTTACTCTGTATATCAAACTACAAAAAAAAAAAATGTGCTAATCATTAATATAAAAATTTATATACCTTTATAAACATTTCCGAAATATCCCTGACCAATTTCCTCCATGTGGGATATACAGTCTTTGCTCAAATAAGGTATTAGTATAGTATCTCTTATTATGTTGTCTTCTAAAGATGGTGTCGAGTATTGAGTGCTCAAAGCATAACAGTCGTCCTGAATCATACCTTTGAAAATAGGTACCTCAGACATCTGTACACATAATTTATGCTTTCATTAATGTCATATCAACATTAGTGGTGTTACTTTGACATAAAATATAAAAAAAATCATTCACAGGTATAACATTTTTATCATTATTTATCAAAATTTTCCTTAATAAACTTTCAATAAACGCATAAATTTTCCCATTAAATTTTCAAACTTTTATATGAAAATTAAGACTTTTTAAAGTGTAATTTATAAAAATTACAAAATATTAATATTTACCTTTTGTTTTATCTTATTTTTTCGTTTGCAGCAGGGACGTTTAATCGCTTTGCCACAGCAAACAGCTAACACGATTACAACTGTTACAAAAGCCGCCACACATGCTGCAAGCAGCAGAATAGGATTAACAGGTAGAACAAAGCCGAGTATGTTTAAGTGAAATGATTTGAATTGTAACTATATTAAATAAATACATGTATTTATTTGTTACGTCTATTATAATAAATACAAAGAATTACTCAAAATGTTAATATTAAAATTTCTACTATAAAAAAATTTCATTAATTTTTTTTCTTACTAGAGACAAATAAGAAAATACACATTTACTGTAGGTCAAAATAGCAAAAATAAAAAAAGTAACACAAAATATTGTGAAACAAAAGTTATTACAATTTTAAAAATATTGTGGACCATCTAAGAAAAATTGGAATATTTATACAAACAATTTTTTTTTAGAAAATATAATTAAAAATATAGATCGTTGAATTTACATGATGATTCTTTTGAAAACGTTTGCTACTATATTTCTCTTAAAATAATAATTGCCACGAAAAATATTTAAATTTTTTTAACTTCATAAAATTCTTGATTTATTTATTATAAAAAGCAAAAAAAAAACATAGGTTAATTTATTTGAGATAATTGAAAGGAATCGATAAATTTGCAAGATAAGATTTGTAAAAAGTGTTAGAAAATTTGCATGAATTAAACTCGTATTCAAAGTATAATTACTAGAATACAAATTAATAGCTTAATGTAATGCACATCCTTGATGCCAGGATAATGGTATTACATACTACTAATTTTGTAGTTGAAGAAATGAATTCAATTTATAGGTCCCCTCGAGTATGGCATACATTTTATGGTAATAATTATTTATTTATGTCTTTAATTTTAGTTGAGATATATACATGATACAATTAAACATACCGAAAAAAATGATGTCGTATCGTTTATCGATTTCGATCGGATTGGATTGATTGTTGTGCTTTGTAATAATGGATTTGATAATGTCGCCTTATGTCCATTTTTGTTGATGCTTAGATTTATGAATGGTTTTGGTGCAATCGGAACTTTATATGACAAAAGTAATAAAATCAATAATATAATTTATTAGGAATTATTTTTATAAACTACCAGTGTATCGCTTAGGACACTTTAAGTCTTTGGTTGCCGGACTTGAGTCTAGAGGACAAATACACATATAAGTATTACTTGATAGCTGTTGACATGCAGCCTCTGAGCCACATGGTTTTTTTTCAACACAAGACCCAACCTTCAAGTTGTCATTTTCTATATATGGAAATATAAAACTTAAAATTAATCATAAGTATAAAAAAATGTTAAGTCAAGTTGGGATCCAGTAATATTGAGTTAAAGTTTTTTTTTTAAATTATTTTTTATTTAAATGTGATAGTGATAGTCACTACCGTGAAACGCTTTATTGAAAATAAATAAATTTTGATATATAAATCAGTACTTTAATTAATGATTGGATTTTCAAAAAAAAATATATATATATATATATTTTGTTAGCAAGGTCAATGATTCGAGTACAGATCGCGGGTAAATGAACTCCTCACTTTCAAACGCGTTGTAAATATTAATTGTTCGAGATAGAATGACCAAATAATAAATATAAAGTAGAATCTTTTCCATTTAATAAATAGTTTGTTTTTTGAACAAAACTCCTGACAGATATTTACAATGAAACTTTTTACATTCGATTAATCTTTTTTGGATTTTTGCAATAACTTTTTAGAGTTGTTTTGGTAATTGGCGCTATCTCTCTTCTAATAGTCGATTTTATGAAAGCCTTCATGTCCATAAGTTTATATACATGATTCTTCAATGTCCTCACAAAAAAAAATTCAGAAGGTGTTTAATTTGGACTACGTGGTGGCCCAATAAACTCTGTGTTTCACAAAATTTAACTTAATCCAGAAAATATTAATCCAATGTAAAGCTTTATGGCAAACGTCAGAGGAGCTATGTCAAATAGTATAGTTTCCATTTTATTTTGGTTTTTATTTGGTTCTCTTATCTTGAACAGCCATTATTTAGACGCGTTTAAAATTGGGAAGAACATTTTGGCCAAACAGTATTTTCAATAAAATTTTTGCAATGATCCGTCTATTTAATATTAATTGTAATTTTTCGGGACATTTTCCTTTATTATGAAAGTTAAGGGGATTTTTTTAAAACTATTTTTTTAAAACTTCAACTACATATGATTTGTGATCTTTTAACATATTGTTGAGCAAAATAGATTCAATAGGAGTTGATGACTTTCTTTAATGATGAGCTGATAAAAATTTTAGCGCAGTCTAGTATAATCTGAAATAACGCCACTAAAAACCAATGTTCTCAATACAAATCTAATATCTAAATAGTAATTAATTAAATATTTTTATAATCTAAGTAAAAATTGATTTAAATCTTTAACTTGATATCTTATTAATATAAAAATTATAATTAATTATTATAATTCAAATTTATTATGTATTATATGAAAAGTAAGGGAGTTATTAATATAATAAAAATCTTTTTCACTTCTTACAAAAGAAAAATAGAATAAATGCACTGATTTTGGTCACTATAACACTTTTAACCATAAATTAAGTGTATTTGTTTTAGAAATACTTTTAAAAAATGTTTGAACTAATGTGCTCTAAAACCTATAATTGTGATTATCAAAATTAATTTGTTCTAATAATAAGTGGTATGGTTTATGATCTAATAACTAAATAACAAGTGGCTATAATAGCTATTAAGGTGGCTATAACGGGTATTCTTATCCTAATTCCATTTTTTTGGACATATTTAAAAAATCTACCGAAGAGCATGAAATGGATGTGAAATATAACATTTCGGACGCAAAATGTTTTAATAACTTACGGGAATTTACACTAATATACTCCTTATGAATAGTTGAATAGATCATATTAAGAGAACTATTCTGTTTTTTGTATTAATATAAAGTAATTTATTTGATAATATAATACATTTTTATACGATTTTCATCAGTTAAGACATGGATAAACAAACCCTTGCATTGTATTTGAAGTCTAAACAACATGTGCACCCATACTGCACCTAATTTACTTTAAAACCCATTAAAATACAGTATAGAAAGTTAACACCCTTAGCGACCTCTTTTTAATAGATGTGCGTGAATTCCAATGGGATTGAAATGATCCTTGAAATTTAAAAAGGCGTGTATCATGTCACTTTAATTTTTAAACATAAGATTAATTGATTTTGATTTACATAACTATTTTATGTTAATTGTGGTTCAGTAGTCCTATTATTTTTAACGTACTTAGGGATTACTTAGTTTAAGTGATATATATACTTAGTTTTTGATATATTTTCAAAAACACTGTTGAAATTACATCTATTTAAAGCACCCCGGGAATTTTAATTCAGTTAAATTGTAAATTTATTTATTGTTCAGATAAAATTATAAATATTTAAATAAACGAAGTTTTGTTTTATGTTTATAAAAAAAGTACAATTATATCATAAATTGATTTACTTTGTGGTAAAAACTAAAATAATTAAATAACAATTATTTTTAGTCAGCTTAAGAAAATAAATAAATATTTGAAATATAATTATAAACAAAAGATTTTTAAATTTATTGAAAATTTATAAACTTGAATTTTTATAGGAAAAACGCTCAGGATCATTAGATGACGGAGATTGCTCTTCCTTATTTTTTTGAAAACTGTATCGCTAGTAAGTTTCAGCTGAAATATATTATATATATATATATATATATCTGAGTATAACATTAAAAGTTAACACTTACTTTAAATATCCTTAATACGTATTTAATAATCCTTAATAATCTACTTAAAAGTTCGCCTGTTTGAAAAAAATTGAAACAATGTAATACATAAATATGCTTAACACCAATGCTTCATTAGTGCTTTTGAGGTAAATTTTTCTTTATATGACCTGTTAATTATCTAAAAGGACTTGCTATGTTGATATTGACTTCTCTGAACTTATTATATCCATTTAAGATCGATGCTTTCTTAAATTTTTATGAATAAATATATCGTTTATTTTATTTGCATAGGTTTTTTAACAAGAGTAAGATTATTTCAATAAAAGATATACGAAATAGGTATAGAGTAATATGTAGTTTATATCGAAAAACTACAGAGGTATAACGGCCGGCAGAGGTCACCGCGGATCACGAATTAATTTTGATATGAAGTTGCGATTACATTTGAAATTGTAACATAAGCCATACAGAGCATAATTATATTTATTAAGGATTTGTACTACAATAAAAAATAATGTAATGAGATCTAAGAAATTTAGTTTTAAAGATTGAAGCTAAAAAAAAATTCTTGGCACGTAGTCATTTAAAACCATAATTTATTATTATTATTATTATTATTTAACAGAAAATAAACTGATTTCATTATACAGAATGTTTAGTGAGTAAGGTATCGGGTTAATTGTTATACACAATAATGACAATAGAAACCCGATTCCTAAATTACTGAACACTCTCTCTCATTCTCTCTCTCTCTATATATATATATATATATATATATATTGCTGATGAATTATTGGTTATCGTTATGTATCAATACAAATAAATGATGCGTTACTTTAAACCGAAATTTATCCTAATTGTGTACCTTTATATTATTAATTTAAAGTTCGATGGATTTATAATTTTTGAAATTTTTTACTTAATTAAAAATATTATCCAGGTAATCCAATAACTATTTCGACTTTTCGAGTAAATTTTCTAGTATCGATAACTAAAATTATTTGCGAAAATCATTAGATTTAAGTATTGATAGATATCATAATTAATGTGATGGGTAAATTTATTTTTAGTACAAAATTATACTAAGAATTCAGAATTCTAAATAAATTTCAAACTATATATAAATAGAACACCAAAATTTATCTATAAAAACTCATCATATTTATTTTTATTAAATTAATTATAACATATCCATACATCTCATGTTGTTAATGTAATTGTGTTGTTGATTTAGATTTTGAACCTTTGTTAGTATGTATTGAGACGTTTTTAAACGTGTAATAAATATTGATAATATATAATAAGATATTATAACGATATAACAGTAATTTATTAATATCAATACGCTTTACAGTTGACATTTTTTTTTAAATTAGATAGTAATTGAACACTAATGAGAAAAATTTGTTCTAGCACCTAGTTTTTTAAATTGGCTCATTAGTTTTACTATTCCTCAAATCCTGGATTTATCGATCTGTTTTTACAGAGTTCAAAGTAAAAAATTTTTTTTAAACTAAATTTCATTGTAATAGTCAATCAAAAATATTCCATACAGGATTTTTAATATCAATGCGTTGATTATTAAAAAAAATTCATAGATTATACATTTTTTGTAAGATACAAAACAATAGTTTTTATGAAAAAAAATTATTAATGAAAATTAGTAATCAATATGCATATATATTTATAGATTTTCCATAGATGAATGAAAAATACTGTTCAAATATTTGATATTTAACATTTGATAGCAATTTCTCAAGGAAATTAAGATGTTTTAGACAATAATGATACGTGCAGTAGATTTATAATAAGACGATTATTATAGATTTAAGCAATAATAATTTTAATAAAATCCTGAAGTGTTATTGAATACATCTAAATTTTACTAATAAATATTTCATAATATATTTCAGTAAAAATAATTACATCTATTTCGATTGTATAAGGTCGTTAATAGGTTAATATTTATGTGTAGCAACCCCATATATTGATAAATTATCGTTTAAAATTATAAATTATTGGCTAGAATGGTAAGTAAACTTCACACTCAAGAGTTAGCTTTGTTCATATGAACTTCTATTACTTATATTAATTAGTATTATCTTACCGGTAAATCTTTTTCTTTGATGGTGTAATTTTAATGGAATCATATTCTCTGATATTCAATTATTGGCTTGTCTTTGGTTGAATGTTCCGTTTTCAAGTTTTTAAAAGTAGTTGAAATTTTTTACAATTTGTTTCATTATTACGGTAGTGAATATATAAAAATGAAAAATGATCACAGTTTTAAAATTATTTTGTATAAAATTTAAGAATAAACATAAATAAGTTGTCGTTTTGAATTATGAAATCAAGGTGTTTCAAAACCGTCGATAGAGGTATATGTTGATTAACAAGGTAATATGATAGGACTGATAATATTATTAAAACTAACGATTAAATCAGTTTCATAGAAATAATATTATCTAACTTAATGTTTTTGTATTCGATAATTATATTTGTTATCATTTTAAATATGTATAATGTTTGGAGTATGGACTACGAACAGCAAAAAAACGACTTCTGAAATCTGAACATCATCGGTTCAGTAACGCTACTGACTAATTTTACCAGTAGTTACTGGCGAGTAGTGTGGTGCTTACTTCCCTGAAGATAGTTTTGTGCTATTACTTAGTACTATATGCACTATACTCGTAGTATATAAAAAGTGTGGCTGCATATGTGCATTATGTTATACATGTATATTGTATAAATACAATTATATTTATTGTTTAAAATAAGTATAACAAAATAAATGATGTTCCGGTTAATTTAAACGGTTTCCACGCACCCTGAAGACTGGGTGCGACGACTGTTTAAAGGTAAAACTATATACTTTTCTTTGACGTTTAATTATGATGTCCTTAGAAATTAAATTAATTTTTTCAATTTAATTCTATAATTAATATTACGTTATTAGAGTATCCAATCAATAACTATTATTAATAGTATATTAGAGATGTGAGTACAGTTAATTAACTGGGTAAAATTGAATTAAAAAATAAAACCACCTCTTTTACTGAAAAAAAAAATTACCTATAAAGTTATGACCCTTTAAATAACATAATATGAGAAACCATTATATAGCCAGTTATGAATTATTTTAATATTAAAAACTCAGTGTTATGATAAAGTTAAAATTTCCATGTTAAATTATTTAGAATAAAAAGGCTTATGACTATTAAAAAAAAAACGAAAATAATAACATTTTTTATTTACCTTAAAGGTTTTAAATTATACTATAATTTATTTACTTATAATGAAAAGATAATTACGTGTGAACATTTATAACCTCATCGACTCTGCTCAGTATCATGTCATTTACTCATTTGGTAATGTATGGAGAAATGATAGTTACTTCTATTGCACTTACAATACAGTAAAACATTTTAAAATTAAGGTCAAATTATCAAAAAATGATTAGTGTTTTGTAACAAAAAACAAATACTTAAACTTTAAAAACGCTATTTTGTTGCCTAAAATAAAAAGGTTCATTTTAGGCCATGAAATATATTTTAAATATCTTGTGTTTAGTTTCAAATATTTAAATTGTCAAATACAAAAATTGTCCATATTATAATATTAAATTCATATTAAATCACATAAAAATTTGTAAATAATAAAACTATTAAATAATAATACATATAAATTTTGGTGACCTATTTTCAAAAACTGATATCACAAGAAAAAGTATTTCAAATAAGTTTAATGTTGTAATTAAATAGTTTCGTATAATAAAACTAGAGACTTAACAAAATTTTAGAAGTCAAATATTAAGAAATTAAATATTAAATATTAAATATTAAGAAAGTCTATATTAGAGACTCTCATTTTGCTCTGATCGCGAATTTAATATAATGATTCGTTTTTTGGAAAGAACGAAACAAATGTCATTTTACCATAAATATGGGAAATTATTAAACAAATTAATTAGTTTTAACATGTTACGGATAAATAAATGAACCTCATTATGAGGTTAGATTTTAAGTACTTTTAAATTTATCTGAGACAATAATGAGTTTTCCAATAATCATATAATTTATTATAACTTTTTGCCATTATTACCACTCAGTCGGTAAATTTACAAACCTTTTTATTCGTATATTTTGCATATCAAATAATAATTATTATTACACATTTTATTTTTTCTGTAGTGCATATGTTTCTGAAGAGTAAATTTCAATTCTAAATTTACTATGTTTACTGATATTAATTATATTTGCAAATGAAAATCTCTTCTGATTTTTTAAAATTACAAAGTGACTTCACTTTTAAATAAGTTTACTTTGTGTACAAAGTATCTACAGAGTGATACACGCTAACTATGTCTAATGTAATATTTTAAAAAATACAAGTATTATAAACAATTTTTTTTGAATTATTATGGATCTTTGATGAGGTGTTTCAAAAGAAAATTTAAATTTCTATCATCATCTCTTATGCTTAAAACTTGTATCAATTTCATATTTTCAAATGGCAACCTTATTTTTTTACACCATTAGATTTAGTTAAATAAAAATAAATATTTTATTTAATATTAATTGCTCCACGGCTCTCTAAAGGTTAGGGTTTATTAAGAAAAAATTATAACAGACTCGAACGTTATAGATCGTAAATCGATAAGCGCTATTCTTTCTACGTGCGTTGACACAGTAAACCGGTAGCTCTTATCGCTAAAATAAAATAAAAATGAGACCGTTTTAGAAAAACTAGTGAATTTTTTCATAAAATATCGTAAATTTTAAAGTAGCGTATCTTATTTGAAAATTCATAATTTTTTTTTTGCTAAATATTATTATTTTATGATGAACAAAAATATATAAAAATGGGTTTGCCATTTGAAAATCTGAACTTCATACAAGTTCTAAGTATAAGGGATGATGATAGAAATTTAATTTTTCTTGTGAAACAGCTCATCAAAGATTCACAATGATTAAAAAAAGTTTCTTTATAACACTTGTATTTTCAAAGATATTACGTGAGATATAGTTAGCCAATCACCCTGTATTTTCAATCGTTTCAATCCATCAAAATATTCACAGTTTAATTTAAGGAGTCATAAATCTTATGAAACATTTGATTATAATATAGATGTTAATTTAACAAAACTTAATCATATAGGGGATTTAGGGATAGTACATTTCTTTGATTTGTCACTTGTTGAACGCATACAATAAAATATTATGAGTATTCAGCTTTATAATAAATATAGTTTAAAAAAACTAAAATAACATGCTTTTAAAGCACATCAAACTAAAAAGTTAAAAATAACTTAAAAAAAAAAGCTTAAAACAATTATGAACGAAAAATACTAGTATTATTTTTAAAAAAGAGTGGACGCTCAATATACGAAAATATGGCACAAAGTGCCATATACTGCCGACAAAGTATAAAAATGAGAATAACTTCCGATATACTGATTTAAAAGTTGTTATCAATCAGTTATTTTCTTAATTAGATACTTACTATTTTATAAGCTTAAATTAAATACGTATGTAACGTTTGAAAAAATAAAGTTGACATCTTCATAAGTTATAAATTATGATATTAAAAAGTAATTTAGAGCTAATAAATTAAAAAATATACGTAATTAAAAAAAATCAAAAATTTTTTTCCCAGCGTTGTATTTATTCTAAGAGTAATCGAGTAATTTATGATAAACCGATTAACCGATATATATTCAAATAAATTTTAGATATGGGATTGTAAAAAAAAAAATAATAATAATAATATCGGTTCAATCTTAATTATTTCTTCAATTAGAATTTTTTTAGTTTTGGAAAAATATGAAAATCACTGTTTCCGGGCAACTATGTCGAATTTTTTAAAATTTCGATAAATTTTGCAAATTTTATTAAATTCAACAACGTTTAAACAATAAATATAAAATGCTCGAACCATATTTGGCCTGATGAATAAAGTTTTTTAAGTTTTATAATTACGAAATTAATGATTTTTAATCGTAACTTAACACAATAATAATAAATGTTTCTATTAAGATTTTTCATCACAATAAATTTAGTTAAACTATCTACAAAGGCATATTTCGTCCACTATGATGGTGATGAATTTCATGATGGTGTGCAAATTAAGAGGATTATAGAAAATAGTGAAAATGATCGCTATGGACTAGATGAATGTAGTGGAGTATTAATTACTTCCACAATGGTGTTAACGGCTGCTTGGTGCACTGGAGTACTATATGCGGCAAATGATACAACTGGCATACCTAATGTAGAAATTGAGGTCAGTTCCTATATAAAAAGTAATCTAAAATTAATATTTAATTTGAATTAAATTTCATGTGTTTTTTTTGCAACTCATATTATTGTTATGATTAGTGTTTATCATAAAAAGCTTTTCTAATTATTTGTTGAAAATATACATGTGTTGATTATATATACAGAAAATTATATCTACAATGAGTGTTTAAAATTATCATACATATCATATAATTTTTGAAAATATTTAGATTGAATTGAAAAATGAATTAAATTAGTCGAGAGATACGATTCAGTGGAAATTAGAGAACGTTTTAGATATTTTAAACTACTATATTGTAAAAACTAGTTTTAAATATTATTTGAAACTAGCATCGTAAAAAATTTGACAGTGATTAATATTACTATCTGACATCAAATTTTTGACGTGATCTTAAATGTATGTTGAAATTTCTCGTGTTCATAGGCTAATGATTGGATTTTAAAAAAAGAATGCCTAAAGTAGGGAAAATGTCTAAAATATTGCTAATAAAAATTACAAGAATAATTCATTTTTTAAAAAAGTCATTTGAATGCAAGTTTTGATTTTCAATGAGAAGTGTTCATGTAGTTAAATACAAAAAAAACTGACATAAAAAAAATTTTTTTTACCTATCCTAATAATATTGAAGTTAGAAATAAAACTCGACACTCCAATTGAAAAAATAGGGCTATCAAGGAGATGGAAGAGTGAAATTCTTTACTCTTCATTCAAAACTCTTCGTTTTGAATGTTATCAGGGTACCCTCTATAATTTATTCTTAATTATGCCATTATTTCAAATAATTTAATTTACTATTTTTCAATAGGTTAAACTTTATGTGGAAAATGATGTTGTTCGTGAAACAATGAAAATCATCGAGCAGAGCATTCATCCAGATTGGAATGTAACTACTAACGAGGGAAATTTAGCAATTTTAAAAATGGAAAATGCATTTGACTATCATAAAAAAGGATTTCAACCCTTACCAATAACAGATTGGACTGGCATGAGATTAGTTTTAGGAGGAAGTAATTCAAAATCCGAAGCTCAGTATAGTGAATGGCGATTCACTGGCTTTGCGAAGAAAAATAGATTGAAGTATAATTCCTCCCAAATATTAGAATCTAGTCATATGTTATTCGGTCGTGGGGTAGGCGGAAGATGGTAAGTAAATTTTTAATAGTTACTGATATATACCACGATCTGATATTTTAAAAGTAAAACTTACTTAAAAGGAAAAAAACATCGATAGGTTAACTGATTTATTTAAATACCTACATTAAAATCTGTGGCTATTTTCTAAGAGCGAATATGTCAATTGCTGAAAATTTTTTAGGAGAATATAAATAAATTCGTCATTTTAGAACCACAAAACCAAACAGTGATAAACTGAACCAGTATCTTGTAAATACGCCAAATATTTTATTAATACCAAAAACACCAACATATTTTACTATACTAACACCCATACTATAAAAACATAAATCCAGATATTTTTTACATAGTTTTATCTAAATCAATATTATTTTGGTTAACTCAAGAGCCTCCATTGAATTATACTTCGATTATATCTCTGTAAAAATAACTATAAATGCTTACATTGACACTCTCAACTCCGATTAACAAACTTATCCATAGTAAACAATATTGGAAAAAATTAAAAACGTTTGTTATAGAAAATATTATTCTTCAATAAAAAAATTAACACTTTAAAAACTGACGAAAAAATTCCTACCGGAATCAGTGGCCGACTTATAAGGATAGGCCAAAAACCCAACCCCCAGGTATGAGGCCAAGAAAGAGGCATGGGAGGCTGTGGCATCAACGAAAAAGAATAAAGCAGTAGGACCAGAGAAGTGCTAGTAGAAGTATGGAAAAAATTAGGTAGTGTTCGCATAAGTTAGTTGAAAAATCTTAATAGATGAAGAGAAACATTAGTAACAAAAAATAAAATTGTATTTTTGCCTGGAAAGTGACTGATGAAGCAAGTTTTTTGTGTGAGACAATTAAAAGAAAAGTATAGGGAAAAGAAAAAAAAGCTTTTACGAGGGAGGTTTTAAAGTAGAATTTAATGAGAAAAAGTATCTTAAGGAGGTGTATTAATAAAAAAGAGAATATGTACGATAACCATGTATCAGAATAAAAAGTATGGGTGGAATAACAAAAAATGTTAAGGGTAAGACTAGGAGTCCTCGGGTGGGTTAATTGGAGGGAATATAGCAGAGAATAAGTTTAGTAGAAATGAGAATGCTTAGATGGATGAGTGTAGTGACTAGAGAATTTACGATAGGGAACGAATATGTAAGAGGGAGTGTAGATAAACGTTAATCGTGAATAAGATGAGAGAAAAAAGACTTAGATGGTTTGATCATGTAATGAGGAGAGAGAGAAATCGGAAGCTTGTAAGGACAGTTATGGAAATGAATGTTGACAAAGAAGAGTGTTTTGCGGGTTTACTTAATGAAATTAAGTAAATAATTAACCAACATCGCAATTACTTTTACGAAATTTTTATTGATGAAAATTACATTATAATTTGTCACTCGCGCGTGTGTTACATGTTATCTGGGCCGGGTGTAAACCGGTATTACCGCTATATAACAATCGTAAAGCTTATCATTACTCAATACACAACAAAGAGGTAGAGGAAGACTATAAAAGAGATGGAGGGATATTATTGAATTCTATATGAAGACGGATTATGTGTGCATAGATGGTGTGAGTGATCAGATCGTGTATAGTGGAAGTTTTGGATAAGGGTGGCCGAACCCAAGTAGATGGGATAAAGGCGAGAAAAATGAAGAAAGATTTTATTTATTATTATTTGGCTCTTTTAAAATTCTTACATTATCATAAGTTATAAAATTTTGTCAATTTTAAGTACTAAAAATAATATGTTCAACATGACATTTTGTATTGAACTTTTATATGGATTATTTTTAACATATTAAAAATTAAAATCAATAATAATTTGAAAACAATTTTTTTTTTTACATTTAATTATTATCTTAAATGTAAATACTCGTTTTTAATAATTAGTAATAATCTCATACTGATTTGCATTACAGTGTTTCTCAGTAATTTTAGTAGTTTTAATCTCTGTCGGATATCATCTCTACTTATCCTAACTATGTTCTGTTCCCACTACGTCTCAACTTCACTGTACTATTGTTTATTTATTATTTATTAAAAGTAACAAAAAACTAAAAAATATTTATTTATTTAAATATAGTCATTTTTCTTATACAAATTTTTGATGGGTCCATAATAATATTAGGACAAGTAATCATTAAGTTACAAACATTTGAATAAAGTGGGTATTACTTAATGTATTAAAATGTTTGTTACTCGTCCTAAATTTGTTATTGACCCATTAAAATTTTTATATAAAAATCTCTAGAAAAATAATTATTTTAAGATTTTTGAAAAATAAACCTTTTTTTATTGATAAAAATAAATATAACACAAATGATTTTAACTTAGTCTAGGAATGTAAAATATTTAGTACATCAAAACTTAATAGATTTGTTAAAACATTGTGGATAATCTGTATAAATTACATAAAATTTCAAAATGAAAAAAAAAATTTATATCAAGTAAATAGATATTGAAAAAATTGAAACAATTAATGAACTTGCGCATTAATGAACATATAAAAAAATGTGATCTGAGACGAGGCGAAACTTATAAAAGATCCTCACTACTCAGTGAAAACTAAATGAGTTACAACATAATTTTCATAATAGACTGAATTAGAGCAGGTTTGTTAAATATTTCAGGTTATAAGCCGGCATTACACAAACAGCAAAAAAACATTTTTCTAACAAAAAATTCACTTTTAATGTTTGCGGAGTGCTAAAAAATTGTTCTGATATTTTCGAATAATTTTTTCAGGATAATGTTACCTAAGCTCTATCATTAAAAAAAAAAAAAATTACCAATTAATAAGAAGATATTTAAAATATTAAATACACACAATTATCCATATTTTATTTTAAATAAATGATTAACACTTGACTTTAAAGTTAAAAATATGTTTAGTAGTTTTTTATCCTGTTGGGTTTTTTTACACTTCAAAAAATATAACATAATTTTCGTTAAAAAAAGAACAAAATAATTAACTTTATAAGTTTTTTTTTTGTAATATCAAAGATAAGATACTTTAGTGGTTCTTACATCTTTTTTTATACAACATATTTTTAACATTTATTGAAGTATTTTCAATATTATGTTGTAACAAGTGTACAGGCATAGACTGCAATAAATTCAGAAATTTACTAAAAAATATTTCAGAAATGATTTTTAAGTATTATGTGTAATATATTAAACAATGGTTAACAATAATAAAATAATAGTTTTACGAAATCTACTTGTTAAATTTAACTAGTTGATATTTTACATAATTTTTCGGAATCCCAGATCTTCATAACAACTTTTGTAAACCAGTTCACAAAAATTATCTAAATAATTACATGCATAAGAATAAGTTTCAGTTGACTGTTGAAAATATGGAATATTCGTTGTGCTTGCTAAATGCTTGAAATAATTTATTATTTTGTTTTTATTATAAAAAGGTTCTTTTATTTCACAACGGAATTTTACATTAACTAAATCGCTATTGAAGTCATTATAAAATTGTGTACGAAAATTTATAAAAATGTTTAATTTTTTTTCAATTAACTCGATTTTTTTATTATCATTTTTATCGATAAAATTATCTTGAAAAAACTCATTATTATTAAGAAAACTAAGAAAATCTTCAACCCATTGTAATATTTTCTGTAAATTCGAATGAGACCTAAAACTAAAATCCCATATTGATAATTCCTTTAAAGTAATTAGAGCTGTATACAGTCCTTCAAACATTATTTTGGATTTGTTGAATGAATCAAATAATTTAATCAAGCAATTGTAGTTGTAGCATTTTTTATCTTCACTGCATAGAAATAATATAGCACCTAATATTACATGGTAATTTTTAATTATTTCTGTATATCTACATCTTAATAATTGTGTTATATATTCTTTTTTTATTTGAAAATTCATGTCATCAATTGGGTCTTTTAATATACAATCTATGTTGAATAGTTTATCATTATAAATTATATTTATGTGACACATTGTTTGCCAACCATTTTCCTGTCGAAGAATATTGAGAGCTTTAATTCCATCATTTTTATTTATACTTGGATCTATTGGAGGTATGAGTCTGTATTCAAAATGTTATAATTGTTAGGTAAATATATAGAAGAAATAAATTAAAATACTATAAATGAGACATTGTTTTATTTCCATTTAGTTCAATTTTGTAAAAATGATTAAAAGTATAGATTTGATACATAAACCCACTTGGAAAAACAATTAAATATAATAAATACCGTTAATAATGATTCAAAATAGCAACACTAAAATAATTTCGTTGCGGAATATTATTAAAATGTAATTTTTTTCATAAAATTAACTATTTTAAAAGATTTTGATAAAAGATACGGATTTACTATATTCACATTACAATAATATTTGAATATAAATTATGTAATTTATATTAAATGTAAACAAATAAATATATTAAAAAATAAATAAACATGCTAAGTTTGTTTATTTCTTAAAATATTATTATTTTTTATTAGTACACGGAGATGTTGCATATTTACCATAAAAAAAAATATCAAATTGTCTAACTTAAAAATAACATAAGCTTTAAATTTAAATTTCTTATATTTTTAAAAAAAACATATTAAGTTATTTATAATCAAAAACAAAATTAGCATAAAACTAAATATAAATATAGGCATTCTTACTCAGGTTTATTGGGGTTGAGAAATTGTTCAAAGCCGAGATTTGTGTACCAAATTTCTATGTTTTCGTTATAAAATGTTTTAAGTTTACTACATATTAAATAGACCAAATAAGAGTCATCTTCATAAGAGTATTCCTTAAATTGAATTGTAGTTGAATCGGTTTTTGTAGAAGTGTCAATAATATTACTATTTTCATAGAGATTGTTTACTTTTGTTGATGCTTTTGTATAAAATTCATTTAAATTCTTAAATTTCGATGTAGTGTCTTGAATACTTGGTAAACTATTGAGATCAAAATGGCCGTTCTCTGGTATTTCTTGAAACACATATTTTTGAAAAAAGTTAATTTCATCAATTATAACATTCGGCACAATGGATCCTTGAAACACACATCTTACATCTATGTAGCTTAGAAACATCATAGCTTTGTGCAAATTTTCAAACATAGTCTTGGAATTTTTCACTTCTTCTACGAGTGAAATTACACAACAAATAAAATTTTCTTTTAAATTTCTTTCATAAAACTGACTACATTTTTGGAGAATAATATATATATAATCGAGAAAGTTTTTTAATATCTCAGTGTACTTGAAATTTAGTATACTTATTGTATGAGAATAGTTATTTTTGAAATTATTATAGTTCGTCTCAGGTTTGAAAGCTTCTTCAATACTAATAATATAATTTAAATCTATTTTCAATTTTAGATTTTGTATTTGAGTGGATACAATATGTGAACGAATGTAACCAATCACTGTTTGGATGTAATTTTTATAATTATCACGATAATTGTTAATACAATTATATTTGCAATTTACTCCTTTATCTAATTTCATAACGACAATGGCAATAGACATTAAAATCAACGAATAATATTCCATTAAAATAAAACACTAACAAAATATAACTTGTTGAAAACTACAGGAGATTTAAAAAACAAATGTCAATTTGTTCATTATTATTTTATATCAAAGAGTTTTTAGTAAACAAATGTGTATATAGAATATACATTTTTTTTACGACAATAAAAAATCACTGAAATTTATTTCTTTTTTACAAATAAGTTTTTACAGGATATGTTAATTATGTTATTATACGTCATATAATATGTTGATAAATTTCTTCTTTAAATTCTGTATTTATAACATTAAAATATCGCAACATTAAGTCTCGCAGCTTCGGATTCGTGGTTTCGACCAATTATCTATAAGTATTAAACGGATCACTAATATTGCTCACAAGATATTTTGAATTAAATTGTGTTATTTTATTTAATGAGACCTAATAATTATCTTTAAGACTAATTTAAATTGTAACATATAACTCTTATATCATAAGAAAATAATGATAGAGAGTAGTTAGCTAACAATTTATGAATATATAGTAGTACTTTAATGATAATAAATAGTGTTTTAAAATTTCAAAAAATTTGAAACACCCTATAAATACTTTTATTTGTTTTATATAAAAATTTATGAATTTCAATTTATTTGTAGTTGATTAAAATTTTTTTATGTAAATTTATATTTCAATTTAAAATGTGTTATTTTGAAAAAAAAATACACAAATTTATAAAATATAATTATATTTAAACTCTCAAATATTAAATATTAAATATATACTTAACCTTTAGTGACACACGTGGTCTGATATCGCACGTGATATAATGGTGCGCGTGGGGTAATTATTTTTCGTAGAAATAAAAATGATTTTTTCTTTACATTACTCAATTTTTATTGATTATTAATTGTATATTATTAAATAACAAATTTTTAAATATTTTTTTATTATATAAGCATATAAATTATTACATATCAATCAATTTACAATACTAGGTTTCGCCTGGCTCCAAACTTTGTGCCCTACTGGTCTCACGCAGTTACGGCGCGATAGGCTCTTCAAGCTGTCTTTACGAGAAGGCCACTGATTCCGGTAAGAGTACCCGACTACGCCGATAGCGATATGTGTTGTGCAAAAAAAATATAATTCCAAAAGCAATTAACCAGAAAATTAGTAAGACAACTAATTACAAGTGGGACACTTGTAGTGGGCCTAGTAAAAATTTTAGGTTTTAAATCAAAAAACACTTTTGATGTGCTAAAAAAATTGTTCATCTTTACATATAATTTTCCTATAATAATGTTGTCAAGCTCTTTTATTAAAAAAAAAATAAGCACAGTGGGGACGTGGTATAGTTGGGTCCAGTGATATCTGACAGTGATTAAATTCACTATCATAAAAATGCTTCGATGCATATCTACAGATGACTTTAATTTTAAGAAATTGGTTGATTATTTTAAAAGCAAAATTAACTCCTATTAGCTTTGATGCGAAGCTGAGAAGGTATTAATTTTAACATGATGGGTTTTTTATTTGTTTGTGTCTGTTACCACTTTTTCTCAGCTCTCACTGAACCGATTTCTTTCAACGATGTCAAAATATCACAAATCGTATCTAATCAAAGACATTAACCTTTTTTTTTCCAACGGTCAACATAATGTTGGACACCCTGGAACTACTGTGGTATAGCTTCAGGACGCCTAACGTAGCATAAGCACTCACAACACGACGTGGCCTTCCCCATTAGCCGGACCCCAAAGTGTGATCTGTTCCCCAGGCCGCACCACGTGAAAGTGGGGGTAGGACTTTGCTAGGGGTTAGGTTATGAAAAACACACAAACAAACAGACACAAACGCTAAAAATGAAAGGACCTGTTGTATCAGGCCTTTTTCGTTTTTTCGGGGCAATCCTATGCCAGGTGACCCGTCACTTTGCAGGCAAAGTGGAGTATTTTAAGTGTCTGTAGCAGACACTTAAAGGACTTATCTTTTGGGACACGCACTCTGCACGAAGAGCTGGGCTGGACCACACGCAGTCATGCCAACCTAGCCAGCGGAGCCCCGTCTCTGATTGGCACGTCGCACCGTGCGTACCGGCCTTACCCACTAACGTACAACCGGACCACAGCTGGGCCGGTTGGTGCAGCTTTCTTCCCACAGGCGCTACTACAATATGAGACGGTGGGCTCGAAATACACACAGCCTCCATCGTCTCTAATTCTGGGGCAGATCATCTTATTTATCGCCACTCTTCTTTTTCTTCCTCCGCCTTCTTTTTCGCACACGTTTATCAACCTTCACGGCGGATGGTGGGTAGACGGATGGAGCACTCACGACAGGTGTCGTCAGCATGGCGGCCCTAGTGGTTGGGTCGTCAGCCGCAATTTCGGCGTACTTCTTCCTCTTTGTCTCAGTAGCCCTTACAGGTGTTACCGTTAGCAGAATAGGTGCATCTGGAGGAATGTACTCCAAATATATGTATAATATATATTATAAAGTTAAAAGAGTTAAACTTATTTGATCCATCCTGATGTACATATAAATTAAATAATTCATTTCTCAACAACACCTTTATACATTTATTAAGTAGATGCTAATTTCTAAAAAGAAAACCTAAAAATATGTTTGTATAACAATTATTTAAAATCAAAAATATATTGAAAATGTTAATTTAAAACTAAAAAATATTCTTATTATTTCCTGAATTTTACAATTTTTAACTCATTTTATTTGTTTGATCTTTATAATTTTATACGATTTCTTAAGTTCGTACATATGTCCTCAAAGAATTATACAATAAAAAGAAAAACTTAAATTTAAAATTAGAATTTTATACATGTTTAAAATTAAAACTATATTAAATTCATTGTTAATTAAAAACTAAAAAATATTAAAAATATAAACTCAAAAAATTACTAAAAATCACGGATACGTATTTCGAAAGTAATGCTACCATTATTAACGCTAAACATATACTGATACCCCGACCGAAAAAAACCTCTTATATACCCTTAATGACATTATCACTAAGTAATATTATCATTACATTTTGCCTGTTTATACAAGTTAAATAATGAATTTTTCAGTGAGCTAAGATACCAATTAATTAAATTATTCTTATTTTTAAACATTTTATTGCCTCCCTTATATTGAGTCCTTTGTAATTATTTACGTTTTTAATAAGTTTTACAGTTTTAATGGAGTGAGTATGTATCAATAAATGCTTAGTCACCGGAGATTTATCAATTTCTTGATTTTTGATGTTTCTCAACTGTTCTTTAAATCTGACCCCTATATTTCTTTTTGTCTGTCTTACATAATATTAATTACAAATTTCACATTATATTTTAAATGCCCGATTTCTCCCTGTCTTTTACTTTATTATTAGGGTTACCTAATAATTTTTTTAAATTACTTTTAGATATTACTAAAGTAATACCAAAATTCTTAAAAATTCAAACTAGTCCATTCGAGATGATCGGATAATATATATTGGGTGATCTAATTACTTTTTGTTTTTCCACACTAGTGTGAGTACTAGTTGCCCTTCTTTCTTTATTCCAATTTTGTGTTCGGACTAATTTTGAAATTACACTTTCATTATACCCGATAAATCTAGCTATTTCTTTTAAACCCCACAGTTCTTTATCAAAATCCATTTTATTCATCAGAATTTTAACTAATCTGTAAACCATACTATTAAAAACTGTCCTGTTGTGTTGTCAGCTGTGGTTTCAAATGTTTGGAATGTACAAAATTTAGTTCCTTCTTTACACTTTTAAATATTAAATCCAAAAAAGGCAATTTTCCCTCTACTTCCTGTTCGTATGTGAATTTAAATGATGGATAAAAAGAATTTAAATGCTGTAGGTATGTTTAAAAAGAATTTAAACATACTCAAATTTTTCAATAATCACCATAAGTGTGTTAAATTTATTTCGAACCTATACATGAAAAGTTCTGCTAAATGGTTAAAGTGGATTTCCCATTTCTATACCTTCAGATTGCTCTAAAATTTATTTTGAAACTGAAAAAAATTTTGCCTTATACAGAACTTAGTTAAATTAATAAGCTCTTTTATTTTATTCTGTTCTATGTTTTGTTCCTTTAGCCAGTCTTTAAGAAAACCAATTGTTATCTTTATCGGAATATTCAGAAAAAAGGCTATTACATCAAAAGAAACTAACCTTTCATTATTTTACATAGTATATCCAGATAGTTTTTAAACTAAGTAATATTATTTTTTAATGAAAAGGTATTGAATTTTAGAATAGATGAAAATACTCTTACTAAGTGTTTAGCAAAATTATAAGTTAAAGCATTAATATTCGAGACAATAGGTCTTATATTATATCCTGACTTATGCTTTTTTGGCAAATAATATAGTTTAGGTATTTAAGAGTTTGATATTTTGATAAAAATCCTAAACTTTTCTTTAATTATTAATTTTGAACAATTGATAACGTTTGTAGCCTTCCTTGTAATTTTCTTAATAGATTTTTTTTTAATTTCTTTATAGGGACTCTTTTGAATCATCTTTGATACTGTATCGAAATAATATTATTTCTTCAGTATTAATATGGAATTTCACTTATCTGACGTTAAATAAAGCAGTTTTTATTTTTTAAGTCGTGAATGTTTTTAATATTTCCCTAAACCCTCTTTACTTATAACAGAATTTTTTTGTAGAAAACTTAAACTTAAAACTTCTAACTAAGTCTTGATTATTACAATTAACATATTTTACTCCCATTTCAATGCGTACTAATAGATCTTTCATCACAATTTTTTTTGGTAAAAAACTTGTTTTAAGACTCAACTTAAGTATTTCAGTTTTATCAGTGGAAAACGCATCGTTCGTGTAATTTTTAACTAAATTGTTTCCCCATTATTTACTTTTCTTTTTTTATTTAAAATTTATGTTCAATCACTTGGTATATCTTTTGTTCGATGATTTTCCACTGTGATTGACTTGGAAAATTAGAAAATAATTTATATAAATATAAATTTATGTATAGTTTAATAACATTAAAAAAATTGAGGTACTGAAATAATGAATATGATTATTATAATATTAGAATACATACCCTGGCTACACAATAAATCTGCTATTGTAGTTGTAAATCTCACAAATTCTATATTATATGATAACTCGACCAGTACTGAGTATTATGTATTTTATTTGAATTTCTATGATGATCATCAGGATTTACTACGAAGACGAACATTTGATATTTATAAAATATCCACATTGGTTTCAATTTTTTAACTATCGGCCTGGAGAATCTAGTTTCCAATTTATTGCATGTGAAGGGGATATTGGAGGACCGCTTTATCGAAGTAAATCTCTAGAATAATTATCTAGTTTTCCGTAAGTAATAATGGTAAATATTTTCTTTGCAAACTACTTAAATTACTCAAATAAGTTCAAGTGATGTAAATATTATTCATCTGACCTCATGTCTTATTTTTTTATGAGTTCATATAGTTATCGAATAATTAAGGATTTACTGAACTTTAGAATTATATAAAAGATTTATTTTAACGAATTAACTTCTAATATCCAGAAATAAAATTAATAATTTCATCTTCTTATAAATTTTAATACTTGTAGCGATATCAAATAAAAACCAACCAATTAGATTTAATCTAAGTTAAAAATATTGTAGGTGAACGAAATTTTTATTGCTTATTACATACTTAATGTCAACAGACTTTTTTAAATTTTTCCGCTTAAGTCGTTCATTACAAAAATATCAAAATTACTCCCTACCTTAATATTTATTATTTAAAAGTTAAAATTTCAATTAATATCGATAGTGTTCACAAATTGAAATTAGTTACGTTCCTTGTTCTGTACAAAATTTGGAATTTATATTCAAATGTTTCAATCTGAAATTATTCAGAAGACGGTTTCAAATAATCTTAGAGAATATTTGTTAAAGGCAAAAATACTTTTCAAAAGTATTCATAATAATTTGATATACTTGAAAACTTTTATTGGTAGTTATATTATATACAATATTTATAGTCACATTATTTTTAAATAACATTGTTTTATAATTCTTTAAGAAAATTAATTTGTATAAATTCGAAGCTTAAGGGGAAATACCATGAAGTTAGAATAAATGCATATGTTTTTTTACTTTTAAATGAACATTTTTTCATAACCCATTTTGAAAGACACCATATGTGGTAATATTATGGCTTTAAGGAAATTAAGCTTTGCGTTTTTTTAGTTCATATAATTAACATGGCCGCCGGGGACTGGTGGATGATCATAGGGATGTGTTCAAAAAGATGATAAAGATAGTTTGGTACGGGATTGAAACCTAAGTCCCAAAGCGCCACCAGGCAACGCCTAAACACTAGGCTATCGTGAACTTGTAATGAAGTAATCGACACATACCCATTTAGACATATATGCGCTACAAAGTTCGGTTATAGATATATGCAACTGTGTCAATATATTTTTTTTGGGGACATAACTGACTAATGTTAATAACTAATATTTTTATTTTTTTTAGTCGTTAAGAAAAGAGGTGGTCCTTGGTGTAAAGAATTGTTTGCAATTCTTTCAAGAGTTATTAATTTCAGAGCGCCTTTTTGTACTAATCAATGTGATGAACCCCTTAATAGGCAAATAAGACTGAACTGCAAATTACATGAAACAGTTTTTCAATTTTTACTTATTAATGAATACTACAAAAATTGGATACATTACATTCTTACAAAAGATATAAAATTAACAGGACCTCCGAAAGCAGATATTTCTACTTGTCCTACGACGAAGCGCACAAAGATTACAATAAAAAGAAGACGAACAACCGTATATGATGCTTACTATGATCCTGATCTTTATAACACAGAAAAGGCTTTTATGTTACCTAATTCTTACGTGTGTCGATCTTCAGGAAAACCTAAATTATTGTTAAATTTTATAAAATTAAAATTGATTTTTGGTTTATTTGTGTTGTTACAATAAGAATTTTAAAGTATTACATTTTACAAGAAAAACATTTATTTGATATTAATTTTAATTAGTTTACATTAAAGCGGCATTTTTAAAATTAAATCGGATTAAGAGCTGTAAGGACCTCGGGCTGTATCAAAAGATGAAATCCTCAATGAAGGGCCCATCTTGATTAAGATAGTTATAATAAGAAATATTTTATTATACCTTAGAGACCACTTAAATTTTTTTGAATGTCCATACAATAAGTTCTACTAAATTTGGGACTGATTCATCCAGTTGTCCCTTCGACCTTTAAAGTTTAGTAAAATATCAATTAATTTTATAATAATAATAGTAATTTATTCTAAAAATAAAAAAAATTGTTATAAATTAAAAATATA
This sequence comes from Daktulosphaira vitifoliae, assembly GCF_025091365.1. Classification (NCBI taxonomy): domain Eukaryota; kingdom Metazoa; phylum Arthropoda; class Insecta; order Hemiptera; family Phylloxeridae; genus Daktulosphaira; species Daktulosphaira vitifoliae. The sequence goes on along the minus strand of NW_026099573.1, from coordinate 2,862,552 downwards.
ATATTTTTGTTAGTTATGTATTTAAAACCCAATATTATTGCAATTATTAGTTTAAAAAATGTGAAACTCACTTTTCAAATGCAACTATTTATGTGCCGCGCTCTATGTGTGTGACTGACACCTACGCCGTCCACACCATGTGCCCGGCTTTTTCAACTACTCTACTTACCTTCCGTTCACTGTAAAAATTAGGTTAATTAAAAAAAAAATATATAAATAATTAGTACATGTTTTGATAAGTAGTTGCTTAGAGTAGATACGCAACATTAAATTCCTACTTTTTTAAAAATTATGTAGGTTTTTAATTGAATTTTTTGTATATTTAGAATAAATTATTTGTATTTATTAGTTATTGTGTGATTTCAGGTAGTTACAGCTGGTCAGTATGTACAACTTCTATCAGCGGTTACATATGAGTTATTACAAATTTTTATTTGTTTATATAAATTAGTTAATTAGAGTGATTATTAGAGTTTTACAGCTATTCCCTTGTATATTAAGATAGTCTCCTTACAGTTGAGTTATATCCATATATATATGTATCGAGTCGTCAGTTGTACTATTGTTTAACGTAATTAAACTGAAGTGTTATTTAATTCTTAAACTTAGCGAAAAGGATTTAAGAAAAAAATTTAGTATTTAATACTTATTATTGGTTTATTGTAATTAACATAGCTGAATCGTAAGTAATCGTAACAATAGTCAATACGACTACAAAACTATGACTCCTTATTATTAAAAATATGTAACGCGAATATGCAATCGAGTCGACAGCTATGAGCTGGAAAAGCCCGATTTGTGCAATAGTTCATAACATATGTATAAATAACATATACATAAGTTTGTAATTTTTTTTTTTTTTATCATACTATTAAGGTATAAATAGGGCGTTTCATTTATGAAAATTAATGTTAAGGTTTTATATCCCTAGAGAGAAGAAAAAAAAATTATTTACAAAGGTGGTCTAACTAAATTTTATCTTGCATAATTATTTTTGTAATTATTTATAGTTAATTCATTTTATTATTGTTCATTGATTAATTTGATTTAAGATAATATAAAAATCAATTATATTAATATTAATTTTTAAAATAGAATAAACCATTAGGTTCAATGATTTAGATAAATAAATTGTACAAAAACGTGTACAAATTAGAATGGATAATTATCTATTCTGATCTTTTTTGATGTTACTCTACTCTTCTAAATATTAATTTCACTTATTTCTTTGATCCTTTGATATTTTTATTTGCATAATAGTTAGCATATTGAGAAAGAATATCATATTTTGCATTTATTAAAACAAATTTAATCAAACTAATAAGCCCATCCCAACCTTTAGTTCATATACATTAATGAATATTATAATGAACCATTGTGTTTCTATTGCGAAAATGTTTATTTTAGAGTTAATGTCTTTTAACTTTTCAACTACAGGAACTATACTTTTTGTATAATAAAAATTGTCCCTAATTGACGGCATTGATCATTACAGTTAGTTATATTATATAATTGTATCGTTTATATTCACCGTTTTCAAGTTCATTAAATTCATTAGTTATGATTAATATCTCTTGAGTTGTAGAATCGCTTGTAGACGAACCCATATCTTCCCTGTATTCTTTAATGCTTTGAGTAATGGAATTTATAGACTATTTCAATTTTTTGAATTAAACTTTTAATATTTAAATATTGAAATTGTTTGTATTTTTTCTTGCTAATTAAACTAAACAATCACTTGACGTTTGGGAGTCATACATTATTTTGTTAAGATTTATTAACTCATTAAAATAAAATTGGTCAATAGTTTTTATCCGACATACGAATTTTTACTGCTAATTTTAATAAAATTACAATGGAAAAACTTAAATTTATACAGGGCCGATTGTATATTGATAGAGTTAATTGAAATATCAGAATTATCAAAATTTATTATTATGAAGAATAGTTTTAACAGAAAATTATTTACGTCAATATTATGACCAATACATTGTATTACTCAATTGGAGTAATCAAAAATCAAAATCAATTAACTCAAGTTAAATACAAATGAAATACTAATAATAACAAGGGCCCTAATCATATTATTAATTTTTTCAGGACATAAAAAAAATTATGTATTAAAAATAATATTTATTTTACCAATTTAGAATCTGATTATTTCTATACCATCAAAAATGATTATTTTTTTAGTTAGAATTTTTAGATTAGATCCTTGTTATTATAAATGTCTCAAATTCATAACTATAACAAATAAATTTGTCTTATTATAATTTTATTACTTCATTAAAATCAATATTTTCAATTACATGAAGTATTTTTATATTATTTTCTTATTCTAGTTTAATTTGTTTAATTATATTCTTATTACCTAAGTTTTCTACAGCATTATATATTAATAACAAAATCTGTTAAAATTTTGCGATCCATGATATTGTTAGTTCAATAAGAATGGTGTTAATCGATGGTAACATGTGTAGAGCTGTATTAGATATAAAATATCTATTTTCACCAAAAAAAACAAATAAAAAACGATTGTTCAAACATTTTACTGGTTTTTTTCGCATGGAATCATATTCTTTCACGTCATAATATTCACTTAAAATTTCAGTTGATCCGTCTTCTGGCCAAGTAACCAACGCATCGTCAGTCGTTGTCGTTGTTGTGATAAAAGTAGTTGTATTATTAATTGATTTTTTTTTTGAAATCTATTTTAAAATTTAATATGACTAAAATTATAAAAATCAATTGGTAAATTTGAATTTTTAAAGAACACTGTATAAATTATTTAATAATTTTAGAATCATCCGATATCTTAAAAACCATATAAAAGCTTTACACATCATAATAAAAAAAAAACGCTTCGATGCGAATCTGTTAACTTTTATAAGATATATTTTTAGATTTACAATTTTTATGATCTAAAATTTTACTTGATTATGCTTGTTTAATTATGTTATATTTTGCTTCTACAACTGATTTCACATATTAAAAACAGTTTTGGGACAAATTTGTTTTTAATTGTATTAAACTTTAATATCTGTAATTTAATATAGTTTAAAAGTTATTAGACCTTCCTGAAATATTCAAAAATCGAATTGAACATTTTTTTTATAAATGCTTAAGTGGTCTCTATCAAACTCGTCCTGTACTTTTTCATTGAATTATTATAAAAAGCTAACCAAAAGAAAATTTATTGTCTTTAGTATACTTTATTAAAATTTATTAGGATCAGTAATTTAAAATGAAGGGGTCTTACAAATTTTAATCAATGTTATGTTCAATTAGATAAAAAATTGGTTCTATTCACATATTGACCATTAAAATTAGTACAGTAAGTACTGGGAACTTTCATGAACAAATATAAATAATATACACATTGTCACAAAACCAATACCTTTTCAGCTTCGCATCGAAGTTAAAAAAGTTATAGAGAAACGTTGAGCTTAATTTTTTGATTAATGAGCGCTATAATCATTTTTGAAAACTCCAAAAAGTGACGTTTATGTAATCGATGTATCAATATTTTGTATCAATTCATACATTTATTTACAAAAATATCCTAAATGGTTAGGATACAATTATGACGCAGCAACAAGATATTATCTTAGTAGATAATAACTTATAGAAAGATCGATATCACATTAAATATTTTAATAGTTATATACACTCAATAATATTAATAATACATAATTAGAAATCATTATTAATATAACTATATGTGTACAATAAAAATCTATATTCAGTAAAAGTAGTTCTTGTGTATGAAAGAAGACAATTGTTTTGGTTTTAAGAAATTTTTTTTTTTAATAATGCAATTTTATTCATAAAATTATTGATAATTAGGTATTTTTAATTATTAATAGATTTATTTGATTAGAATGTAGTTAAAAAAATTATATTTTCTAAAAAAGTTACTCCTGACATTGTAACTATCGAATCATATAATACATTATAACTGTTCATAAACCGATATAACAATATTTTTCATTGAATACTGAGAAATATTAATTTTGGTCATAAATAAACATGTATTTTTGTTGGTCATAAGTCTTTATTTTGTCTTAAATCATTAATAACTAGACTTTCTTTAACTAGTTTAAATATATAGTTGATGAAATAGATTCTCACACTAGTAGAATTGTCCGGAGGATAAGATTCATCTAAAGTATCTTCAATTAAAGTTTTAATCCAATGATAATATCTATGTAAAATTAAAAATTCGGACGAATTTCTTTCAAATTTAACGCACGTTTCGGCTGGGTGTTCAAATTGATATTCGGATACTGCAATTCCATATAACACCATGGTACCATTTTTGACATCTTTATCTTCCTTTTCTTGACTCGACTTGCATAGCAATGCTGCTCCATCATCGCCATTATAACAAATAACATCCTTTTTATCTGAACATAATATATTTCCGAATCTGAAAAAATCATTAAAAATGCATATTGTAACATGACAAAAATTTAACCCCTCATTTTTAGCTTCTTTGCGTAGCTAAAAAGATATTGGTTTTACATGTTTTTTTGTGTCTGTCAATTTGTATACTTCACTTTTACAGTACCAATTTTGCCCAACTATAAAAATTATAAATCTTATTACGTTGATTAGCTGATTACGTATAACGTCATAATTTAAAAAAATTCTCTCAATCTTCATAATAAAGGGAAATGTACCAGAACATTACAATTGTTATAAAGCAGTGGATAATGATATTTTTATTTTTTATTTTATATTGGAATAACTATTTGAAAATATGATGGACCATTGCAAAACTTTTATAAACAATACTTTAAATATTTACCTAGTTGATGATAATATTTTATAAATCTAAACATTAATTAAAAAAATGATAGTACAATGGATTTGCGGTACAATGTAAACGTGGTATAGTTAGGACAAGTATATATGATATCTGATAGTAATTAAAATCACTATCATAAGAAACTCTTCGATATAAATCTATAGGCAGTGTTGAATTTTAAAAAATTGGTGCATTATTCCAAAGGCAAAAATAACTTCTATTTTCTTCATTATTCCTAATTAGTAGTTCTATGATTTATATGTATAATATATGAATAAATATCTATTATAGCAGTTAAATATAGTATGAAATTTAAATTTAATAATTTAGTATTATAACTGTTACGGGAACATTATAAAAAGTTGTTACTTTTATGGCAAACATGTATAAAAAATGAAGAGTTCGAAACAAAACTTTTCAGAAGATAATTTGTTGTTAATTATGAATAAATGGTCTATAATATATTTCAATCAAAGTTAAAAATATAATTATTTTGAGCATTTTTTTACACTGATTTTAAAACTGCAATTAGATTTTTTTCATCACTACACTTTTTCAATATTATTACTATGTTGTAAAACAAAAATAAGAAAGGGTGGTATGATAAATGATGGAAGGGAATGTTATAGGAGTATCGCAAAATAAGAACTATCCCTTTTCTCGAGGTGTGTTGTTCGAGGGTCACTTGCTATTTTAAATACATGCACAATAAATTAGGATGTTCTTACCTTAATCATATAATCCTTATTGATACAATAATTCACTCGTGGAACAATAAAGAAAGTATGAATTATAATAACCAATTTGTATAAAAAAAGTATCTTCGATTATTTTATTATTAAAAACACATAATACAATAATATTAAAGGAAAAACAAACAAAACTAAAAAAATATAAAATCGGTTTAAAAGGCGAAAGAGAGCTGGACGACGTGATCGTAAATCGGTTGGATCGGAACAGAACGAGGAGTATATGCCAAGGGATGTTCTTAATGTATTCCCCGGATCCCCTTCCACAGATGTGTATGATTATCGTCCAGCTCTTATTGGGTTTTACATTTTTATGATACGTTATGTTCAGGGTTTTTGTAAGTGTTTTGAAGGAGCGGATGTTTGTGGCGTGATCGTGGGAGTAGTGTTTTAGAGGATAGACGGTGTTTATTGTGTTTTATATGTTATGTGAAAAGATATTGTGTTGTAAAAGAATTTCTATATGTGTTGAGAAGTGAATAAGAAGAAAACAGAAGACTAAATTGTTTGTGTGTGTAGGGCCTATTACAACAACTAATTAGTTACAATGTTAAAACGAGTAATAATATATTTAAAAAAACCCAGCACAGTGGGGTGGCGGCACAGTGGGGTCGTGGCATAGTTGGGTCCAGTATAGATGATATCTGACAGTGATTAAAATCACTATCATAAAAAAACGCTTCGATACAAATCTGTAGTCAAATGAAATAAGTATATCTTTCATTTGACATACTTTTTATTAAAATTGGACAAATTTCCCTTATATAGNGGTCGTGGCATAGTTGGGTCCAGTATAGATGATATCTGACAGTGATTAAAATCACTATCATAAAAAAACGCTTCGATGCAAATCTGTAGTCAAATGAAATAAGTATATCTTTCATTTGACATACTTTTTATTAAAATTGGACAAATTTCCCTTATATAAGGGGCGTTAAAAACTTGAAATATTGTAAAAAACATAAATCTTTTTCAACTGAACTTTTGAAAATGTTCCGGGAATACTGCGTCCTTTAAACATATATCAAATCAAAGGTTATGTTATATACTATTAAATGAAATAAAAAAACCCAGCACAGGGGGGTCGCGGCACAGTGGTGACGTGGCATAGTTGGATANTAAAAACTTGAAATATTGTAAAAAACATAAATCTTTTTCAACTGAACTTTTGAAAATGTTCCGGGAATACTGCGTCCTTTAAACATATATCAAATCAAAGGTTATGTTATATACTATTAAATGAAATAAAAAAACCCAGCACAGTGGTGACGTGGCATAGTTGGATAAAGTNCGTTTGCGCGACGGGCATGTGACACGGTCACTCGCGTTGTGGGCAGATAAAGGGTCAAATTTACAAAAAAAATATATCAAATGATAGGTAAAGACATCAAGCATCTATATAAAAAAAATTATATTGATACGTTCATTTTTGAATAAGTTATGGTAGTTTTAAGTAAAAAAAATTGAAAAAATTTCGAAAATTAGCGATTTTTAAATTTGTAATTTTTTTGGAGGTTTCCCCCATTTACGGGGAACGAGGGAATTTTTTTCAATTTTTAAGGGTAATGTCTTCGACTAGATACGATTTGTGATCTTTTGACGTATCATTGAAAGAAATCGGTTCGGTGAGAGCTGAGAAAAAGTGGTAACAGACA
>NW_026099573.1:2813942-2855275 GCF_025091365.1 Daktulosphaira vitifoliae | reverse complement strand
AAAAAAAAAAAAACACATCATAGTAAAACCAATACCTTCTCAGCTTCGCATCGAAGCTAAAATTTGTCCCGACATCTTATCTTCTATGTGCAAATGGCTGTCGAAAATTAAAAAAAAATGTAATGTTTGCGATAAAAATCACCTTCTACGGGAATGTTTTTTATACTTAAAACAGCCATAACTTTTTCAAATATGAACAAATAAAAATAATATTTTTTTGTATTGAAACCTTAGATATTTCCCTTTCATTTTATATAATTTTTTTTGAAAATCTAACACTTATTCTGCTCACTGGGGGGATTTAAAATAGTAACTTTTTTACAAAAAATAACTTTTTCAACTTAATTTTTGAAATTGTTCCGGAAATACTGCGTCCTTTAAACATATATCAAATTAAAGCTTATTTCATATACTATAAAATAAAAATAAAAAATTTGTCCCGACTACCTATCTTCTATGCGCAAAAGGCTACCGTATTCAAAAATATGCTATTTTAACAAATTTTTTTTTTATAAATTAAACACTATCTACAGATTTGCATCGAAGCGTTTTTTATGATAGTGATTTTAATCACTGTCAGATATCATCTATACGGGACCCAACTATGCCACGACCCCACTGTGCCGCCACCCCACTGTGCTGATTCTTTTTTATACTAAAACTTGAGATATTTCCCTTTTATTTGATATCATTTTTTTGAAAATCTAACACTTATCCTGCTCATTGGGGGGGATTTAAAATAGCAACTTTTTTTCAACCTTATTTTTGAAAATGTTCCGGGAATACCGAGTTCTTTAAACATATATCAAATTAAAGCTTATTTTATGTACTACAAAATGAAAAAAAAATTTGTCCCGACACTTTATCTTCTATGTGCAAATGGCTGTCGAAAAAAAAAAAAAATGTTATGTTTGCGATAAAAATCATCTTCTATCGGGATGTTTTTCGTACTTATAACTGCCATAACTTTTTCAAATATTAACAAATCAAAATAATATTGTTTTATATTGAAACCTTATGTAATTTCTTTTCATTTGTTATCATTTTTTTGAAAATCTAACACTTATTTTGCTCACATGGGGGGATTTAAAATAGTAACTTTTTTACAAAAACTAACTTTTTCAACTTAATTTTTCATGTGTAAATTCTTTCTTTTTAATTATTAACGATTTTTAAAAAGAAGTGTTAGAAAAAATCTAGTTTTACACTTGCCTAAAATTTTGGTCTAGTAAAGTATTTATATTATCTATGAAATTTAAAAAATGTTTCATTTTATTGATATAATTTTACTGTGTAATTTATCATAAAATTGAATTTGATACTGCTATTAAATTGAAGATAATTAATTAAAAATGTATTTTGAAATAGCCATTTTTAATAGTAGCGTAATTTTGAGATGTTTGTCTAAATATTTAAAACTAAAAGATTTTCCAATATTTGAAGATTATAAGTTCAACAAGATTAAAATCGTGTTCTTTTGATATATTGATCATTAAAATTGGTCAAGTGACGAATGGCAGACACAAAAAAAGAACTTATAGTAAAATTTTTTAATGTGATTAAGAAATTCCTTCTTACAAGGGGAGATTACACTGATGTGTCCTTGATATTAATTGAAGTCATTTAATCTTAATGAGATAAAAATCTAACGAACTTTTTTTCAATCTCAAAAAAGAATTAAGAAAGCAATGCAAGAAAAGTTATTACGACGGCCGGAATTCGAACATCATACCCCGAGCGTATAAGACTTTATATTATATTCCACGTAGTCATTGTGCATTACATATATTTTTGGTTAAAAAGAACAATATAAACTAGTTCGAAAATTCAAAATCACTTTTCTTAACTTTAGGAGGCAAAATAATCAAAATAAATTTAAATTTGTATTTAATGTAAGTTAGATTCATGTAACTTTAATAAAAATTGGTGAACTCATTATTATGACAAACACTTGTAAGATATTTTAAAATAAACAAAGAAAAAAATGTAAACACATAAATGGTATTTTTTTTTACTACGGAAGCGCTATGTGCACATACAAGATAGGCCATTTGGACAAATTTTTTTTTTTAATTTATAGGAGATAATATTTTTGGAGCATATTCAAAACTTAAGTAGAAAAAGTTAAATTTTAGTGCAAATGTTTCTATTTTAAATCTCCCTCTGTGAGTAAGTAAAGAGTTACATTTTGTAAACATTTATACCAAATGAAAGAATAATACCTAAACTATTAAAAAAAAAAAATATTTTAATTTGTACATTTTTAAAAAACTTATGGCAGTTTTAAGAAATAAAAGTTAAAAAATAATAACGAGAATAACCAATTTTAAAAATCGTAATTTTTTGTGGAGTTTTCACCATTTACAAGAAACAAGAGAAAATTTTCAATTTCTAGGTGTAATGTTTTCATTTAAATACGGTTTGTGAATTTTGACGTATCGCTAAGAAAAATCAGTCCAGTGAGAGCAGAGAAAAATTAGTGACAGTACACAAATAAAAATAAAATAAATAAACTCATCATGGTAAATGAATACCTTCTCAGCTTCGCATCAAAGCTATAATTAAATCATATCAATAAAATGAAACTCATAAAATATATCAAAGTATAGTCATTTTTACAATTAGCATTTTATTTATATAAGTAGTAATTTGAAAATTTTTCAAAATTTTATTCTACTNTTTATATAAGTAGTAATTTGAAAATTTTTCAAAATTTTATTCTACTATTCTTCAGTGATTAACATTTCTACAGCTAAATATTTTTTAAATTTTCACTGCTAGTCTTTTCACTAGCTTATTTGAAAAACATTTAAAAATCCTCTAATTTTGCGACTTTTATTTTATACACAGGAGTACATAAATAAAGATTACATTAAAAAAAGCCGCTATTATATTGCTCCCTGGCTTTATGAAAGCCGAAAAATTAATGTTGTTTTGAGTATAATAAGCATAGTGTTAGTAGATTGTTTTTTATTTAACTTTTTGATAATGAATTAAGCAATAATTCTTAATAAATAAATTATATTAATGTATAATTGACTATATACAATATATTCTCTTTCAATAATAAGATAAAATAGTAAATATTAAGATTGTTATATTTACTATAATTTATAAAAATAAATCAGAATTTAATCTGTAAAAATGTATAATAGAATTTCATTATTAAAAAGAATGTTTCTAAGATATAAGAAATAAATATAAAAAATAATTTATGATTGATAAATTTAGAAAAATATGTATTTAAATGAAACCAAAAGAAAAAATTTCAAAAATATTTTTATTTTTCGATTAATTAAGTGGTTCATTTTAAATAAATCATTCTGTATAGTACAAATTTTTCTTAATTTAACATTTATAATATAGTAAATACAAATAAGTTATATTCAAAAACTTACCTTTCTTCTTTTACCATTTTGCATTCCTTTTTAAAAGTCACTTCTATTGATTTAATTGACGGATAAATGTCGTCAAATCTGTCTAATTTAAATACAGGAACATCCTCTTTATATTCAGTACCGTGTGGACTAAAACCAATAACTTCACAATTCAATTTTTCACCATACACTAGTGGTTTGGAGATCACTAATGGATATTCATCAATATCACTAAATGTATCATTCATCAATATCAAAGACACATCAGTTCCCTTATCTTTAGGAAACTCATTTTGACTAATACTGATCCCTAGATTAAAACGTCTGTAAATGTATCCTGTAATTGTTGACTCTTTGAAACACGTTCTGGTATATATCTGAACAAAAGAACTAACTATAAAAAAATAAACATAAAAACTTGATTGCTTGAAAATAATTTTTTTTTACATTTAGAAAATATGTAAATTTCTTGTCACTGATTTAGAAACATTACCTATTTTAATTTATGAAGATTAAATTAAAAAAATACAATATTTGATATAAATTACTCAAAAAAAAAAAAAAAAATTACTTTATCAGTGACTAATAAGTAATAATTACTATATGTCAGGGATATTTAATATATTATTATTCCTCTTTAATATATATCTTTCAAAAATAGGGAGATTAAGTGAATGGTACTTAATATCTTAACAACATCATGTTAAATATTAAAACCAAGTTCTATATTAATCTAAACAACTAAATTTCTTTGATTTTAGTTAATACCATTTTTAGCTTCGATGCGAAGCTGAGAAAGTATTGGTTTTACTAAGATGTGTTTTTTTTTTTTTTTGTCCGTTACCATTTTTTCTCAGCTCTCACCGAACCGATTTCTTTCAATGATACGTCAAAAGATCACAAATCATATCTAGTCGAAGACATTACCCTCAAAAATTGANATACGTCAAAAGATCACAAATCGTATCTAGTCGAAGACATTACCCTCAAAAATTGAAAAAAATTCCCTCATTCCCCGTAAATGGGGGAAACCTCCGAAAAAATTACAAATTTAAACATGGCTAATTTTCGAAATTTTTTCAATTTTTTTTACTTAAAAGTGCCATAACTTTTTCAAAAATAAACATATCAATATAATTCTTTTTTATATAGATGCATAATATCATTACCTTTCATTTGGTATATTTTTTTCATAAATTTAACCCTTAACCTGCCCACAAGGGGGGATTTAAAATGACAACTTTTTCACAAAAAATTAATTTTTTTAACTTAAATTTTGAAAATGTTCCGGAAGGTCTGACACTTTTATATATATCTTAAATTAAAGCTAATGTAATATGCTTTATCATGAAAAAAAAAAATTTCGGACTTTATCTTATCTTCATGGTGAAAATGGCTACCGAATGCTATTTTTGTGTGAAAATTTTCGATTTTGTATTTTCCATTTTTAACTTTATTATGCTATAACTTTTTGAAAAATGTATGAATCATTACAATTTTTTTATGAGAAGTAGTATTTATATAGATCTTTCATTCGACATACTGTTTTTTTAAATCGGACCATTTCCCTAAATACAGGGGGGATTCAAAACATAAAAATGCATATAGAAAGTAGAACTTTTTCAACGTAACTTTTGAAAGTGTTCCGGAAGGTCTGACACTTTTATATATATCTTAAATTAAAGCTAATGTAATATACTTTATAATGGTAAAAAAAAATTTCGGACTTTATTTTATCTTCATGGTAAAAACAGACATTAAACTTAATAAAAAAAATACGATTTTTGTAAAAAAATTCTTTTTTATATTTTTAACTTTATAATGCTATAACTTTTTGAAAGATGTATGGATCAATATAATTCTTTATTATGTAGATGCATGATGTCTTTACCTATCATTTGGTATATTTTTTTTATAAATCTGACTTTTTACCTGCCTACAGGGGGGGATTCAAAATGACAAATTTTTCACAAAAAATTAACTTTTTAAAGTGTTCCGGTTGGGTTTTATATATATCTTAAATTAAAAATAATGTAATATACTTTATTATGTAAAAAAAAAATTTCGGACTTTATTTTGTCTTCACGGTGAAAATGGCTACCAAATGCTATTATTGTGTGAAAATTATCGATTTTATTTTTTACATTTTTAACTTTATAATGCTATAGCTTATTGAAAAGTGTAATGATCAATATAATTTTTTTATGGGAAATACTATTTTTTAATAATCCCTTTTTCATTCTACATACTTTATCTTAATCAGGATATTAATAAGGAACTAGCTAGTTTATGAAGCTTTTGGAATAATCCACCAATTTTTTAAAATTAAACACTATCTAAAGGTTTGCATCGAAGCGTTTTTTTTTGATAGTGATTTTAATCACTGTCAGATATTATTATACTTGATCCAACTATGCCACGTCACCACTATGCTGCAACCCCCCTGTGATGGGTTTTTTTTTTAATTACTCATCATTCTAAAAATATAAATACTTATTGAAATTAAATTGATCAGATTTGTCAAAAAAAAAAAAATGAGTAACTCTTAATAAATTAGAAATAAATCGCATTTTGAAAAAATGTGTATTTATTTTTTTAAAAAAATATCGGTTTTTTATGTTATTATTATTATTATTTTTATTTGAAATTGTATTACAATTTTGGCCTCGATTACATACAAAGGTTGCTATATCTATCTTAATAAATTTATTTAAATATACAATGACTTTAATCAAGTAATTGATACTATATTTAATAAAAAAGAGAGACATTAGAGGATATCTCATAGAACAAAAGACTGTTTGAGTTATTTATTGAGATTGAGTTATGGGAGGTTGTGTCATTAATGTAAAAAATTAAAGCAGTAGGACAAGATGATGTGCTAGTAAAAGTATGGAAAATATTACACAATGTTTGCATTAGGTGGTTGTAGGATATTAATAGACAAAAGAATAAGAAGAGAAATATTAGTAACAAAAATCCAAATAGATTTTTTTGCCTGGAAAGTCAACGATGGACACATGTTTTTTGTGTGAAACAATTAATAAAAAAGTATAGGGAAAAGAAAAACCTGTGTGTGGTATTTATAGATTTGGAGAAAGTGTTTGATGAAGTATCGAGAGTGATTTTAAAGTGAGTATTATTGAGAAAAAAAATCTCAAAAAGATACTTTAATAAAATAGAGAATATGTAAGATGACCATGTAGCAGGGTAAAAAGTATGGGCGGAATAACAAAAAATTTTAAGGGTAAGACTAGGAGTGCATCAAGGTTTTGTCGAGAGTGTAAGGCACAGGATTAAACTCGAGTGGGTAGAGCAACTAGTTTGTTTTGCAAAAAGAAAATTCTAATCAGGCTGAAAGGTAAGTTCTACAAGACTAAAGTGAGACCAGTTATGTATTTATGGTTCAGAATGTTGGGCGATCGACAAGGGAATATAGCAGAGAATGAGTTTAGTAGAAATGAAAATGCTTAGATGGATGAGTGTAGTGACTAGAGAATTTACAATAGGGAACGAATATGTAAGACGGAGTGTAGATAAGCGTTAATCGTCGAAAATATTAGAGAGAAAAGACTTAGATGGTTTGATCATGTTATGAGGAGAGAGAGAAATCGGAAGCTTGTAAGGACAGTTATGGAAATGAATGTTGACAAAGAAGAGGTAGAGGAAGACCATAAAAGAGATGGAGGGATGTTATTGAATTCTATATGAAGACGGCTTATGTGTGCATAGATGGTGAGAGTGATCAGATCGTGTATAGTGGAAGTTAAGTATAAGAATGATCTTAAATAGTTGGGAAAAAAGCAAGAAAAGGAAAATTTGGATTCAATTTTGTACAAAGACAATTTATTTACTCTCACTTTTTTTAGATGTTTATAATTGATAATTTGAAATTATAATTTTTTATAGGCAGTATCTTCGTAGGTGAAGTGGAGTTTTTTACTCACTACTGGTATCTAAGAGGCTAGTGTTGACTTAATTTCTTCGGAAATAGTCTTCATCGTTGCATTTGAGTATCTACTTTACTTTTATGTGAGCTATAAGCAAGAATGGTGCACAGTACTCATCTACCGAGAAGGTGAGAATAAGTGCAAATATTCTATACGTATTCGCATCTAAACCCTAGGTAATTTGGGATAGATTATTTATTATATTGTTTTGAGTTATAATCTTTAATTAAATATTCTCTGTATTACACATTTGTGTAATGTTATTCTTTTATGTTGTTCATTGAAAACAATCCTTATTTCCTGTCTTACCATTTTGTTGTGAAGATGGAACAGTGTGACTTCAGTTTTAGTTGAGTTTGATGTAAGCCTCTAGTTATTGCAGTACTTATTTAATTTACTTAGGTCTATCGTAAGGTATTTTTCGCAGAGTTTGTTGTAAATACTTGACATAGAAGACCTACCATCGTAAATTCTGCGTAAATGAATTTTATTCGCTAAAATTAGGATATGTCACTGGTGTATAAGTTAAATGGTAAGAAAGATAGAACATTTTTTTTCTTGAATTGTTTAGAAACTTTCCAGAACAGAACACATCTGTGAAGAACCCTAATTAAGAGTCTTAAATCCGCAGCGTTTTAGAAATTCTGGATATTTATATTTTATCTATTTTACTGATCATTACTATATTATCAATATCATTTATTGTAGTTGATGTTGTTGTTATAGTATTCATTTATGTTGTTAGTACTGGATACAAACCATACAAAATAAATAAATAAAACCTATAATATCGCAGATAAACTTTTTATCTACTAAAGTTTGTCCCTAAAGTTGAAATGTTCATATCTCTATTCCAGGTCTTCAGTTGAACCGGTTGGAATCCCAGCAGTCTGAATGTTGTTAGGGTCAATGGTTACTGATTTAGGAAGTGTTAAGAGATAGATGATTTTTATTGACCATCATTAGTCCAAGATTGCTTTTTATTTACTCTAATAAATTGAGGAGCTTAAAGTATCATGTAGTCGACTTTTCGTAACATGTTCAGTAGTATTAAACTTGAATTATACAAAATTGGATTTTCAAAAATATATATATCATTTAAAGGAAACGTTTTTCTAAAAAAAATTTATTTGATGCATATATATAACAATTAAGAACAGTAGCTGTAAGAACAGTTATAGAAATGAATGTTGAAGGAAGAAGAGGTAAAGGAAGACCATAAAAGAGATGGAGGGATGTTATTGAATGCGATATGAGGACAGCTGATATAAGCGTTGATGATGTGGGAGATCGTGTAAAGTAGAAGATTAATTGAAATAGAAAATTATATAATAACACTAAAATTATTTTTTTCAATAAAATAATATAAATTTCTAGAGCCATTTACATATAGAACAAAATAAATTGGACGACTTTTTTATACGTAGCATAAGTTTTAATTTAGCTTATGTTTAAAGCTTGGATTATTTCTGGAACTTTCTTTGTTCAGTTGAAAAGTTTCTATTTTTTTTTTATTCTATATTATATAAAAGGGAAAGTTAGAAAATGTCAAAAATTACTGAATTTAAAAATCGTAATTTTTTTAGGGAATTCCACAGACTTTGAGCAGTGATTTTCGAGGAATTTTCTTCAACTAGATAGAATTTTTGGACGTATTGTTAAGAAAAATCAGTCTGTAAGAGTTTAAAAAAGTGGCGATTTTTTACGATTAAATTATCAATTATATATTATTATTATATTTTAACTCTTTTTCAAACGTTATAATAACTATAATAATATTCATAACATTTTTCTGACCTGCGATTTAATTTCAAAAAAAATTATATAATGAAAAAGTTGCTACTTTAACTTCTGTTTCAACGTATTAAAAAAATAATTAAAATTTGTTTATATTATGAAATATAAAAATATAACTTTTGATATTTTGTATAATTACTCTGATTACGTTTTCTGGTAAATAAACTAAAGGATAGTAATTGGTCAACACATATCTTGAGTTTATTAATGTACCAGTCATGAAATAAGATTGTTGTAACACCCCGTCATCTTTTTTTAAATAAATTGATATACAAACTATGAACGGAAATCGATTAGTATAATCAAAAGTTCCATCTGCAAATCGTTTATTTCGGACGCATTGATTATCATAATTTTTTGTGTTTTCAACTATATTAGGTAATAAAGTTGAGATAAAAATGAATAACTTAAAATAAAAAACTAAGTGAAACATAAAAGTAGTACTAAATTTATGAATATATAATAAACAATAAGGTGCTATTTCCATAGCAAACGTAAAATGGTAAATTAGCATAAAATATTACCTAAAAAAATTACTTTTACTTGGTGAGCAATTAAATTAACAATTATTTTATTAAACCAAATGGCAGAACATTTTTACTTTTTATTCATAATTTATACTTAAAATTTCAATTCGATGAAAGTTAAAATATACAATATTATATAAATTAAAAAAAAATACTTTTGTTTAACGTACTTAACACTAAATTAAAATAAATCAATTACTTAAATTTTGACGACCAGTGAGCTTCACCCACGTAACGCGCCTGTTCGGGTCGTAATTATGCATTAATGTACTTAACTAGAACATGATGTGTCCCCACATATAATGTAAGTGATTCATAGTCAACCGGTTCCTAAAATATCAAAGGTTACCCTTGATTGTAACCCGTAAAGGTATTGAACTTAGATAATTGTAAGATTCTAAAACAGCAATAACAGTATTATGTATAGTTTTTACGGTAAATAGTTGGAATATACATTTCTGTAGTAAAATCTTAATATTGTTAAGTGTTATAATTGTTATTTAAAACCAGCGTTCACAAAAAAAATAAAATCATGAAATT
Organism: Daktulosphaira vitifoliae; assembly: GCF_025091365.1. NCBI lineage: Eukaryota > Metazoa > Arthropoda > Insecta > Hemiptera > Phylloxeridae > Daktulosphaira > Daktulosphaira vitifoliae. The sequence continues at coordinate 2,845,084 of NW_026099573.1, read as the reverse complement.
ATAAAACCTAGTGTTCTCACGAATTTCTCATATGTTTGGTCACACTGATTCACCGTATCGGTATTAATAATATCATTATATAGTAAAACAGCCGTCAATGTTCAAAAGAATTTTTTTGTCATTTACTCCATTTTCGGTAGTTTTAAGACGTTTTTCTGTCTCTTTAAGTTTTGTTCAATCGATTATTATAACTTAATATAGTAAACTTTTGATCGTTAATTTACACTTCAAACTTATAACTTACAAATATTTATTAAGTTCAATGGTACTTTAATTTTATGGCGTAGGGAAAGTGGCGCTTCCATCGCCCAGTGTACCTTAATAAGTACACTGCAATAGTCGTATCCTGACCTTAAGTGGTTGGGGTAGTCTGGTCTTCCAGGTTGGGGGTTGATTGCAGGGTTAACAACCCTGCCTAATAAAAATACCTTGTCCAGGAACCTTAGAACAAGCCTCGGACTAGATTCCATCGAAAAAGATATGGAAACAGAAACACGGAACTCACTTTTGGAGCTTAAAATATACGAACACTTTACAAACGCGGTGCTGCGCAAAATATGATCAAAGAAGTAGAAAGATACATCTTAGGAGTAGTAGCTCTGCCGGAAATAAGATGGAAAGAAACAGGAAGTATAGACATAACCAATATGACAATTGTTTTTGGTGGGTGTGATGAAAGAGGACAATTCGAAGTTGGATTTACAGTAGGTAAGAATATAGTACCAACGATAAAAGAGTTTAGAGTAATCAACCCAAGACTAGCGTTATTAAAAATGGAGACTAAGTGTTTTGATATCGTTTTCATTAACGTACATGCATCCACAGAAGACAAAACACAACAAGTAAAAGAAAATTTTTATACTGAGATAGAACTACTACTAGAAAAGATAAGTAATAGCAAAATAATAATTGTACTAGGAGATATGAATGCCAAAATAGGGAATGAGAGATCATTTAGACCAACTATTGGTGTCCACAGTTTGAATGACATAACTAATAACATTGGAACAAAAGTAGTAGATTTAGCCATAAGGAAAGGCACAAGAGTACAATGTTCCCGCATAAGAACATACATAAAGGGACATTGATGTCACCTGATGGTAGGTACTCAAATCAAATTGACCATATATTGGTAAATGAAAGATTCGCCAACAACATAACGAATGTAAAAACATACAGGGGAGCTGACTAAGACTCCGACCATTTTTTAGTAGCAAGCAACCTTAGGGTTAAGCTAAAAACAAAGAGTAGAAAAATGAAATCAGAAATGGTCAGGTATGATGTAGAGAAATTCAAGAATAATAAGAAATTTAAAGAGTTTTAAGAAAACATACAGGAAATGGTACGAGAAGTTAACTCAAATCCTGAAACAGTTGATGAACAATAGAAAATAATTAAACATACCCTTAGAAAAATTTCAGAGAAAGTTTTAGGGAAAGCTCATTGAACGAATAAACCATGGTTAAACACTATATGCCAAGAAGCCCTGGACAGAAGGAAAATAGCAAGAGAAAGATTGACGCTAAATGACGCTGACAATTTTGAAAAAGAAAGAATCTTTAGAGTAAAAAGAAAAAAAAGCTCATAACATTATTAGATGTGAAAAGAGAAAGTATGTAATATTATGTTCAAAATGTAATAAAATAAGCAGAACAAGATTACAGGTCACACAAGACGCGGCAGTTACAATTCTCCAGATATTACAAGGTAAATAGCTTTAAAGGAGGATACAGAAGGTAAGAAAAATTTCTGAAAAAGGATGATCGAAGCCTTGTGACGAACCAGGAAGAAATAATAAAGAAATAGGGAGAGTATTTTGAAAAACTACTCAATTGTGAAGAACCAGTAGATACATTTACATTTGAAAGCAACGAATCCAATAATGATCCCTGCCCAGCCCCATCAAAGGAGGAAATCGAACAACAAATCAAAAGACTAAAAAACCACAAGTCACCAGGGGAAGATGACCTTCAAGGGGCAGTATTAAGGCATGTAGATAGTTCCATGATAGAAAGTATATACTTATTAATAAAGAAAGTGTGGGAAAAGAAAACTTTACTGGTAGATTGGGGAATAGCATATATATGTTCAATTCATAAAAAAGGCGACAAACAAATCTATAATAACTATAGAGGAATAGTGCTGCTAGATACAACATATAAGATATTATCATATTGCATTCTGAATAGAATCAAACCTCTGGCGGAAGAAGTGGTGGGGGACTATCAATGTGGATTCAGGAAAAACAGGTCAACGACGGAACAGATCTTTGTAATCAGATAGCTATTCCATAAAAGCTGGGAATACAATAAGGAACTCCATATAATCTTTGTTGATTTTCAAAAGGCGTATGCCAGTATAGATAGAACTAGCATAACCGAAATTTTGAAGCATTTCCATTTCCCAAGAAAAATAGTACATTTAATTGAAGCTAGTATAAAACAGACTAAAGTTAAAGTTAGACAGGGTGATGCCCTATCACCAATCCTTTTTAATTTAGTATTAGAGAAGGTGATCTGAGAAATGAATATCGAAAGAGATGAAGGAGTAAAAATGGATAGAACTTGTATTAGTCTGCTCGCCTATGCACACGACATAGTCCTTCTAGGGGAAGAGGAACAAAAAGTGGCAGACTTATGTGACAGGTTAATAGAATCGATAAAAAAGTTAGGGTTACATCTCAACACGAAGAAAAGCAGTACATGAAAATTAGTAGGGAACGAGGTAACGTTCCTATAACTGAAACAGTGGATTAATACGAGTTCAAAAAAGTGGAGGAATTCAAATACCTGGGAACTATTGTTACACAGAAGAATGAATGTCAAATAAAAATTCAACAAAGAATTAAAATGAGAAATATATGCTTCTATGCACTAGGCAAACTTTTATGCTCTAAAATCCTTTAAAAATAGGTCAAAACTCAGCTGTATCTGACAATAATACGACCAATAATCATGTATGGTTCACAATGTTAGACGTTACGAAAGGCAGAAGAGGATAGATTACATATTTTTGAGAGGTGGGTACTCCGCAAAATATGAATTACTCCGAAAGAGACCACAACCAAGAACTGACGGAGATATTCAATAGACCAAGTATTTGTAACGAGATCAAACGTAGTAAGTTGGAATGGGCAGGACACGTATGTAGAAAGCAAGACTCAAAGGTTCAAAGAAAACCCAAGGAGCAAAAGACCACCGGGTAGACCAAGGATACGCTAGGAAGATGGAATCAAAAATGATTTCCTAAATGCTAGAGGAGTTGATTATGGAGGTATGGATTGGATGGAGCAGCGGAAAATAGAGAAGAATGGGGGAGGATTTGTTCTACGGCAAGATGATCTCAAAGGTCATGAAAAGAAAAAATTGGTACTTATATTTTCATAATAGTGGGCACATTTAACATTAAGTTTATATGTTGTAATTTTAGTTAAGTATGTTTTCATGCCCATGCGTGTTATACATGTACGTGTTATGTACTAGCGTTATTTTTTTTTATTAACTATCCAAACTTCAGTTATGGATCATTGATTAAAAAATAATAATAATCCAACCATCATTTGTTTTGTTAATTCTATTAAACATCTTATAACAAATCTTTATATTTAATTATTAGAACCATAAAATATAGGGGTAAAAGTGATAAAATTATACTTGAATTAAATTATAAAAGATATGTAAATGTCTACAAATCTAAAGACAAATATTGATAGCATTTAAGTACTGTAATATAATTATTTAATTAAAAATTATTCTATTACCGACAAAACTTTCAGTAATAAAATAACCTTTAAAGCATACAAATTTAACAACAATCACATGACTTTCGAGTTTTACGACATCGAGATTTAGTAGTAGCTGTCATTTCAAAAAGCGTTTTTAACGTTTTCTTTACACCATCAACTATTTCCATACAAGGTGCTGGATTGTTTTCCGAAGCCATTCTCATGGTCCAACATCTGTATTTGAGGGGATCATCTGAACAATTACAACCTGCATCTGAATCATTAGTCATAGTTTTCGAATCTGGTCCATTTGGATCATCACTAATAGATGTTGCTTCCTGAAGTGAAGGATTTTCAAAAGATTCGGGCTGTAATAACGACGTAGATGGACCTTGCTCTCTATTAGTAGATCTTTCAGGCACAATTTGATGTCGCTGGGGGTTCATAGCTTAAACATGAAATTATAAAACTCAAGTTTAATATTTTAATTGATATTGAATGTATTTTCATATTTATATAAAAGACATGATGTCGTTATGGGAACTAACATCTTAAAATATATCCATCAAAGATATTTATTTTCAACCTTCTCAAAACAACAAAAGGAGCACATTAACAGAAATTTTTTCTTTAGCCTCAGAGACTTTTTTTCCAATAAAATGTAAATTTGATTTATAACTTACAGAAAAAAAAAAGTTAATGTAATTTCTATTATTGTTATAAATTATGGATTTGAACGGTAAAAAATATTTTATTTTCCCTCAGTTTCAATCTAATTATAAACTGTGGAGAACGTCAAGTTCTAAGACTTTATCATTAGATTCAATTACACACACTTAGTAACATTCAAATTAAGGTAATATTTATTTATAGTGTTACGATTTTATTTTCAAAATACAAAACCTCCAAAATTGTTTTAGTACTTTTACAAATAAGAAAAAAATATAACTGTCAAATTAAAGTGGCTTTTAATTACTACTTTTGAATCTTATTATTTCTTTAAATATTTATCAGAAAGGCGCCCCAACGGCCCGCATATCTCATAGCTATGCGGGTCGCCTTGGATGGGGCGGCTTCTACCCCGTGGAAAGCCGTAGGAAAATGGAGGTAGGCCGAGGCTACTCATCATGTAATAGCCTAGACCCGGACAAGCAGGAAGATGGAATAGATGAAAGGAATGTGGACTGGGCCTAAGGGACCCATTCCGGGGAGACGAGGAGGCTCCCGTGTTGCGGGGGGACGGCGATATTCACCCGACACCCACCCGCCCGAAAACCCTATTCGACCTGTTGAACGTGTGCCAGTTCAGCAGGGTACCGCGGAGGACTGACCTTACAAGTCCACCCAAGAGGTAGCGGCTTAGCCCAAGAGCCTTAAGGCTCTCTAACGAGCTAGGTAGCCACACCCCTCGCCAAGTAATGGTCGCGGCGACTGTATGCACATCAGTCGATTGGTGTCTCGCCATGATTTCGGACTTCAAATCAAGGCGGCTGGCGTACTTTCGTACTTTCTCTTCGTGCCAGTCTTTGATGTTGGTGGCCGAAACAACCTGTACATCCAGGATAACGGATCTCGTACCTCTTGTCTCGTCCGCAATAGTTGCGACGAGGTCCGGCTTGAGATTACCATCCCTTAAGACGTAGAGGTGCTCACGCTCTACTTGAAACTGTTACTCTACTTGNTTTTACAAATAAGAAAAAAATATAACTGTCAAATTAAAGTGGCTTTTAATTACTACTTTTGAATCTTATTATTTCTTTAAATACCTTAAAATTGTTTAGGCTATCTATCTACTTGACTTTTTCTCTTACGTTACCATTTCAATAAAAAACAAGATAATCTTTATAAAAAATTAAAATTTTTTAGCTTCGATGCGAAGCTGAGAAGGTATTAATTTTACTATGTGTTTTTTTTTTTTTATGTCTGTTGCCACTTTTTCTCAGCTCTCACTGGACTGATTTCTTTCAAAAATACGTCAAAAGATCACAGATCGTATCTAGTTGAAGACATTACCCATAAAAATTGAAAAAAATTCCCTCGTTCCCCGTAAATGGGGGAAATATCCAAAAAAATTACAAATTTAAAAATCGGTAAATTTTGTCATTTTTCTCACTTTTTTTTCTTAAAACTTCCATAACTTTTTCAAAAATAAACAAATCAACATAAATTTTTTTTATACTAGAACCTTTGATATTTCCCTTTCATTTGATATAATTTTTTTGAAAATCTAACACTTAACCTGCTTATGCTTTTCGAAAAATGTAATTATCAGCACAAATTTTTTTTTTCTAAATACATTATAAGTACATCTTTCATTTGACATACTTTTTATTAAAATTCGACATTTTCCCCATATATAGGGGGCGTTCAAAACTTGAAATATTGTATAAAAAATAGAACTTATTCAACTTAACTTTTGAAAGTGTTCCGGAAATACTGCGTCCTTAAAACGTATATAAAATTAAAGCTTATTTTATGTACTATAAAATGAAAAAAAAAAAATTTGTCCCGACATCTTATCTTCTATGTGCAAATGACTGTCGAAATTTAAAAAAAAAAGGAATATTTGCGATAAGAATCACCTTCTATAAGGATGTTTTTTGTCCTTAAAACTTCAATAACTTTTTCAAAAATCAACAAATCAACATAATTTTTTTTTTATACTGAAACCTTAGGTAATTTCCTTTCGTTTGAAATCATTTGAAAATGTTCCGGAAATACTGCGTCCTTTAAACATATATCAAATTAAAGCTTATGTCATGCACTTTAAAATTAAAAAAAAAAATTTATCCCGACTACCTATCTTCTATTTGCAAATAGCTACCGTATTCAAAAATATGCTATTTTTCTATTAAAATTCTAGGTTTTGTATTTTATTTTATTTTAAAATATCTTATTAGGAGAATATATTGACTTTCATGAATATTATATAATTTAATTGACATAGAATAAAGGTCATAAGACATAAGAAATTAAACTTATTAAATTTTTTTTACTTTTTCATTTTCATACTAAATTTAATAATTATAATTAGTATTTATTCATATATTATATTTTAAAATCAAAGAACTACTAATTAGGATATAATCAAAGAAATAAGAGTTGATGTTGCTTCTGGAATAATCCACCAATTTCTCTAAATGAAACACTACCTACAGATTTGCATCGAAACGATTCTTATGATAGTGATTTTAATCACTGTCAAATATCATCTATACTTGTCCCATCTATGCCTTGTCTACACTGTGCCTCGACCACACTGTGATACCGTTTTTTTTATCATTATATCCAGGGAATTTAAGTGTGCCATATCAAATAACACAGGCAATTGTTCACTTACAAGGGGAGGTCACGGTGATGGGGTCACCGATTTTGATAAAATTTATATAGATCTAATCTATATTGAATACAGAATCAGACGTATTTGGAATTTTTTGCCAATGCCCCCCCTAAGTAGAGAAAATTGACTTTGAAAATTTTTAACTAGCTTAAATAGGGTCATTTTTCTTCTGAACAACAATTCGTGTTATGGTCCAGTCGACAGTACGTGATCCTCTAATACGTACAGGCTCGGTATCGAGTCTTCCTCATCACATGAAATTTTTTGCTTTTTTTTTCACTGTTTTATCTTTGAATTATTAATTTTATGTAATATTTGAAATTTTTTTTATAATAATAAATAAAATATATTTTTTATATTAACCTGGTAAGAGTATATAAATTATAAAGGAGAGAGATTTTTGAAAGGTTCAGTGCAAAGTTTTGCGTGGAGTTCATATTTTATGAATTTTTTTGAAAATTACAATAGATTAAATTAAAATATATAATGATTTTATATATATTTAATTCCTCATTATCATCTCTTTATAAATATACTCTTACCTGGTTAATAGTAAAAATATATTTTATTTTAATTATTAAAAAAATGTATGTTTGTTATATGACAAAAAGTCATAGTCAATTGAATAAATAATAATTTTTAATTTTTTTTTTTATTATTATTAATTTTGATTATTAAATAGATTATTAAAAATAATAATTTAAGAGTTTTAAATACACGTAAATATTAATCAATAAATATAATTCATTCAAATGAATAAATTTTATTCAATGAAAAAAAAAAAAATGATTAACTTTACTCCTTCATAAAATATGAATTCCACGCAAAACCTTGCACTGAACCTTTCAAAAATCTCTCTCCTTTATAATTTATATACTCTTACCAGGTTAATATAAAAAATATATTTTATTTATTATTATAAAAAATTTTTCAAATATTACATAAAATTAATAATTCAAAGATAAAACAGTGAAAAAAAAGCAAAAAATTTCATGTGGTGGGGAAGACTCGAGATTCCGAGCCTGTACGTATTAGAGGATCACGTACTGTCGACTGGACCATAACACGAATTGTTGTTCAGAAGAAAAATGACCCTATTTAAGCTAGTTAAAAATTTTCAAAGTCAATTTTCTCTACTTAGGGGGGGCATTGGCAAAAATTTCCAAATACGTCTGATTCTGTATTCAATATAGATTAGATCTATATAAATTTTATCAAAATCGGTGACCCCATCACCGTGACCTCACCTTGTTAGTTCGTTTATTTTTTTAATTATACTTCAGTAATTATTTTTGATAACTTAAGTAATTCTCTTAAGTTTATGTACAATTTTTCAAGTTTTAAAATGTAATGTTACTACCTGTGATAAGGAATTCTAGCTTTTTTCCAAAATAAAATTATTTTTTTAATAACTAATTTAGTGGTTTGGCGTAAATTAAATTTTACATGTCGCTAATTGTAAAATAAAATGTTTAAAACTTGTTGGTTAGATGACAATTTAATTCCAATTATTTTATTCTTGCACATGTCCAACTAAATAAATATCACCTTGTATCCGAAAGTTGTCTTTAAATGAATCTATAATATTTATAAATCGTAGAATAAAAGATATAAAAGGTACCCTCTAATGTATTACGAACGATAAGTCAAATATAGTCATGACGGTGGACATAGGAGTAGGTAGCCCACACTGGTTTGACACGGCCCGTAATAGTGTACTATTTATTTACAGTATATTAGCACGTTATTTGCTCGTGATTATCAGTTGTCCACCTTCGCACTCATTAGTGTTGACGATAACACTAGTTTGTCTTATCCGGCGGTCGGTAGACAGGACAAGTCAGGGGGTGCAGCACCGCGAGACACATCGGCGACTATGTAAACTAGTTCATCTGTGACTTGCATTCCATACATGCCGTATTATTTACCAGCGCCTTATATTGTTAATCCGCACTTTTTGGATCATCCGTCATTTATATATTATATTATAATAATATTATTATAATTTAAAATAAAATAAATTGACTTCATAGTCAAATCATAACGGCGTTACATTTAATTTATCATTAACTTTTTATTATCGTGTCAGGTTGACCTGCTACCTTATATAAGTTGGAGGGGATTAGTGTTACCTGCTGAGCAGAGAAGTACACGAGAGTATTCTAAAATGACCAGACACAAGAACCAATTCAACAAATAAGGACATTTAGCAGTTATTCTTCTTTAGTTCTTTTTATAAAATTTAATTTTCCAAAATTAAGTAAATTAGTTTGGTTTTGATAATAGTTTTAAAAAGTTGGTTTTCTGCAATAGACAAATTTATAAATAATATAATAGTATTGATTAAGGGTTAATATGATTAACATGTAGAGCAATTTTAAGTAAAAACTAACTGCATGAGTACCTGTGCATTGTGGTAGGTATAATTCACGTAACCGAAAATAAGTGATTAAGTATTGGTGTCGTTATCTCGTGGAGTGCCGTAACCGTATTTCCGTCTTCTACTAGGCTTTGGCGGTGCTCTACAGTGGTCGACATACGTCTTGTGCACTTGTGTAAGGCGTGTGCCATATTGTTAATATGTCGGCATTATACTGCAGCTACTATGACATTCTTAAGGGTACTAACTCAAGGCGAATGTTCTATCGTTCTTTTAGTAATCGCTGTCATTGCACTGCGGTGGTCGATATATGTCTAAGGAACTCATTCAAGACGAATGCCCTACTGTAATGTGTCGTCGGTACTCTACAGTTTTCAACTTAAACATCGATATGAAAAATTGCGAGAACTTCAAGCAGAGTTTGAATTAATTTAATACAAGATTGAAGACATCGCTGAAGACGATGAGTAGCAAATTTGCTGAAACTATTTCAACAAAATAGTATTAGAGTTCTAGTTTAAAAATCACAAGTTATAGATAATTGAAAATGCCCGTTACATCACTGACTACTTTCAGTGGATGCTATGATGAGTGGTTAACTTTTAGGGACACATTTTGTTCAACGATTCACGATAATTAGGATATTGATGAAATAGAAAAGTTCCATAATCTAAGAGCAGTTCTCAAGGATGAAGCGAGAAAGGTGATTATGTCATAAGAAACAACTGATGACCACTATTCAATTGCATTGAGCTCAATTTGTTAGTGTTATCATAACCAGTGGTTAATTATAGACACTTATGTGACGGAGTTATTCAAGTTGCCAGAGCAGAAGACAGAAAATTAAGGCCAGGATGGTGCTTCTGAAAAAGGGTGACAAGCCCGAGGGTCTCCCCTCGTCGTACCGACCGCTTTGCATGTTGGACGACCTGGGGAAAATCCTTTAGCGGTTACTGGTCAAACCCAACCTGACTGACGTCGGCGAATTGGCCGAGAGTCAGTTCAGTTTTAGAAGGGGTAGGTCTACGGATGACGAGGCCTCCCTCTTCAGGGACTTTGGGCACCGATCAGGACTTTGGGGTAGCGATCCCACTTAAGGACTCCATGACTTATCTGGGTCTGGTCGTAGACAAACGCCTAAAGTTTGGAGCGCACATTACTCGTGAGGCCATAAATTGCCTGGCGGGACTCATGCCCAATCTGGGAGGATCGAGGGAGATGCGGCGTAGACTATTAGTCAGCGTCACTGTCGTCAATGCCGCCCGCTGACCTGCTCACCAAACCCGAGGACCGGCTGGCGCTCAACCGGATGACCATGCTCCGGCTGCGGACTCGTCTCTTGGAGGAAACGACGAGAGGCGAGTGGACCATGTCCATCATAGGACCTGATAGGCTGTACAGGTGGGTGGACCGGACTCACCGGACGGTGAGATGACTTATCGTCTCACCCAAGTGATGTCCGGCCACGGCTGCTTTAACGAGTACTTGCACCGTATTTGTAAAGCAGCCACGCCGACGTGCGACTATTGATCGGAACGCCTGTGAGAGGTTTACAGCGCTTTGCACACCTTCTTCCGGTGCGAGGCCTGGGCCCAGGAGCGGGACTCTTTGGAGTCCCAACTAGGGTCCACGTTCCGAGTCGGGTATATGGTGGACCTGATGTTGGTTAACCAGGAAGCATGGTTGCTCGTCCAGGCATTTATTGAATCTATCGTGAAAAAGACATAAAGAGATAGCCACGTCACCCGAAACAGGAGGACCTAAGGCGCTGGTTTAGGCCGGTGCCTTAGGTTCTTATTTTTGTGTTTTATGTTTTGTTTTGTGAGTTATTTTGCCAACCCTCCTTAACGGTTCCCACTCTGGATCCGGTTAATGGGAGGGGACCACACTATGTTGCAAATCAGCTGTTGATTAATTTTGGGCTGATTCACAACGTGGTGTTTTGAATTATTAAGACGGCGTATACCTCCTTGAAGTAATGTCCAACAGTAGTCCCAGGGTGGCCCACAATAAGCTGATCGTGGAAAAAAAAAGAAGACGGAAACTGTTAGGGGTCTTCAAAAATCAGTTGACAACTTGAGTAGTCACATTTATTCATTACCATCATTAGAAGAGTCAACGATAAGTGAGACGTAGTACTAGTTCATATAGTAACTAGCAAAATACATGCAGTTACTCTGCGTGAATGAAAATATACACGGACTGACAACGAGCCACAAACAGTAAGTAAGCTTGAAGATATTCTCGAACATAGATGATTAATTTTGAAATATGTTGAGGCGGCTAATCATACTAAGTCCAACGTGGAGGCTAAAGAGGAAAAAAATAAAAAGCCAGAGAGAAGACATCAATGATGAAAGGTATTTGTTGAATCTAACACAGTGAAGTACAATTAGCAAAAAAACATCAAACTATGGTCATTCAAACCACGATATATTATAATATATTATAATCATTTATATATATAACGACATATTAATTTCAATTAAACTATTAATTAACTTAAAATTAAATTTCACCTATGGTCCAGTAATCATACTGATAGGTGTGACACCTCGCCTAGGTGGTGGTAACTTGCTACTATAGCTAGTCATTATGCAAGTGACAAACTACGTTGTTATTGCAGGCCGAAAAAAAGTCCACTTGCAAACTCTCAAAACTGAAGGAATAATAATTCTGTGTCCCCATAACAACATATTTTGTTCTACATTCAACATTTCCTGTTTTGTCAACTTAAGGTTAACCTTGTACAATTTAATATTTTATTTTATTCAATAAAGGATCTATACTTTTTTCCTTTTGCACTAGTTCAGCGTTCATTATTCTGAACTCACCTACGCAGTATAAATATGATATTTCTGACATACTTTCTTACCTACATCAACTGGTTATCTAGATAAAATATCAGCACTGTGTTTTTTCTGAGGTAACAAACTAAATATTAAAATTATATCCTGCCAAGAAGATAGCATACCTCTGTAACCTACCTGTTGTAACTAAGGGACATTATTTTTAGGTCCTAATATATTGATAAGAAGTTTTCAATCACATCTATGGTGAAATGGGTTTCTCATCAATTTCTTCAATCTGTTAACACCAAAAATAATGGCTAAAGCCTCTTTATCTATTTAGTTAAAATTCATTTCTGCAAAATATAATGTTTGCAAAGCAAATATTATGAGATGTTCTTGGTTATTTTCATCAGTTGGTGAACGGATTCAAAATACACAAGTAGACTATGATGAAAGACACTCAGTATTATCTTCGAAGGATTAATTTATCAAAATGTTAGTGGGATCTGAACGTTCAAGATAAATGCATGCTGTCCCATCTAATACTTAAGCATCTCTGCGGCAACGGATAATTGTAATCCATTCACGAATTTAACATTAATTTGTTTAGGTGACAGCGTAGATGCGATTTATACTGACCTCAGAAAAGCCTTTGATAATGTAGATCATCATATTTAATTAAGAAATTGACATATCGTGTGGTTAATCGACAAATGAAATCATGGATTTGTCTTATTTAGTTAATAGAAAGCAACAAGTCAAGATTGAAAAGTATACGTCTACCGTCTTAAACGTGCCATCAGGAGTTCCCCAAGGGGCACCTGTCATCTCTTCTATTCATCCTATTTATGAATGACGTAAACTACTGTTTTCAACAAAATAAATACTTACTGTTTAGGAAATAACCCAAAGTTTTAATTGTCATTTGTAACAGATAATGATTCTATAAAAGATAAGTCTGATTTTTTAATTGATGCCAATGAAATTATATATTAATTCTAATAAATTTTCACAAATCACTTTCATTCGCAATAAAAGTTACTCGGTATAAAACTACAAAATAAATAATAAGAATAAAAATAGTTATTAGTGAAAATAATTTTGGTGTATATTAGTCGAATGGTTTGTCTTTTGCAGAACACATACCTTTTATTTGTAATAAAGCATCTAGAAATCTTGGTTTCCCGAAAAGAAATTGCGGAGATTTTAATAACATAGTATATCTAAAAATTTTATACTTTGCCTTAATTTTAAATTAAAATAATAATTTAAATTTGCTTTATATATATTTTTTCTGTTTTAAGATTTTAGTAATATGCTAAACTTATTGTACACCTATACTGAAATATTATTGCTTTAACATTAAATACTCACACCGCCAATAATTAGGTAGTTAATTTATATTTATATCTTTTTCTTCCTCGCCTTAATCCCGACTACTTAGGGTCGACCACCCTTATCCTAAACTTCCACTTGACACGATCTACCTCTCACATCATCTACGCACACATCAGCTGTCCTAATATTGTAGTCAATAGAATCCCTCCTTCTCTTTTTTGGTCTTTCTCTTCCTATTCTTCCTTCCACATCCATTTCTATAACTGTTCTTACAGCTTCCGATTCTTCTCTTCTCATAACATGACCAAACTATCTAAGTCTATTTTCTCTCATCTTATCCACGATTGACGCTACATCTATACTCACTCTTATATGCTCGTTTCTTATCCTATCTTCTCTAGTCACTCCACTTATACATCTAAGCATTCTCATCTCTGCTACACTCAATCTCTGCTCAACTTTCTTATCAACCACCCAACACTCTGAACCACACACCATAGCTGGCCTCACTATAGTCTTATAGAATTTACCTTTCAGCCTCATTGGAATTCTTTTATCGCATAAGACGCCAGACGCTTCTCTCCACTTCAACCACCCACACATAATCCTGTGTCTTACATCCTAGTAAATACCACCACTTTTTTGCCCAACTGACCCTAAATACTTAATACTTTCCACCTCTCCAATCACGTCTCCGCCTATTGTCACTTATCTTCTCATTTCACCTACCTCATGTTCTCCTTTGTCAAACTCGTACACTATATACTCTGACTTATTTCTACTTATTCTTAAACCCTTTTCTTCAAGATCTGATTCCACACCTCTAGCATTTTATTAATTTCCTTCTATTTTCTCCTATTAACACTATATTATCAGCAATCAACATGCACCACGGCACCTGTCCTTGTATTTCTCGAGTAATTTTATCCATCACTATAGAGAATAAGTAAGGGCTTAATACAGAACCTTGATGTACTCCTACTGTTATCAGAATACCTTCTGTTACTCTTTTTACACTTTTTACCCTGGTACAAGTAGCTTGCTTGTGGCAGTGGATAACTGGATAACTGAAGAAATTAGTGTCTGAATGATATCTTAAATGAAATACGCTCATTTAGATTAATCAATTTTGATAAAAAAATATTTATCTATTTATAATTTTTTTATCATATTATTACTTTTAATTTTATTAGTTGACATTTTATTTTACCCATAATCAAACAATATAAATATGTATCTATGTTGTTTCTAAGAATATAAATCTGTAGCGTTTCATACGGTAGTAAATCATCGATTTTTTTTTAAATAAAAGTTAAAACTAATTATAATTACTTGTTATAAGTTAAATTTCTTAATAATATTACTACCCCTTCTTATAAATGTCCTTTTATTTAGAATAGGGAATTCCCCATAATTATTTTTTTTTCTCATAAATTATGTATGTAATGTTTAAACACGTGCATATATATGACGCCACAACGCAAATTGTGTTTAAGTTCCATAGATCAAAATAAATTTTAACGTAATTTTTTTTTAAGTAAATTACATATTTTAAGTCGACTACAATATACACACTTACAATATTACAAACAAGATTACAAAAAAATGGTTGGGTTGGTTTATTTTCAGTAGTATCATAATTTTAAAAGAAAGGAAATACTTTCTTGAGGTGATGACTGTCCAAATTGTTATGAATAACTAAAACACTCAACTGTTTGTGCCAATGTACATCAATAATACCTTTAGAATATTTTTCTCTTAGGGCACTACTATTAATTATTAACAAGCATTTCATTAATTTTTTTTTACACTTATTGTTAAAAATTCAAATATAAATCTTCTTTAAATATAAATTATAAAATATTTGAGTTTTTCTAATTGATATTTATATATTTTATTACTTTATAATAATATTTAATATAGCATATTTTGAATATATAAAATTACTTTTTATTAATAATATTGATAATTGTTATCAACAAGTAAGACTAATTTGTTTTTCTTTACATTTTAAACGATTTTTATTTTAGCTAATATTTTTATTGAAAGTCTATGTTCAACAGTGGATATCACACAATCCATTCTATTCCTATCATTAGTCCTAGTGTCATAAGTATTTTTAAATATTGGATACGTTTTTATATCGCTCATGACTCATATTTTATTTATTATGCAAGATCGCTTAAAAACCTTACAATTGAATTTTATTGAGTCGACAATTTCAGTTAGGGGTAACTCTTTTATTAATACCCATAACACTACCTCTTACTTGTTGTTATTTTCCCCTGACATTCATTAAACCTTATAAAATATGAAGATCATCAATATAATTTAATTTTCCGTTTACTTTTTTTTTATTTCATTTGAAGTTATGTATTTATCGTTATTATAAATTTTTCATTAATATTTGTAGGTTTATTTTTACTTATTACGATTTAATCGTTATTCGGTTATAATCATAAAGGTTCAGTAGAGTTATAAATTGAAAAGTTACATGTAATGTGTATTTTTGAAAATGTTAGCTCAATTGAATCTTATCAATCTTAGGTCATCGAATGTGCTGTCCACATATTTTCATTTAAAAATTATTAATTAGAAGACATTTTTATATACAAAGAGTTTTGTGTAACGATCTTGATATTATTGAAGTTTTAATTGCAAGCAAAATATTGTTAATTACTGACGCTGATGTCTCTGATTGGCGCAACAACTTTTTTATAACTAAAAGGATTTGATGAGAGTTTACTTCGGTTACTGCTACTCTTCGCTAGCGCAGCTAATACGTTTATAGTAACTATGGTTACTAGTTGCGGATCGATAACGCCAGCCTGCCATTCGCTGCCGTTACTTATACCCGTCTCTTTATCTCGCTTGTACCCTCTACTCTTACACTGTTTACTGCCAAATTCACTTTATCGTCTCTTTTTCTTTTTCTCTGAACTCTCTTTTTTTCTTCATCTGACGACCAATCGTTTAATTGCGTATTTGTATATAGACATTAAATACACAATTCACTCCGTTAACAAAAAAAATTATTTTTAAGCCATTTTTGCAAATAGCATAACGTTTTTCATTAAAAGCATTAAAAGATATATTTTTATTATATTTGTGTAAAACTAACCTACCTGTTTTGAATTTTTTCAAAATGTATCACTAGACAATTACAAATTAACTTTAATTATATTTGTATTGTTTAATATAAAGTGTAATAATGATATGAGAGTTAAACTTCAGCAATTGTTTAAATATTGACTGTAACCCATAAAAATAAAATTACTCAATATTAATTAAACATTTATTTATTTATTTATTTATTTTTTTAATGAAAAAAAAACTTGATAATCAGAAAACAAACAAAACAATTCGTAAAAATAAGCTTTTATAAAAACTGTTTTAAAATTTAATCATTTAGTTGCAAAAAGATTTCAAAATATTTTTTTATAATATTGATTTTTTATGACCAAATTAGATTACAATTAGAAAAAACAAAATTTAAAAAAAAATCTTTAGATATACGTTTTTTTTCAACTTGACTTAATTAAATAAAAACTTTTATTATAAGAACATCTTAATCACCTTGTCAAAAAAAGGTAAAAATTACTCATTAAAATTCTCGTTGACTATATAATTTGCTCTTGGCATTCACCGCGTGCCTTATGAAGAATAATTTTACACATAATTGACCAACGGAGAATGCGAGGAGCATAATTGTTTTCCTGTGTGTCTGTATTTACTAGAAATAAATGTAACTTATAAATAAAAATATAATTGCATGGTAGCTTCTTTTAAAGTTGTAAAAGCTAAATGGATTGAAGACGTGAAGTAAAAAAAAATAGATGTTTGAATAATTTGAAATGATGATTTTACAGTAGCGTATTTTGAAAAAAATTTATAAATTTGATTAGAGATTGAAGTAAATATTTCTTTTTTACTTTACCACTCTAAGTTTTTAAAGAGCTAATATTTTAATTTATCATTTTAATTTCATAAATATTTGAAATTATTTTTCTTCTAAAAAAGTTTTTAATTACGTTCCAAGTTAGTAATCGGTAATTTTTGTTTACCTCTCCCCTTTAAAATACATTTCTTTAATTCTATATAAATATCTATGGTGGTTAAAATCCAGTTTTATTAATTAAAATAATAAATTTACATTTAAAGTATAGTATATTAAATATAAATTAAAATACTACATTAAACAAATTTTGTTTAGCATAATTATTTTACATATAAAATTATACTACTTACATAATTATTAAATGTTTTCTTTTAAAGCAAAAATATTTTTCATAAATCACAAATCATAATTACAATTATGATTAAAAATTATGTCTTTGTGAGTAAATGGAGACAACAGTCTTCATAAAACCTGTGAACATATAATAATAATTTTTTTAATAAAAAAAAAAGTAAAATCACTTAAAATGGATATGTATTTTTTCTTAATAAGTCAAAATATAATTTCTATAAGAAATTTATTGATTAATTATCAATAGAACTTTTATTTTAATTTATAACTATAATGATCTCATTCTCAGTTGGAGAATAAATAATTATTTTTAAATTCTTCATCTAATTACAAATGAACTTAATAATTTAACTTAATATTTGAATAATTGTTACCGAAAATTCTCTAAACAAAACTAAATTTAAGTGAACGTGTTGAATCTAAAGATGAACATTAAAATATAATCCCCACAAACTTGATATTAATTTCATTTACGAAAAGATTTTAATAACATCAAATATTAACTTATTCAACTAAGTAACTTATTAGAATTAATCATTCAGCAGTAATTTATGCATCAATACCACAAAGTGATAAAAGAAAAAACACTGTTAATTAAGCTATTTAAATAGTCAACTACTCATTTAACAAAGACTAATTTGAATTTATTAAAAAAAAAATTTCAAAAAGTTACTAGAGTATTAATATGTATAGTATATTTTACTGAACATTGTTCTAATATTTTTTAGCTGACTATATAAATATAAACTTACTAAAAAATACTTATACTTCAATGTACAGGTATTATATAATTGGATAACTTTATGTAGTTTCGTTTGTTTTACTAGTTTATTGATTTCATAAAAACAATTTTTTCTGTCGAATAGTCTTCAAAATACAAACAAATGTATGTATAAGTTATGAGGGAGTTGAAAGGTATAAGGTCCTATTATTTAAATTTTTTTCCGAAATTCCAGAAAATTAGAAATGAGTGCTCAAAAAAAAAAGGTAAATCAATTTAAAAAATAATTAACTGTAACATTAATAAGTAAACTGGGGTTATCGAATTTTTAAAAACGAAAAATATTCGTTTTATTTTTTGGAAAATTAAATTTCAAAGTGCCATGTAATTGTACAGTAAATTTTAATTTTCGAGGATTCTTACTTTCAAAGAATTCACTTATTCACTAGTTCGACGGCTTAAAAGATATATTATAACATGTCGAATATTTTATCAGCAAAAACTGAATTATGAAAAGAAATTGATTTGACTTGTTTTTTTCGTGAATCTTTCATATTTTGTTATTTAAAGATATTTTTTAAGGAGAAGAAAATTGAATCAAAAGTCACACAATATTGTTCAATTTTCTGCAATGAAAACATTGCATTTAAACAAGATTATATTATGTTAAATTAGGAATATTTTAATGAAAAATCACTCAAAATTGTACTTTAAAGAATAATCATATAGATGCGAGTTACTACTTTTTTTATTATTGTATTTTATTTTAAGCAATTAATTAAAAAAGTATAAAAATAATATTATAGTACTTCTTAGCATACTCAAAATAATATAATATCAATCAATTTTTGTATAAATTATCTGGTCTAAATTTGTTTTTGGAAGGTCAAATATTTTACTAATGCTTCATTTAAGTACTATATAATAAATATTTATAATATTTAAAGGTGCTATAAAAATTAATGGTTATTCTATTTTAAAAATATTGTTATATAACAGCAAATTTAATTTTTTTGATTTTCAATGTCTTACTACAGTCACTATATCAACCCATAGTTGCAACACTATTCGTAATTAGTTATTATTATTACCAAGTAATTATCAACTATAACTAATAGAATACAATGATTAAAATTAATTTCGTGTCCAGAACCATTAATATAAATTTTTCGTTTTTAATGTTTTTAAAATTTATAATTAATAATAATACTTTAATGATAACACTTTTTTTATTTTGTCTGGTTTAATGTTATAACTATGAATTATAAATTATGTAGTAATTAAAACAAATTATATTAGGAAACATACACAATTATGTTGACTAATGTTTATTTGGCATATTTTATGCATCATCTGAATATGCTTAGGATTTTCAATTTTTAAACATCCCGTCTATCAGTTAATTGATTTAACATTTCTGCTTTACCCGGACTGATTTTTCTCAACGATATGGCTTAAAAATATCAAATCACATCTAGTTGAAGTTATCAGTATTGATAATTCGGATAAGGGAGTCCACCCTTATTTTTTACAATAATAATACCTCAAAAATGTGTGTAGACATTTTTAAATAAAATATTTAAGTAATTTAAATTTGGAATATTAAATTTAATGTTATCAGATTTTGTTAACACTCGTAAAATATTCTTTGATGATAAATTATTTCTTATACATAAATTGATTTGTTAATAATAAAGTTACTCGCGAAATTTAAATCATAATGAGAATTTATTTATGGCTATTTTAAAATACATTTATTTCTCGTTATATCAATAACTGATAATTTTTTTAATCCATCCCTCAAACCTTATAAGAAGAAATGACTTTATTTTTATGTCAATATACATAGTTTATTTGACCTTGGATACTTCTTAATGTAAACAATAATTGGTAGTCATTTTTTGTAGTTAATGTTATCATTTTTACTGCAATGATAAGAAATAAAAATTTATTTATTTTGTAAAAATGTAGAATTATCCCGAAAGTGTATTATTTAATTATGCTTAATACATCAATATACCTATTATATATTTAATAGGTTTATAAAATTGTGAAAAAAATACTTTTTAATTACTATTAAATTTTAGAAAATGTTTAAATTTAGCAAAAATGGCTGACTGATTTAATCACCTCCCTATATATTATGTGTAAATATTTATTAATAACTATTCATTCTGTTAATTCTAAGATTTTATTTTTTTTATATAATAAAAAGTGTATTTTTAGAAAAAAGTTTTTATTTTTTATTTATAGATTATATTTAATTATTTTCAATTTAAAAAAAAAGATCTAGAAAATTACTGGTTAATAATAACATTTATTCCAGAAAATTATAGTATTTTTAAGTCAAAGTAAAAAGAGAAACGCAGCTATAATTATACAGTCAATATGTTGAATTATTATGAACTACAGAAATACTACTACTAATTTCAAAAAAATATCTTTATAAAAGATAAATGTTTAAGGTAATCTTATAAAAAATTTTCTTTCGGTTCGTTGATTTTTTTGAAATAATTCAATTATACCGCGGAGAAGTTATAAATAATCTAAATTTTGTATTCATATTGTTTGAAATTATGGTAGTGTTAGTTCAATG
This sequence comes from Daktulosphaira vitifoliae, assembly GCF_025091365.1. NCBI lineage: Eukaryota > Metazoa > Arthropoda > Insecta > Hemiptera > Phylloxeridae > Daktulosphaira > Daktulosphaira vitifoliae. Next base: position 2,823,944 of record NW_026099573.1, on the reverse strand, counting down.
AGACAATACTGTGATATTTTGACATATCTTTAATATAGATATGTTTACTAGGCTTTAAAAAAAAATGACGACAGACGAAAAAAAATATCTTATTAATATAATAAATCGAATTTTATTGAAGCAAAATGATCTAATAAAGAAAATCGCTGATTGATAACAAATTTCAAACTAATATTATGAAAGTTATTTATTTCAAAAAATATAAACTTTCGGTGAATATGGATTCAAAGAATTTTTATCATTAGGCAATTTTTATAAGAAATGTGAAATAGAACATTAATTCGACATATACACTGCTCTTTTTGGCAAGATTTACAAATGTTCATATTTTCTAAAATAATGGCTGAAAGGTCAAAAAGGATTTACAATTTTCTTTTAATTTTTATCGATATAATAAAAAATTTAATGCTTTTTATATGATAAATAATCTTATAAATTAAAAGTATTAATGTCACTCTCTTATTATTGCTGATTAATACATTACTTAACTAGTTGCAAATCTAAAATGATATTGTAGGAACTTTTTATTATTTTATACTTCTACATGAAATTGTTGACAACATTGATTATTTGCACTTCTTAAAAATAATCTAGCTATAGTTTATGCCTTCATGGTCTATTAATCGCTTTTTTATCACAAACCAAATTTAAGCTTTTTCAACTTATAATCAAAGTACAACGCACTCTGAGAAGACTATTACTTCCACGTATAAGCACACACTAATGAAAATAAAACTTTGAAAATCAATGGATGACAAAATTACTTTTAATAACAAAAAAAATTAACACAATTATTTTATGATGCGTGTTCAAAACTTGAAACAGTCGCTTGTCCTTGATACAAAATTATTAACACAAGCAAGTTATTACTTTAGCTTATCTTACCCATAAATTGACGAAATTTAAAATAGTTGTTTATTCTAAATTTAAATATGGAATAATTTAATATATATACATATATATAAAATATACACATGAAAAGTAGATTCGCACTTTTAGATAGAACTGCTACGTTCAGCACGTGCTCCAGCCGGTCGTCGCGATTGCACTGGGTTGCTGCCGATCTCATCTGCTACTACCCTTGTGTAGTATTGATAGGGACTGCAGCAGCAATGTCAGGGGAGCCTGGTAAACGGTCCTGCAAAAGCTTATAGCAGCCCACAGCATCCCTTCGCCGGCACATGGTTAGTTACTCCACCCCCAGCGTCGGCGTCGAACTGGCTGCCAGCGCACACGCTCTCGCATCACTTCGCCCTCATTTTCCAGGGGTTGATGGATCTTTCCCTTACCTTACCTTCTATAACTCATACTCTTGGTATTTTCCTGTTAGTAAAAAAAAACCCCGAAAATAAATACTTCATTTATTAGTAATGTCTATCAGGTAGTATTTTAGTAATCGGTAATAGTTTAATAATACTGTTCATGCTATATGACCATATCTACGAATATTTGCGTCATTATTTAAATATAGTCTAATTTTAACACATTTTTTTTTATTGATCGACAAAAAGTATTAGTAGAAAACAGTATACTAAGAAATCATAAGTTACAAACATTTATATTTTACATTACTTATAATCAAATTAGACATAATATTTACAATAATAATTAACAATTTATTGAGATAATTTACATTATAGATTTTACAAATTTATATGTTACGTTATAGCAAGTCTTTTACATTTTAAATTTGTTTGGTGTTAGCTCGCTATTTGGTACATGTATTCGATTATTTACCATAAATTATATTAATGGTTAAACTAAATAGATACCCTGAGGATATTCAAAATATTATCAGACGTATATATGGAATAATGTACTTTTTAATTATAAATTGATTACATATGATTTCATTTTATTTTTATGGTCATAAAGTTTCGAAACTTTAACTATTTAGTTGTAAATATTGTATGATTAATATTTTAAATATTCTGATAAGTATAACGTCAATAAAATTTAGATACTATAAACTCAATGATGTTAATAGACTTTTCCTATATATACTATAAAAAAATTTCTCTACACCTTTTAATTAGTTTAAAAACTAAACTAAACCAAACCCCTTATCGTTTTTAACACTTATTATTAAATTTATGGCTTTATATATAGTGTTATAGTTTTTAATTTATACATTGTGAGGATTTAACTTTTAAAACTGCAGTAACGATACCATTACATACTTTAAAAAGTATTTTAAATGTTAAAATTGACAAAAAATGATTTTTATCATAAAAACTGTTTGTGCCTCCTTTGAAAAAATTTTGGACCCACTCCAGTGGTAAAAAAGTTCAAGGAAAAACGTTAACTTTTAATGGAATATTTAGGATAAATTTTTGTGTTAAATTAAATAAGACTCAACTCAGTCACTTTAAAAACTTTCGCTGAATATTTATTCTTAATATTAATAATTACTACCGTTAAAAATGAAAAAAATTCAGTCGGGATTTAGCATAGTAGACATGAGGCATACATATAAATTAGTATTTATTGATATCTGATAGTAATTAAAATTACTATTCTAGTACAATTCGCTGTTCACATAAAACACATTAAAAAAAATTATTATATATACTTAAAAATCGATTATTAGAGAGGACAAGTCATTGGAACGTTTTTCATTTTTTAATCTTATTCAGGTATCACATTAAACAAAATTTAATTTCAAATGACTTAGAATAATTTGAGTATGTAAAAATACTACAAAATCGCTCATTTTTAACAATTACGTGATATTCGGCTTTAATATCTTATAATTTCTAAAAAATAAAATTTCAGAAAGTTTTTATTTTTTCATCTTAAAGTACATTAAATTAGTTTTAATTTAGCATTGGTTTAAAAAAAATCGGGTTTTTGAAAACTTATCAAAAGTAAATTTTTACTTCCTTTATCAATAAACCATACAAGCTGACCTATCTCCCCGAATAACTGTTCTGGTTTATAGAATTTTGTTGTAGAATCTATTTTATATTGACAAAAACTCAAATTCAAATTAAAATGCTTGATTGCTAGGATTGTATGTTTTAGATTAATTTTTTTTTAGGGACACAAAAAGTCATAGTGGGTGCGATGGCACTTTCTGAATCCCTCCGAGAGTCTATGCAATTAATATGAAAGTATAAATGATTATAAAAAAGTCTCCAACAAGTTTTCTTAATAGAACAGTACATTAAATTAAAAAATAAATGTTCATTATTTAATTCTAAAATCTAAATGGCTTAACATATGAGAACTTTAACAGTGATACACATCTTGTTCGTTAATAATTCTCACGGCCATAATGATGTTACGTCAAGTCGACAGCCAGTGTAAAAATTCTGTTAAACCATTCTAAGGTCAATCCTAAATGTCTGCAATAGAGACTAAGAAGATGATGACGATTATAAAATCTGGATACAAAGCCTGCAGTAACTAAGTTTATATTTTTAATGGAATTCTATTTTATATAAAACAAAAAATAAACCTTTTAAATTAATTTCACTCAAAAATTGAAGGAGTCTTATTGAAATTGAAAGATATTAAGCTAAAAAGATATTGTATTTACAATGATATATTTTTCTTTCTTTAGTTTTTGTATGTCCGTATCTCAGATCTCACTGGATCGATTTAGCTTATCAATAGTAAAAATAAATTCAAATTTAATCTAGTTGGAGCAATTTTTTTTTCTTCAATAATTAAAAACCCTCACTCAATTTTAGTTATTAAAAATATATCTCGAAATTAGATAGTGGTCGAGAATAGCAATTTTAATATTATTTTTTTGCATTTTCAAATTATAATAATTTTTATAGAAACGGTCGGATATATATGAAATTTTAATCAATAATATAATAGATAATAATTTTCTTTTAATATGCCACTTAAAAAAGTTTAATTAAAAACGATTTTTTTTTCATTTAGATATTGATGATAGCACTTTTTAAACTTATATAAAATTGAAGCTTATTTTAACTTAAATTTAAGCTAATTTACTTTAAGTAAAAAAAAAAATCTAACGAACTTCTACGAGTAATTTGTCTCCTCAGTTAAAATTTATGAAATGACCATTGAAATTTTTCATTTGTTTTTTAGGCCTTCTCTATTTAGTAGTCATTATATATAAAAAATATATTATATATAATGCCTACTAAATACATGAAACATGAATAAATACATAACATAAACTATACCATAAATATCATATTCTATAACATGGTTCCTTTATTAAGAATTATTATACTTTAGCTACTGAGTTCAAAAAAAATTTCAGTGGTGGTGTATTTTATTGGCAATCCTCGATGAATAAGCAATAGAGTACAAATAACCATGAAACAACTAATTCATAATACGAAAAAAGAGGGGTGATAGTGTTCAGTGGGAATCTGCAACGAGGGAGGGTTTTTTGGGGTTACAATAACAAAAAAAATAAATAAATATAATGTCACAGCGGCAGCACTGGTCGCGAAGCAAAAGGGTGTCGATAACTTCGCTGGGTCCGTAACCAAGGCAACGACGCTCTTGTGCCACCCTCCTCTCTCGCACCATCTGTCATCCCTTTTTGAAAATCACGGATTTCCTGATTACTACCGAGAGTTCTCTTCATTGCACCGCGATTTTATTCGGTTTCCAATGGGCACTGCCGAATGACATCAAATGTCTGAGTACAGCAACATTGTTTTTCATTAACTAATAATAACGAAAACATTTATTTATTAAAACATATAACCATTAAATTTTAAATATTCCATCAGCACCAAACAACTTATACCCAATCTCTCATTATATGTAAATAAAATCTTCTTTTAATTTATACAATAGTTACTTAAATGATTAGGACTATCAAAAGTTAACCCAAATAAAACTTCGTATACCTCAGTGCATAATACAGCAACTACAAAAAGATTTGTGAGTACTTTTTTTTTTAAATTAATTTTCTATATTCTACGTTTTGTTTGTAGTTTAATTATGTGTCAGTTTCTAAATAATAATTTTGGCTTTTTTTTTAATTTACTTATTATTACTCCATCATATTAGATGTAGTAATATAAAACTACTGAAATAAACTTTTTCGGAAATATTCCTGAGAATATCCTCAAAAGACAAGAATATTTTTTAAAAATATTTTGATTATGTTTCACACTATTAAAAAATGGTCCTAAATTGACCAATGAGTATAAAATTGTTCATCTCCAGATTTATCTATTTAACTAGTAATAATTTTATTTAAGTTGGAGTCAAATTTTTTTTTGGTGGCCGAACCGAACTCATTTTATGATTATTATGTAGAATTTTTTTAGTTGCATTTACACTAAAGAAATTTTTGAAAGGGTCATTATTTTAGTCTTAAACAACTAATATATTTTTTTAAAGAATTAAGATATTTTTGTTATTATACAATAATCAACCAAGTAAAAGTTGATTATTTTTCCAATATAAATTTTCAATAAATATTCATTACGTTAACAAATTTTCAAGTTTCATTATATTGTATTCTTAAAAATATAATATAGCTCAAATGTTTTTTTAAGAATACATTCTCTCGTAATAATATGCATTAGACTATTCTCAAGAATATTCACGTTACTGAGTATATTTTCTCAAGAATATTTTTTGTTCTTTATTATAATTATTGTCTCTAATTAGATGTTTACCATAAAATATTTTATATAATTTTAATATAAATATTAACAACTATTAAACAATCATTATTATAATTGTGTTAAAGCTCTTATAGATTAGTGAATTATAATACTTTTGGATGTGTTCAAGTTTTCATTTTTTATTTGATGATTTAAACACTTTTCAGAGTTCATTTTCAAATTGTTGTTTTTAATTTTATTACAGAATCGTTGATACTTAAATGATTCGTTTAAATGGTTAAATGAATAATTATTAAAAAACTTAATGGTGTACTTCAATCTGAAATCTCAAAGAAAAATGAAAAGTTACATACAAACATATAATAAAAATTAATCACTTTTGGCTAATATTTTTTAGTTTTAAAATAATATTTTTAATATAATTTTAATTTTTAGTAGTATGAATACTTCTCAGATAATTTAATAAATATTTTATTAAAAGCTTATAATAATTTTTAAAGTGATTTATTACTAGTGAATTGATCTATTGCAAAATAACATAAGTCACTACTATTGATAACATAAGATGATGGTGTATTTAAATTAACTTAAGATAGTCAAGTACACAATATAGTTATCAAACATAATATGTAAATACATTAAAAGTTTATTTAAGAATATATGAAGAAATAAAGAATTTCATTATCTTTATTTTATATTAAAAAAAAATTCTGAAGCAAATAACTTACTAATTTAATATACATAAAATGCTGTAGTATGCACATTTCATTTACAAACTATTTGAAATGTTTGTTTTTATACATAATATCTAATTAGCCCTTAAAAAACGTTGAACAGTTTTATTTTATAATAATCATAATATGCAAAAGAAATTGTTTACATTTCTTTGAAAGAAGTTCAGTCCTATACTTTATTTTAAATTTATTTGTCATAATAGTTCAAATATCACTTAAAAAAAAAAACAAAATTAATAAATATTTTGGATATTATAAATCCAAATCAAAATAAAAACAATTGATGAGATATGGTATTTACTTTTAGAAATCATGGACTTCTCAGCTGGATCGTTAGAAAACAACGGAACGTACTTTGCTTGTGAATCAAACCAAGTACCGGGTCGAAGAACTCCATTGAGTGCAGTAGGTTTGGGAGGGTATTTTTTTCCACAACCACCATCATCCGTTGCTTCGGATGAAAATAGCCCTAGTCCAGCCTGTCAACAATTCAACCACAGTTCTAACAATGATAATAGGTATCAATCCTAAAAATATTTTTTCACTGTTTACAAGCAATTGGATACTGAAAAATAATAATTTGTTTTATTTTATTTAATTAGAATTTCCAATCACGGCCAGAGCAGTTCAACGATGACTGTTACCTCTGGCAAGTCAAAATCTAAACAAGGAAAATCTGTTCGGTTAAATATCAATGCTCGAGAGCGAAGAAGAATGCATGATTTAAACGACGCGTTAGATGAGCTTAGAAGTGTGATACCTTACGCTCATTCGCCATCTGTGCGTAAGCTATCCAAGATTGCTACATTGCTACTGGCGAAAAACTATATTTTAATGCAGGCGAATGCCTTGGAGGAACTTAGAAGACTGATCACATATATACAAGTAATTATTTTCTAAATCTTAATTATTGCGCTTTATATAGTACCTGACAACAAATATGTTTATTATAAAAAATAGGCTCAAGGTACCATGACGATGCCACCGGGTTTTGACCTACAAGCTTCGATGTACCCTATCAAACCTTCGTTGCAATCACCTAACGCGTCGCCTGAATCACCTGCTCAGTCTTAATTAGTTCAACCAAAAACAATAAGATCAATCAATGTTGAAGTGTGTTTTTTCTTTCTCAAAGAACATCTATCGAATAGTCGATGACCTTAAATAATTGTTTTTAACCAAACACCAAAGAAAAATGGACAACAAATATTGCACAAGAAAAAATGATTACCTTATAAAATAGTTGAGTTAAAACAAGAAAGTGATCTTTGGAACGCCATATTCTTCCATAGAAATTAAAATCACTTTTTTTTAACGATTTTTAAATTTTAATGTAAATATTGAGTATTTGAATAATGCTACAACTTTTAATATTTTATATTGATTGTGCTACTTGTAAATTGTTGCAATAGCGTTTTATTTAGTTTATAGGTATTAACAATCTAGTCATATTATAAAACAATGCATTTTCTATAATATTATACAAATATACATATAAGTATATTATTATGAACAGTTTAATTACAATGTAAAATATATTTAAACATTTTATTACATTTTGAAGATAACGTTTCTTTTACAAGAATTGTATATATATAGTCAGTTCAAAAAGTCAATTTATAAACTTAAAAGTAATATAAAAAATGTTCAAAATAAAATACATCATCGGAACAAATTTAATTATGTTACATTAATGTGTAAGCAAGATAGAATATTTTGTTTCGTTTATCTATCCCGACTTCGATAAAATGATTTATAAAAATAACTTTTAATCGTGACTTATTGCTGAGTTAAATTTTACCATAAGAAACCATTTAAACTTGAAAATTAGGCTAGTTGAAATCAGTAAAGATTGAAAACTAGCTGGAATTAAAATCACTATCTAATTTAATTTAAATTTAAATTTATAAAACTGCTAATTATTCTTAAGCATTTTAATATATGTAGAGTCAATTTTTTTTCAAATAAAAAATTGTTTGGAATTAGAATTTTTAGAATTAGGTATCTAAAAAAATGTTTTAATGTAGAAGGATGTAAGTCAATTTTCTCTTTTCCCCACAAAAACTGATAAGATTTTTACGATTAAGAATTTCTTATGCCTGTAAGTTGGCGGCATAAAAAGTCAAAAAGTTCTATGCTCGGTTTTTCCAAAAATGACTTTTTTAGCTATCATTTTAAATTATTCAATCCTTTAAAATATTCTATAAAATATAATTAATTGGAGTAATTATTTAATAAGATATTAAGAACCAAATGACTCTATAAATATAGGAAAAATTAAAGAGCAGTTGTTTTTAATAAAAACCAAAATGTTTCATATTCTAACGTATTGAGAGTGGTCTAATAATAATAATGCAATAATAACACTGCTGTGAATTATGATCAGCTTTTATTGTATTATTATCATACTGTTTTATAATTTTTGTTAAGAGTTTTAAGTCCACGTGATTAAATTTTTTTTTAATATGTTTAAAGAAATTAGTTTAAATAAATTAAAATAAAAGAGTAATTACATTTATATATATATTTAATTATATAATTTTAATAATCAAATGACTTTATATTTTATTTCAATATAGCTGTAAATTGTACAGCTTATAGATTGTACTCTGCACAATTAATTGTGCTATTAATTATATAGATATAATTAGCTAAATTTTTAATAATTCAGTTAATTTTACAAGCATATCTAAAGTACCTTAATCATAATTTTTGATCAATTCTTTTTAGTATAATTAATATTGTGAAGACCTTCCTTTTTTTTTTAGCTTCGATACGAAGCTGAGAAGGTATTAATTTTACCATGATGTGTTTATTTTTTTTTTATTTTTTTTTTTGTGTCTGTCACTACTTTTTCTCAGCTCTCACTGGACCGATTTCTTTTAACAATACGTCAAAAGATCACAAATTGTATCTAGTTGAAGACATTACCCTTAAAAATTTAAAAATTTTCCCTCGTTCCCCGCAAATGGGGGAAATATCCAAAAAAATTACAAATTTAAAAATTGACAAATTTTGTCATTTTTGTACCATGATAATACCATAAAAATTCAATGATTCGAAAATTAATAAGAATAATTTTAAAATAGTGTATATAATAATGTAAATAGTACTTTTTTTTTTTATTTTTATTTTATTTTTTTTTTATTCAGAATATTTACAATCTATACAACAAAATGGTACAATAAGTAAATTTGGTTTAAATTGATAATTAAAATGACATGAACTATTATGATTGGGAAATGACTCGTTAGTCACACCTCTAGCATGCTGTTTAAGTTAGTCTTTAGTTATTTAGTAGATCTCTATTCCATTGTCGTTTTAGTCTGATAAATAGTACTTACATAATTTTTGTGTTTATCTAACAATTGTACTAAAAAAAAGGTTATATACTCTTCAAACTTATTTAGAAAGAACAAAATTCGAAATAAAGTTCATTTACTACAGAACACCTAATATATAATAATAATAACTTTTTATAGAACATAGAAAATTCTATATAAGATGATTAAGTGTCAGCTTAATATTTTTTAATGGTAACATTAGCTAGTGTATAAAATAAAAAACAAATCAAGAAAATTAAACAACTTTTAACCTATTATTTAAAAAGCTATTACTATTTTTAAATATAGAATAGAGATGAGGTGATGATATGACAATATTTATTGGGCATAAAGAATAAATTAACAAAA
>NW_026099573.1:2785995-2812781 GCF_025091365.1 Daktulosphaira vitifoliae | reverse complement strand
GATTTTTCAAAAAGTTATGGAAGTTTTAAGAAAAAAAAGTGAAAAAAAATAAACACATTATAGTAAAATTAATATCTTATCAAATTCGCATAGAAACTAAAAATATTATTTTTGGTGATATTTTCATAAAGTCTAAAGTATAATAATGATTTTTATACCATTTTCAATACTTAAAATTACATAAAATGTCTAAAATAAATGGACTTTTTTAAACACTTTTAGTGATATTCTTGGTCATCCAATGTTTGATATTTTATCTTCACATATCTATAAAACTAAACTTTACAAACAATCTATTGAAATAGATTTTAAATTTTAATGATAGAACAAAATTAATTTCCATTTTACTGTTTAGTAAATTAAATGTATAACATTTAGATGATTTTTTTTTTTTTATAGCTTCTTTCGTTTTTAGTAATTTATAAAAATGAAGAAGCTAAGAACTAAGAGAGAAACGCATGTCATTGCTGTCAACTATAATTATTCAATATGCTCTATCATTCTTATAAAAGACTTTTTATAATAACATGCGTTCTGTTAAACAAAACTCAAAACTAATATTATGTAAACGTCAAATATTAGATCCTTTATAATCTGTTCATTGTCAAAACTAAACAAGTTAGTAATTTCTTTACAACTAGTTCAAGTTAAGTTACTTTAATATAGAAAACTAACTAAGTAAAATATAAGTTAGTTTTTGGAATTTTATAAATTCCTAACTTAGTTTGTTAAAAATATTACCTTAAGTTATAGTAAAAGTTAAAAGTTACTTTTCATAGTTTAAAATTTTAAAACTTGTTTGTTCAAATGTAAATAATAAATTATAAACCTTGTATTAGTAACGATTGAAAAATTAAATTAAACAACTGGTAATTTCATAAAATGTTTCAAGCATATATATTTAAATAATAATAATCTATATTTCTTGGAATATCAGTTATTACTTAATAAAAAATATTAAATTAAAAGGTGTAACAAAATATAAATATATACTAGCAATATGACAGTATTACATATATTCATCTATATTGACATAACATAAATAATTATTTATAATATTCTATATATCAATGTTCTTTCTTTGCTAAGACAACATTCGATTACATGTTTAGGAAATGAATTTTAGGTTAGTAAATATATAAGAAAAAACAACACTTAACTGAATGGATGGTTATTGATAAAATAAGAAGGGCTAGGATTTATTTGCATTTATAATTTTGTTTGAACCACATTAAAAGTCCTAAGTTTGTGCAAATTTATTATGCAATTATACAATAGCATAGAAATATGTTTCATTTTAAAGGGATAAACATCTCTATTCGCCCAAAACTATAACAACATCTTACTTATTGTAAGTTTTCAAACCAATTAGTAAAAATTTGTACAGGCTGATGAGGCGTTTACAATAACTTAACAATGTTAATAAATCCCAGTCTTGATAATAAGTTAAGTTCAGGAATATTAAATTTAATAATTAATTATTAAGAATAAATGGTTAATGGCTACTAATACTCGTATGCATAGTCCTGACCTAATGAGATACATAGAAAAGCTTATGAGTTACATGTTAATGTAATTAATAAATTAATAATGTTATTTATAACGAGCTTATGGGTTACCTAAGATTTTACCTTGAATAGTCAAAATTCATGCGTTCAAAACTTATGATAATTTTAGGTTTATGGAAATAAAATCTCTATTAAAGACTGTTAAATAATAATTTTTCACTAGTAACATCGTGTGTAAACTTTTTAAATATTTATCTTGTTTTCCTTTTATATTAAAATGTAATATACTCTCTTGTTTGTTTGCCTATTTGACGAAAAAAGAATTTAATAATCTTGAATACAGTATTATGATGAATCTCTCTTAGGTTATCACATACAGTTAATAATATTGCATAAATCCCTTATTAAAATAATTAAAATAATTTACTTAACAATAAAATAACATACAGCTCAGTATGTATAAATACACATTAAAAAACAATTTCGATTGGTTGATTGAGACAACTTTTAAATATAATTTGTAGTATTAATTGTAATCACAAAATTTTTAGTAATATGACTGTTAGGATGCCACTAATTTTACAATTGCCTATATAAAAACACCTATAACTTTTCAGTAAACTTGATCATACAATAGTTCAAAGTGTATTTCCTGCTTGTAGTGTTCACTTACTTATTACTTGCAGGCTTAACCTCACTTAATACTATACTATATCATGATTTAATAACATTTATGTAGCTATATCATTTATGTATATTATAACTATAATAATGGTAATAACTAAGCATTACTGATAATTTTTACTGAAAAAACTATTAGGCTGTAAAATAATTATTTACTTTTTTTTTTTTTTTTTAATTATAATGTTCATCTTTATTTTTTATACTAAATTCCTTTTTTGGTTGAAGACGAAAATATATCTGAATTTAATTCATACTAAAATTATTTTTATACCTTCCAAATTAATTAATTTATTAAACTTATATGATTTACATTGATATACATGTAAATTGAGAATAATATATTGACAACGTCAACAATAGCACTTAAATGTTACTAATATTGAAATATAATTTATATTCTCTATTATTTTTATTCTTATTCGTTTTCTCTGTCTAAACAAACATATAAAAACCTCTTATTTTAAGGCATTAAAACTTTTCGATTTTTGTTTTACACGTCTTTCAAGAATTTAATAAAATTGACTCTCCTGACCTAGTGTCAATAGTTAATTTTAATTTTCCTGTTAGACTCACTCGTTCATACATTTCTTCTCATATTCCAAATTTATCAACCAATTATCAGTCAAACTCACCACTCATTCGCCTAAATATATATAACATATTCCAGGTTTGGGAAATGTTTGGTATTTGCTTAGAATCAAATACCAATCCTCTATTTTTATTGTAGACATGTTTTAAGAACTATATTATACCTGTTGTGTCATCTTAATATTGTACTAATACATATCTAATATTTTAAATTCTATCATTTACTTATAGTTAATTTTATTTCATTTTATTTTTCATATCATTTCATATTGTAACTTAATTATAAATTATTGATCTATTATATATACTTTCCTTTTGAAATTGGATTAGTTCCGTATTTAATAATAGAGAAAATAACAATACAGAGTGATCTGTTCATTATAAATCACTCGAATACTCACAAAATAAATAAAATAATCGAAAAAAATATTTGGTTTTTTTAAATTACGTATATTTCTTAATTTTTCGGTTAATAATTACTTTTTAGAATCATCCCTTATAACTTAAAAAAGTGTCAACTTTTTTTTCAAATGGCAGCTACATGATTTACTAGCTACTATAATAATGCTCTACTTAAGAAAACGACTGATCGATAATAACTTTTAGATCATTACTTTGGATGTTGTTCTTATTTTTCACCTAAACAAGATGGATAGTAAGGCCGGAAAATGACTAGTGATATAAATATCAGTCCTCAACCTCATCATCAGTCTTTACTTTAATTCTTTAATAACTTCTAAAGTACTAGTCCAAAAGTTGTTTGGAGTTAATATTCTATTTTATAAGTTAGTTAAATAATATGTTGACATAAAAAAAATAAATTGTACAACATTATAAGTTATAAAGTATAATTCCTAAAAGTAATTTATAGCTGATAAATAAAGAAATATATGTAGCTAAAAAAAACAAATAATACCTTACACTAGCTATTGAAAACCACTACTATTAAAAATAATAAGTAAGCTAAAATCCATTAATTTGGACATCGCACATAAATAAATATCCGAATAATACAAATATCACAATATTTTTTTTTAATTTAGTTAGTAACATATGACCATAACACTGACAACATGGTTTTCTTATCTATTTTGCTCTTGATCAAAGCCTTGTATAGATTATTAAACACAATTTGATTGATGATTCCCCTGCATGTGGTAGACTTAGCGAAACCAATTTGAAACCGATCACATTTATGTTTTAACTATTTTCTTCTTATAACACAAAACTTAACCAATAAAATAACAAAATATTAAATAATAAGTACGTGGTAACATGATATAAAAAAATGATATTTATAATTTTATACACAAACATTTTTTACATTATAAATAGAATAAAATTAATCAACGAAATGCTTATTAAAATATTTAGTAATCAAGTTCAACTGTAAAATAAAATTAGTATAATTAAACTGAATAATGTTATTGTAAAACAGTATGTTAGTAAATTCATAATGAAATTTTGTTGTTGATTCTAAATTTAAATTAACATTTCTCACATTGACTTAAATTTTTGAAATAATCATTAACTAGTGAAAATAAGAAAATAATTTATTAGATACTATAAAATAATATTTATTCGAGATACATTGGCAAAATATCTAAATTTTAATTATTGAACGTAATCAGTTAAATTTTAGGATGATCACACATTCAAGGTATAAACATGTATTACACACGAGAGATTACAAATACAGGTAGCTGACATACGTCTATTGACGTTTAATTTTGACATTATATGTGTTTAAACGCTAAATATTCATTGGATGTATGTTTTATTGAATTGATAATTATTTAAATAGCTTTTATACGAAATAAATATCAAACAGGTAATTATATTTATTCGAACACAGCACATGATAAAACAACTATTGTACAAATGTAAACATTTAAACACTGAGAAGAAAAAAAATATTAATAAAGTAAATTAATTAAATCAGAAAAATTATTCATTACTAACAGTACTAAAGAAACTGTATGTTGCTATAACGTCAAATTCCCATGAAGTTATCTGCAATTATTGTTTAACGTCATCGAATATTTTATTTTCAATATTATATACAAGGGCTTAAATATATGCGTGAATAATAACTAATAAAATGTATACTATCAAATTAATCAAAATAAATATTAGTACTTTTGTTTATTCAACTAAAATCTTTATTGAAGACTACATAAATTATCAATTAAACAAATTTAAAAACAATACAAAACATTACAGTTAAAGTTTTCCTAGGCAGCATGAATTAATAAAGACGAATTCGATTATCGAATTATATTATTAATTTATTTAATCAAATTTGCATTAAAGGACATTTATTACACGACAAACAATTTTATTAGTAAATACGAGTTCTACGTGAAGCATCACAACAACCGCTCTTCGAGTGCATAACACAACTACACGGAAAAAAATACGGTTAGAAAACCATATAAACGGTTAATATAGTGACATTTACACTTAAAATAGGTGTAATAACTGAATATTCGGTTAACACAGCCATTTATTTATTTATTCAAACTGTTTTTTATAGAGTTGCCATTATATAACTCGTTAATTTTTTCCGTGTGTACAGCGATGGAAATCTGATAGAACAAATACATGAATGTTTTGTCCTATCATTTAAGATACTCAGCTAGTTGAATATTAATCCAATAGAAGCTCCTATTCGATATGGATACGCCAAAAGATCCTGAATTAACTCGAAGATAATATCCTTATATCTTATTCATAAGAATCCTTTAAAGGTTAGGTTTAATTAAACTTTCAATATAATTTGTCTTACATAAATATGTTAACTCTTTTTATTGTGCGAAAATAATTGTTTAATACAAACAAATTCGATAAATCATGAATAACAACAATTCTTATAAGCTTATTGGAGAAGGAGATGCTATACAAATAATGCGCCCCTTCCTGTGAATCTACGACAGTGACCGCCACTAGTTGACAAAAACGCGTCTGTACTTGCCCACTACTAGAAAATACTCTTAACGCGTGACTGAACAACAGTGTGTTGGCGCAATGTGTACGGTCCGATCGTGCGTGGTACTGCTGCTGGTGATCGTCATCAGTACGCGCGTAACCGGCATTCGACACGAAGAAGATGAAAATGATGGACCACTGTGTTGTAAGACGCCAGGTGGCCAGCCGTCGTTGGCTAAATGCATGGGTGCCGTATCCGGTACTTTGTGCAAGTTTCATAAAATAGTTCCATTGTACGGGAATCGAGAACTCAATGGTACAGAAAGTTGTACTAATATTAAGACTGAAAACGGTACGATCGCGATAGGCCCTGTTCTAGCCGTACGCAAATGCTGTCCGCCGAACAAGTGGTACAACGGGTCTCTGAAAATATGTCAACCTCGGCCAACGATAGAAGGATGGCCACGACTGGTGGACGTGTTGCTCGATCTCGACAAAAAAACGGCTGCCGCCGTGAACGACTCTTGGACGGTCGGTTACAATTATGGACTTCCAAAGTGCAATACCTCTCAAGTGGTCGTAGACTTACCGGAAGAAGTAGACGCAAACCATCTGTTAACGGGTAGTCCAAGTGATCGTTGCGTGGACTTCCGACAAGCTCCCGAATGGCATCAGCCGAGTGGCTTAGTTGTAAGAGGATGTCGTCCCAGAGAAGATCATTGTCAAAACAGCACGTGCGTGAGGAAATGTTGTATGCACAACAAACGGATCATTGGACAGTGAGTATTTTAGCGACAACCCTTTAAAATGGTATTTCAATCAGAAAACACTTATATTTTAAAATATCCAAAATTTTGTACGACCTTAAAATGAATTATGACAAATTGTCGCCTTCGAATCAAAAGGCTCTACAGCAAATAAAATGACCATATACTTTTAATAGGAAATTATAACTTTTTTACTACGTACTATTTTATAAACGAATTCCTTTAGAGCTTATAAGAATGGGTAAAACTTAATGTAAAAATTAAGAAAAGACATTTTTTTTTTTGAGGCGTTATGTTACCTAAATCGGCTTAATTATATGTTTAATAGTAAAAAAAATGAAATGATAAAATTTTTGGAAAAAATTACTTGTATTTTAAGAATTTCTGTATCCAACTATTATTATTATTATAAATTCTTATTTAGAAAATAAAACATGTTTATTAATTGGCGGTATTTGATCTTATGACGTATGACACATATTATTATAATAATAATAACGTGGAAATGAAACAAGAATGTGTTCTGTCAGAGATGTTTTTTTTTTTATAATTTATTTAAATAACTTATTTAAAATCGATTATAATTAATAATGTATTTACTGAGAACACGAAAAATAGTCTTAATCGAAAACACTATGAGAACTACTTGAATGCTTTTTTTTGTGACGTTATAGTGACTAATAATTCGTTCTGGTGTGATTGAGCCGCAGGCGGAATGTTTTTTTTACTAATTGTTATCACACAAAATCAAACATACCAGTATTGTAATTGCTCGGACAAAATTATATATATAATATTTTATTTTTTATCAATGGTTTGTCCTTGTTAATATCTTATTTATAATATTATAGATCTTATCTGCGATGTTAATACATTTTTAAATGTATAAAACATAATATGTTATAAATGAAACCGTTATTAGTGTTTGGCGAAATTCATTGGCTATTCCGTTTTGTAGAATTATTGTTACATCAACACAATGAATACTTGTAGTATTTTTCATTCTTATAAGAATTCTATTTTCATTACAAAAAAAGGGCTGTACTGTAACATTATTAAATTATATAAAATATTTTATAATAAACCTTTATAACATAATATGTTGTAATGATATTATCTTTATAACTTTTTAACTATGAAAAAATACCAACCTGCTAGGAACTTTCATTTTTACAATTTAAGCATAATAATTTTCCGAAAAATACCATTTTCATTATTCAAAGATATTTAATAATCGTAAAGAAAAATTAAAAAATATTTAAATCTAAATGCAACATTTTTTTTTTTTAATAAAAGTATAGGAATACATATTTTGATCTCTGTGTTAACACTGATAAACACATACTAGACCAGCATATGTTAAGCGACTAGCTTGAAGCGAGTAAATGATTTTTTTAAGAACATTATTGATGTATTATTAGAGTATATAATAATGTTATTATTTATTTTTAACCAATATATTTAAAATGTTTTTCTTAAATTTAAAATAATAGGAACTACATGTAAAACAATTGTCACCATCTTGTACTAAAACTTAAAATTGAGATTTAGTGTAATAATTAGAAATAAAACTAAAATTAATTAATCATGAACATATATATAATAAGATGTTAATAAAAAACTATTTATCAAGATTCGTTTCATAATCTAGATACTGGTTTAAAAGCCAGAAAAAGCTATATTCACAAATTTACAATATTTTAATAAAAACATTACATGTTTAACTGATATTAAGCTTAGTTATTAATCAAAGACTTTGGAATCTTACTGGAGAGTTTATTAGTAAATAGGAGTATATACATATTTATAAAAATGTTTGTTTTTCGAAAACATACTCAAACGAACCATACATTATTAAGTGCTCATCGATGATTGAATACTTAAAAGCCTTAAGAGAAACTCATATCATTATTTTGGATATAAATAGATAACTTTAAAGGATTTTCATATAAGTCTGTTCACTCTTAATCCAGATAGAAACGTTTGACCAAAGTTTAACAGCAATAATAAATTCTTGTAAATGAAGAATTTATTAATAATAATCAAATTTTCTTGGTTTATAATGGTATTTATTTATTTTTATCACTTGCAAAAACTTTTTTTATATGTGTTTGTATCTAAGAAAATGACGAAGAGACGAATCAGTATTGAAACTTAAAACACTATTATAATTAGTAGTGGTTATAATTTAACCATTACATTTCGTATATGAGAAAAATGTAATTTACAAATACATAAAAATGGTGTTCATAACTTGTAAATTTCTAATTTTGAATTTTATGAAAAGGGTATTTTTTATGTTTGTTAAAAACGCGGGATGTAAAGTACATTCGAGACTCGTTTATTACATGGCTTAATAAAGACGTAACGATTACTTTTGCGTGACCATATTGAATTCCCTAGAATTCAACAAGTAAAACACCCCAGTAGGTCAATAAGATAGAAAACAATAAATGGTATAGCATTACATCGAATACGTTGCTCATAAATTGATGATGTTTACCTCATTGAGGACCTATATTCATTTATTAATTTACTAATGTTGCACTATGGCTGATTTTTATCCCATTTTTCAATTTTTACTGTATTTAAATCTATGTTTCCTCCAAAGTACTCCCAAATAATCCATCTCGTCGTCACAAAAGGCGATGGTGTAAACACCAGAAATAGTAAAAAAAAATATTTAACTCTAAATTAATATCCTGCCACTGGATGACCTTCCTTCTCAGTTCATTGTAAATAACAAGCTTTGTATTCTACATAATCAAGGACTTAGCATTTAAAATCATCGAAATAAGCGCTAAAAAACTTCATTATAAGCCCTCAATAAAGCACTTACAAACATTGAAAAACACTATTTCAAAAATGTCCCATTATTAACACTAGATATTTGTGCCTACTTTCCAAACTACAATAAACCCCAATAACAAAAAAAAAAAAAACAGAATTATGTTAAATTAAATGAGTTTAATTAAAAACAAAATAAAATCAGATTAAATCTTTTATAAAAAAAAACATGAACTAACAAGGTTTCTTGACTTTCTTGAATTTATGGGTTTTCTGAAAAAAATAATATTTTAAATAATAGCTGAAAAACAATTAATTTTATTATCAATTAAATGTATATACTTAAAAATGTTTCTTACCTTCATTATTGCAATTAATAAATAAGTATTTTCTGATGTTTTCAAATATAAAATACCGCCTGTTGTTCGACAGTATGGGTTTATAAGCTGAGAGTGTGCGCTCGATATGAACTGATGTAATAGGCGCATATTTAATGTAATCTATTTCGTCCCTGGAAAGTCCTCGGGAAAATCGCTGAAGTCATATAGTTCACTTCCATGTTCACCGTCGAGTATTTTTCTATAATTCTCAAGATGTTTTTTTTTCTCAACAACTTTGTTTAGTTTGGTAATAATTGATTTTCCGTGATTACCTTTTAATGTAGAAAATTTCTGTTGTACATTTTGAACCACTGCTAGTGAATCGCATAGTAAAACATCTTTTTTTGGCAGTATTATAATTACTTTATTATTATTACTTGGGCTTTGGTAAGAATTTCAAAATTACTTTTTATACGAAATACGGCTTCGTATAAGTCAAATTTGCTTCTAAACTTGTTCTCAGTAAACATACGTTAACTTTTTTTACTCTGTCTGCGTTGTTTTCATTTAAACAGCTTACAACGTGACGAATTTCTTTAAAATTGCAGCCTCAATCCAAAACCCCCCACGGGTAACAATTGTTGCAGGGCCAATTTTATACCTGGAGCCTTCAATTTAAATAATTCAACACGAGATAGAGCTTTACGAAATATTTTTTTCATATTTGATATTAATTCATCTGCTGTACCTAATTGTCCACGAATTTTTTTGGCAATTCTCTGTAGTCCGTACAACAAGTAACGTGAATATTTTTTGTATATAAGAAACGTATATTTTTAAGAACAGTACCTGATTTTACCATATAGCCAGTAGCAACTGATAATAATAATAAAACATTACTGTATTTTTTATCACCAGGCCATATTGTTTTTTCAAATAGTTGAAAGATTGGCTTTTTCTAATTCTTCTAAGTGTAGTAAAAGTATACTTCCTGTACAAAATGGTCTAAAAACTCCCACAATAACGTTGGCTATAAATCGTCCTTCAACATCACATGTCTCATCAATTGACACCCAAATGTTGTTTTGTTGGATTTTCATTTTATCCATAAAAGTATTAAAAATGTCGTCAATATAACTTTTTCTTGGTGTCGATTCCTTTTGGATACTATTACCAGTATATTTCTATAAAAATGTTCTAAATATATTGTTAGAATGCTTATTTAACGGAATATTGGCAGAAACAATAGCTTGGCATAAATCCATATTGAAATTTTATTTCGCTGAATTTTGATTGATTAAAAGTGATTGAGCTTTATTTTGCGCATATTTTTTGTGTCGCTTGATGCTTTTAATGTGTTTATCAGTTCTTAATTATTAATATATATATATTATAACTTTTTTTCACACTTTATCTTGATCTCACACATTATATGATATAAGATATATGATAAGACATGCCCGTCTGTGGACAAAATTTCATACCCGAATTCTAAAATGTATTTTTTTAAAAACACACTAGTTGATACTTTTTCTTTTCCCATTTTATATCTCGTTAAATTTAATAAATAACTTAAAGCTTCCTATAAAATGATAATTCACAGAATGTTTTTTGACTGGGTTCAAATGATTTTTATGAAAAATATCACCAAATCTAAATGTATACCAAATGATACCATAGAAAATTATCATTAAAATGTAATATCTTGTAAGGTTATCATTTTATATAAATGATAAATATTTAAAATGCAATATTTATTTCTCATAAAAATATTTTATCATTTTCCATTTATAATTTACGATTTAATAACTTCACTGCTAAACATTTTTTGACTGGTTTTATATTTATTTTTCGATTTATTCAACTTGTTATATAATATTAACAGCACACACAAAAGTTTAAATTCGGTTGATACCTATACCATGTGTTCATCACCGACAGCATCATTTTCATTGTATCGATATGTAGTTGGTTCAGTAGTGCATTGTACTTTTATAAAAATGATAATTTCTGTAATTAGAGAACTTCCATAACTATGTATACTAATACTGCTGTTATCAAAATTATTAAGACAATGATTGACAATTGTCGAGAAGTCTTTTCTCGACAGTTTTTAACTAAAATAAAAAATGAATTTCTAGAAAGTGGCTGTGGTGGATTGTTTTGATAGTACTAAAAGGTGTTAATATTTTTGTAGAGGGCGGGCTGTTTGGTTTTATTTAACACCTCATATATTTTCTGAACTAACAACGACCACTAGTTGCTGGAAAAGCAGTAAAAGTTATGCACCGCCAGTAAATAAATTTGACACGCAATCAAAGAACAGTGTACCATCGCGATGTATGCCGTCCGATCGTGTGTACTGTTGCTGTTGGTGGCGGCCAAAAACGTGTTGAATTTTGAAGAGCTGAACGTAACGAAGCCAGCACCACTTTGCTGTAAGACGCCCGGTGGCCAACCGGCATTGGCTAAGTGTGTAGGTACTGTTTTCGGTACAGTATTTAAGTTCAACGAAATAGTTCCACTTTATGGTTCGGTCATCGACACGGACAATTGCAAGAATGGTGCGACAGCAGACGAGACAGATAAAATCGGCGCTATAGTGGCTTTACAAAAATGTTGTCCGTCAAGCAAGTGGTACGATGTGACGTCGAGCTCGTGCCGATTTCGGCCTAAAACCGACGGGTGGCCTAGACTGATCGACGTGTTGCTCGATCTAGACCGGAGTACAGCCATTGACGTTAACGATTCTTGGGCGGTCGGCTACAATTACAATTTACCCAAGTGCAATAAATCTGATGTGATTGTTGATTTGCCGGTAGAAGTGAACGCTTACCGTATGTTGACCGGTAGTCCAAACGACCGGTGCGTGGATTTTAAACTGGCGCCTCGATGGCATCAGACCAATGGTCTAGTGATGCGCGGGTGTCGGCCTAGACGTGACCACTGTAAAAATAACACTTGTGTCAGGAAATGCTGCTTACCAAACAAACTCATTGTCGGAGAGTGAGTTTTTACATATTTAATGTTCTTCAGTATTAAATGTGGTTTTTTAATAATCTTATACAATTATAGTATGATGATGCGAATAATGTACTTTGAAAGATTAATTTAGAAAATGTAATTTTTGTGTAACATAAAACAATTTAGTAAAAAAAGACCAGCGACGTAAAATATTTCCTAATTTTTCCCATACGTTTACCAAAGTAATATCAACCATTATAATACCTATGCACTAGTGTAACATTTTCATATCCATTCTAAAAAAAAATAAATACAAACAACTGTTAATGCATACTTTTTTTACTTTCCGTTGTAAAAGATCAAAACCGGTCTATTGAAATATTTCTATTTTTGAGCCCATGAGCAATTATTTGTGTTTTAATATATTAACTAGAGTTTAAATACGCAGTGTTTAAAACTGTGTTTTAAGTGTGTTTAGATCACCAACAACTTTAACGTATATATTGGTCCAATGGGACATTTTGAACATTTCAAACTATTTACTTATGATTTAAACGGGTTTTTTTTAACAACTCTAATTTTAAAAAAAATGATCTAAGGATTTTTTTTTTTGAGGGAAGTTGAAAATTGCTGATTTTTCACATTTACATTTTTTTTGAGGTACTATTATCATTACATATTTTCACTACATGATATTCTTTTCTAAAATGTTTTGTTATGTCATTTGGATTTGACTGTTAATTTACAATTGTTAATACATTTTTGTTAACAATGTAAATATTATCACATTATTTTATAAATAAATAAGTATTTGAATATATATTAGACTACTTTTAAAGGCTAGACTATATTTTTTGAATTGATATACTGTTTTGACAGTTGACTGGTTTAACTTTGGGTTAATAACTATTTACTTGAATGTTTAAGTATAACAAATAGTTAATATGAACTGCTAACAGCTCGAAATTTGTTTATTAGTGTTGTTGTTTTCTTTAGAGATTTTATTTTGGTATTGCGCAATCATCAATTGAATCGTTTTAAAAATAATAATTATTCAAATTGACACCTAAAGCGTTATCTTTTGGTTTTTTAGTAATCATTTTGTACATGCCCACACTAAACCCTAAAACTATGCGTTCATTATGTGCAGTGTTGCATACAACACAGGTCAGAAGCGTTTGTTTCAATGTCGGTCGATTATATTTGACAGCTAGTACTCATTAATAATTTCTGTAATTCTTACGGCAATCTATAAAAAGTATATTCTACTTTTAACTCTTGTCCAATTTTATTTTTTTATTTACTTAGTTAATTATTAATTGATTAATTCGATTATAGTTGGTATGTATTTATCATGTATCATCTCATTATGTATTATTTATTACTTATTAAAAAATATTAACTATTTCGGTGTTAAATATTTATAAGTCAATAAAAATTACACTTGAAAGATACGAATTATAAAATTTTAGTCATTCTTATAAAAAAAAAATAATCTGTTATCTTAAATAACATAATTTAATTTGTCTACGCTACTGTTTAATATGATGACTATCGTAAAAATTCTCCTCCAGCGATTAAAAATTCTTATTAAAAACCAACGTGAGAACCGCCATAAGAAATGTATGTTCTAAATTAACTCCGAGAAGACTTCGTCTGACTAATTTTTATATAAATTCAAACGTATGAACACTATAAATAATTAAATTAAGATGTTTACTTAACTATAAGTTGAAGAGTTATTCAATATTTGCCATAAAAAATTACTAATTGGTAGTAATTTTATCTGAACATTTAAAGATTAACAAATGAGACACTTGACCAAGTTCAATTATAACCGTTAAAAAAAATGTATCTTATCATGTAGAAAATGTTAAATATGACAACGAGTTTATTACATTTATTTTTATACTTTAAAAGTTATTCGCAGCATTTTTATGGGAACAATGACTTTAAATAAACTAGAATTTTGAACAATTTAGGCATACTATAGTCGATTTACTAAAAACTCGAGAATATCAGGGAGTACAATTTCGTATGCAAATACTCACCGAGTTTGAGAATATAAAATTTATTAGTCCAGAACGTGAAACGAATAACACTCCTACATTTATTTTGACAACTATTTTTCTGTCGGCATATTATGGGAAAATATCGAAAGTGTAAAAACGCCATGTAGTTTTAACTCTGATAATGTAACACATCCACAACATATTGCAATAAAGTTAAGATGAATGACAAACTTTTTATACAGCTGTTGTTCTTTTTATTTTATTTTCATCAATTGATAACGTAATGTAATAACATATAAACTTAAGCGTAACTTTTGACTTTTTCACGCAATACTTCGGGGTAAGGTTGGAATTTAATTGTTTAAATAGAAAACAAAAAAGGCTGCGCAGTAATTTTACACAAGTCGCATTAGTCTATAGCGTGTTTAGTTGTTGGAGGACAGAAACACGAAAAATTAGTTTTTAAATAAAACTCTTTTTAAATTACATTTCACATACATATTATTGTGAGATATTTGAATATTTTATGGGTTTTCACAAATCGCATTTATTTGATGTTTGTGTATTAGTCTGTGAAATTGGCAATACTCTGAGATATAATTTTTATGTTGTCTATAAAACACAAAAAAATACTTTATTTATAGTTGCTTTTAATACTATTATGAGTCATAAACATTATGATCAATATATTTTGTTTAAAATATTCATTTTTCTTTTCAATTATTTAATCTTTAATTTTAAATAATAATACTAATAATATTGCACTATTTATTTTATATATATTTGTATATTTTATATATATTTTTAAATTTATATTTACGTCTATTATTGGACTTCGGTGATTGTTTAAACTTTTATTTATGCAAAAGCGAAGAAATTAATTAATCTAAATTTATTCTTACAATTATCCACAGTAAAAAAATCTTGAATACAATAAGTATTTTCAATAATCGCCTGTTTACCTTTACTTTAGTTAGCCATAACTAATTTGGGATTATAAATGTTATGAAGTATTTTTATAGTAAACTGTGAGCTCGTCTTGCCAATATACATTTATTGTCTTTTTCTTTTAGACAATTGACCTTTTCTCTCACTATGACCTGTTTATTATTATTTAAACAATGTCTAACTTTGGGTTTGATAGCCTATTAATTATAAAACGTAATTTTTTATTTAATTGTTTATTGATCATGACCTATACTGATTTTAAATCACTAATGAGTCATACTGATAGACGTCAATACAAATTATACATAAATTAATATTAATCAAGTTTATGATAAATTTATTTGATTGAAAAGATAAAAAATTTTTATTATTTCAAAATATAGAAAATGTAAGACGAGCATAAAATTCTGATTAATTAATATGTGCGAAATTATCTGAAAACATAATGGACGTAGCATGGAAAATTTTTCCGAGTGAGCCTACAGTCCCTACTCTGTACCTTTTCTATCACATTACATCGTCTTTTTCCTTTTCCAGAAACCCCATTTTTAGGTGGCTATGAAATTATTTAAGGCAGTATTTCATAATATATGTACATAAACCCGAACCTCGTACATGGCCCTTAAAGGGGATAGGGAAACATTTCTCCACTCCTACATTGAAAAATACCCAATAACTTGTTTAAATTTTTCATATTAATTGTAAAAAATATCATACAAATCCATACTAATATCATAATAAATATTTCTTATACTTTTTATGGGTAAGATATAAAGATGGAAGCTAGGGAAATGCACGTCATATGTGACTATATTCATGAACACCGTGACCGTAGTTATTACATTTAACTTAATTTAATCCTTGTCCTTGATCAATTTGAAACCAGAATGGAATGATGTTCTAAATTCTATATTTAACAGAGAAGAAATTAATTTTGACTTCAAAAGGCCTAGGTCGTCTGTAATGCTTTATAAAAAAAAAAAAATTAAAAAACACTAATAAGTTTATATTAAACCTTTTTTTGAGTAATTCTTCACATATTAATTATGTGTATAACAGTATAATAAAGTTGAAAGTTTACCACGTAATATTCAATTACAGTAATTTTAATTCAATAGAAGAGACAAACTTGAATTTTTTAATTATATTAATCGCGTGGAAAATATAATGTTATCTTAGTAATTGATCATCAAATATTATAATAAAACCTATAAATGATAAGTGTATTTATATAAAAAAAAAATGTCAAACATTTTTTGTAAATGCATAATTTGTATTTTTGATAAAATAAACATACAAATTTAGAATTAACATCCATAATTTCTGTAACACTAATTAAAAATTATTAATTTATTTATTTTTTTAATGTATGCCTTAATTAACTGAAAATTGATGCCTTACAACAAATATTAATTTTCATATATCCTCAAAACTTGTTTTCCATGTTTACTACAAACTGCTCTTTAAAATAACAGTAATAAAAGATATTTGACGAGCTATAAAAATATATATTGATAAAAATATATACTGCAGAATTTATTTATCTCAAAAATTCATCACTAACAGTGATAATATATAATAGTGGTATATATAAAGGACAAATTATATGTAAAAATTAAAGGAAATGTACTAAAACGGATCTTTCTAACAATTAAGTTTATTATTAGCCACAGAAGTAATTTTCATACATACAATTCGAGGATAACATCTAATAGTATGATTAAATATCACTTGAGTAACAATAACACAGCTAACATCAGTTGAGAATTTTATAACATTTCTTCAAAATTTTAATAATAATTATTATTATTATTATTAAAAAACTGACAATCGAAAATTTTTTTTTTTTAAGTTGAAGCAATATAAAATTTAAATTTAAATAATAATTAGTTATATTTATACAAAAACAGCATCACGTGTTAATTGTTTTCAAATAGAATAGAAAATTTGACGACTCATCAATTTTATATTTAACTTTTAGTTTGTTTATTACTTGTATTTCGCGAAGTTAAATTAAATTAAGCATTTGTTTTGGTTTTAATTTTTCTAAGTTATATATATAAGGTGAGTAATTACGAAAAAAATTTTGGTAGATTTTAAAAATTTTTTAAAAATTAATTTTTAGATAGATGAAAAATAATTTTGTGAGTGAGTAACATGAAAACATTCGGCTCCGTTTCTTTAAAAGTTTTATGCATGTTGTTTTTCTAGAAAAATAAATTGTAGAAATATCATTCAACATTAATTTAATAACATTTTTTTAAAAGTACAACTATTAAAATTTATAAAAACTACATAATTAAAGTTTTTGCTTTTAGCCAAATTGTTGTGGAGAATATATTGTATGTTATGAAAGTATAAAATTTAAAGGTAGCTTAACAAAGTTATATTAAATATAAACATATTTATTGCGATGGAATAAAAACGATTTGCTCTGTTTAATGTTTATTAATTATTGCACAGTGGATGTTTTAGTTCTTCAGGCTTCATTTACATCGTGTAATCTTTTAATCGCTAAAATGTATAACCTTTGAACCAGTGCAGATTATAGGAAGCCGCCCATTATTTCATTATGTTGACACTAGTTAAAATCCCTAGAGAAATATGAAAATAATAATAAATGGTTTATATTGAAACAAACTATGTGTATTAAATACTGTGTAGTAAAAAAGTTTTGTGAATTATAGTTACAACAAACAATATAATAAACAAGATTTTTATTTGTCAAAATAAAAATAAAACAATTTATTCCAGTAAAACTATATTCTAATAGTTATAAGTACAATACTAATAAAAGGTGACCTTATAAAAGTTCTATGTTTTAGATTTACAGTTATTTACTTATTAGGATTGTACTATTATAGGTAAAGCAAAAAGAAAATTGATTTTTGTTAGCAAAACCCGCTAACTTTTTTTATTGCTATAAGCAAAAATAATAGATAAAGTTTTTCCACGTTTGATCAACTCTTTCTTGTGGCACAAGTGGGTTAAAAATTTGATAAATAGGACTGTTTTCTTGTTTTTTCTTATATGTAAAAAAACAACTTAAAAAAAAATATGATCAGTAATTTATAGATTTTAACATGTTTTATAAAAACGTCTTGAGATATTTTCCCAGAATTTCGTATATTTTATGCATAAAATTTATAACAACATATGGTTAATTTCACTAGAAAAATCATCTAACAAAATATTTTTAAAATAACATTTCAAATAGAGAAGATATCTTGTAATGTTTAATTTGCTCCCCGTTTTTTATTGCTTATTTAGTCCTTTAAATTGACATTAATTATTAAAAATAAAAATAAAATTGATTGTTTTCATAAATGATAGTCATTGATACCTTCTTATACTCTATCCTAATTATTTGAATCGACCCTACCAGACGATTTAACAATTTTTTACATCAGCTGTCAATCTAAAGTAATTTTATTATAGCTGTGAGAGCCATAATAATCCATTGACTAACAGAAATAGCGCAATTTAAAATCAATGCTAAAGCGGCTACCGATTGATTCACTGCGTCACATCACTTTTCATTAATATTAATACCGTTGATTAAAAAAATGATAGAACAGTGAGGTCATGGCACAGTATAGACGTGGGGTAGTTGGGACAAGTATAGATGATATCTGACAGTGATTAAAATCACTATCATAAGAAATGCTTCGATGCAAATCCGAATTTAATTTTAAGAAATTGATGCATAATTACAAATGTAACATCAACTTCTATTTCCTTAACTATATGCTCATTAGTAGTTCTTAGATTTAAAAGTATAATTTACAAATAATATTTTTTATAGCAATAAATATAGTATGAAATTAATATTGTAAATTTTACAGAAAAATTATAAAAGTATATTTGTTACTTTTCTATGACACACATGTATAAAAATTAAATGGCTTGATGTAATACTTTATAAGAAATTTTTTTTTTACTTATGAATAAATACATTGGTCTACAAGGGGAACTTTCATCGTAATTAAAGATATACTTTTCTAAATATTCAATTAGAATTTTTCTATCACTTCTAAGTTTAGATATTATTACTAATTATTAAAAAATTAATATATTACAATATAAAAAAAAAATGACATATAACAAAAAAAAAAAAAAATGTCTACTCAATTATTGAGCGTATTAAAAAATCATTATTTTTAGAAATTATGTATAAAACCATGTTATCAAAAAAATTGGAATATTATAGACTGCTAGTAACACACACAAATATAGCTAAAAATTAATTAATTACTAGGAATAATTATTTAATTTGGTAGTTGAAACTATTATTATATCAAACCTAATTCGACAATAAATACTTTAAAAATATAAGAAATTAATGATATTAATTGTCTATATGGAGAAAGCTGGTTAAGCAACTTTTTATTTGGTAAAGGGGATTTTTTTCAATTTTTGAGAGTAATATCTTTAACTAGATAATAGTTGTGTTTATTTGATGTATCGTTACAAAAAGTTAATCAAGTGAAAGCTCAGAAAATAAATGAATGCCACAAAAAAAAATCACATAGTAAAATAATTTTAATATAAATAAGAAATTTCTTCACACAAGAGGAGACTACAGTGATTGGGTCCTTGATATTCATTGAAGTTATTAAATCTAAATGAGATAATAATCAAATGAGTTAAACATTTTTTTCTAATTTAAAAATCTTTGTAAGGTATTTAAAAATAAAATACAAAACCGAGAATTATAACACAAAAGTACCATATTTTTTAATATAGTAGTCATTATCACACAAACTAAATTTCGAAATTTTTTTTTTCATATTAAATAAGCTTTAATTTAAGATATATATAAACGTGACAGTATTTCCGGAACATTTTCAAAAATTAGGTTAAAAAAAATCTATTTTCTATTCGCGTGTTTAAAAATTTTAACACCCCCTGTATAAAGGGAAATGGTCTGATTTAATAAAAAAGTATGTCGAAGAAAAGAAGTAAATAAATAATATTTACCATAAAAAAATTGTATTGATTTATAGATTGCCCTAAAAGTTATATCAATTTAAATTTAAAATTATTTTTTTATATTAATCTATATTACATAAGTTTTGATTAAGATATACATAAAAGTGTCAGTACTTCCGGAATATTTTCAAAAATTAAGTTGAAAAAGTTAATTTTTTGAAAAAAAATTATCATTTTGAATTCCTTTACGTAGGCAGGTGAAACGTCAAATTTACAAAAAATAAACTAAATGATAGGTAAATATCTAATGTATTTATTAAAAAAAAATTGTATCTATTCATCTATTTTTAAAAAAGTTATGGCAGTTTTAAGTAAAAAAAATTTCGAAAATTAGCATTTTTTAAATTTGTAATTTTTTTGAGGTTTCCCCCATTTACGGGGAACGAGGGAATTTTTTTCAGTTATTGAGGGTAATGTCTTCGGCTACATACGTTTTGTGATCCTTTGACGTATCGTTAAAAGAAATCGATTTGGTGAGAGTTGAGAATAAGTTGTAAAAGATACAACAATAAAAAAAAACACATAGTAAAATCAATACCTTCTCAGCTTCGCATCGAACCTAAAAAAAATTGTTATTGTAAAATTTTCAAATCCAATATCAATTCTAAATGGAATATTTAATGCCTGTCAATTTAATATTATATAAGATACACTATATACTCCAAATTTTATTTTAATATATTTTTTGATAGATGCTTTGTTTTTAGTGACATTGACCGTACGAAAAAAAAAGAAAATAATTTGTTTTGTAGAATAAATACATTTTTGTATACATATAAATTTTACTCGTTAAAACATTTTTTTTTTTGTAGAAGTTGTTGTTTTTGAAATATAAGCTAAAATCAAGAAAACTACTCCATTTTTTACCCATTTGCGGCAAG
This sequence comes from Daktulosphaira vitifoliae, assembly GCF_025091365.1. NCBI lineage: Eukaryota > Metazoa > Arthropoda > Insecta > Hemiptera > Phylloxeridae > Daktulosphaira > Daktulosphaira vitifoliae. The sequence goes on along the minus strand of NW_026099573.1, from coordinate 2,791,402 downwards.
GAGTTACCCAAACGTGACATAACTTTATTAATTATTTTTGTTTATAGAAATTAAAAAATTAGGAGTCTTACGAACAAAATTTTTAAGTTGACACTTGAAGACTACCCTTTTACTTATATTATAAAAGTTGGGTTTAGAAATTCATTAATTTTCATTTACGTCTTGTAGCTATTTTTAGAAGAAATTAGATACCTAATTTTTTATACGTTTTTCAAAAAATTTGCTTAGAAATATACTCATTTTTGTATGTGTAATCTAATTTAAATTTGAGTCCACAACTTACTAAAATATTAACTATAATTTTGCAAAAGTTCATATAATACGTTGTCTTGCATAGTATCCCTACAATATATTTTTTTTTCATTTTTCTATGAATTTATTTTGAGAGTGTTCATTGTGTTTATAAAGTAATGTAACTATTATTAGATAGTAGTAAAAAAATACAATTATACCGTATCCATGTGAAACAGACCCTTTTTGGTCGTAGATTGAATTGAAGTGTAAAATTATCCAAATAAGTAGCGGTTGACCAGAATCAATCGTCTACAGTATGATACAGATAATAACATGCAATCAGCAAGTTAAACCGAAGTACAATTACCCGCACTATAATTATCATACAGCTAACACTACACAATAATTTCTATGGTTATAAATTATAATTTTATGGGACTGACGTTGATATTTGCGTGTAATTATAATTTAATAAAACACGTTATTTTTCTAATTGAAGAGAAAAAATAAATACTATCATCACTCGCGGATACACTTAATATTTCTATAACCCAATTACTATAAATTTCATATTAGATACAAAGATGTCGAAATAAATAAATTTACTAATCCTCACCACAGTGTAGTAAAATTAACTTTATTAACATACTTAAACAAATGTTAATTATATTTATTTGTTTTATAAAAGTCATATATTTATTGAAAAAACTTTATAAATGTATAAAAATAAATTATGAATATTAACCTTAAGATTAATTTATTTTCTTGAATTACATTTCACTATTATTTATAGACAGAGTGATTATTCAACTATTATTCAAGCAAAATCTTGAAAAATATAAAATTTAATTTTTTATTTCCGAAAGTTTATAGTATCTTTCGTTCTACAATTTCGAAAAAAAAAGAATTATAATTCCCCTTCTTAAAAACTTATCAACTTAGTATTAAATGGCAACATATATGTTAAACCAACTTATAAACTAGAAAATAGGAGGCGTGTACCAACTTTTGGACTAGTATTTTAAAAAATATAAGTATTTTCATAACAGACGCATGCTTCATAACCAGTCCTTATGTTAAAAAATTAAAAACTTCCAAAATACTGGTTCAGAAACTGTTATCAGCAAGTAGTTCACTTAGATCATTCTCTATTTGTAAGTTGTTAAACATTTATATTTCTATTAAAAAAAAAACTTAATTTGATAATATATAAAGTGAAAGGAGGAGGGTAAGGGTTGAGTATTTAAAAAAACTTAGAACGTTGGTTGGGTTATTTTTAACTTTCAATATGAAAAAAATACAATATTTTATATTTTTAAAGATATTGTACGAGTCATAGTTTACCAATCCCCTGGAATTATTCTGTTAATTATCCTATTAAATTATTCGCTTAATAATAAATAACAAAATTTCTTAGATATTGTAATGAAACGACGGATATGCCACTTTTCTCACCGCCAATTGTCCAATACAATACAGATAGTAATGAAGAGAAATTGGAAAACGTCACCATATTACCTTTATATCAAATAAAATGTGATCGGTATCCATTGAAAGAATCGTTTCATATTCTTCCTGACGGAAGTCTTTATCAGTTATCATCAAAATTGACAGTTCCACATGACGAATATTGCATTGATTACTACGCAGAAAACTTTACCACGCAAGATATTGTTATGAAGGCGTTCATTTGTTTCGATAGATCTGGGCCCACAACTTCGGTCGCCCCTGATCAAGTCAAAGGAAGTTGGAAATACATTGTCTTAACGGCCGGCATTGTGCCGTCACTTATTTGTTTGACAATTACCCTGATAGTTTATGGCATTTTAACTAGTTTGCGTAACATGCACGGCTACTACATCATGTGTTACGTGGCATGCTTATTGATATCATACTCTTGTCTGTTGATAGTCAACTGGAAATCTGATGATTTAAGCCCTCCTATTTGTACTACAATTGGTAAGTAACAATTTTGTATTATTTTTCATTGTGATATTTTTTTGTTTCATTTTTTCAGTTCGGAAAAGACATATAGAAACTTCCAACTTGTAAGTCGCTAATTAAGCCTGTATCGACCAAAAATTATAAACATAATTGACCTATTTTATATTCAAATATTTTTTGTATCAACAATTATGAAATTTTTTTGTGAAAAAAATTCATATTAATTTATTAATATGGAAAGTAAAAATAATGGAAAATTTTATCGCGTACGATAGAAAAGACCCTCCAACAAACTATAAGTAGAATAATCCTTCAATATAAAATAGTTAATTTTGGAGTGTAATAATCTTTATTGTATCATAAGGCTTAAGCTTTGACTTGATTTTGAGTTACAATATAAACAACAGTAGAGACGGAATCGCGTATTCAATTCAATTAAAGTGCACTACATAAGTTCGAGTTTTCTCAATCATAAAAATAAGCTTACAATAAAATACATCGAGTTTATATATAAAAAAAAAAAAAATAGAATTACACATAATTGCTAGTTAGCGTTTGTAAGTCATATAGAGTCGTTAAAAATCATATCTAACATAACATTTATATTTAACAAATAATAAGAGCTTTTTTGTAACATCGTTTTATAGAAATCTTAATACTTTAAATTTTGATCCATTTTTTTGATATTTTTCTTTTAATTGTCTTGTCTGAATTGGAAGATAATTTTTTCATTTTGACTCTTAGTAAATAAATATGATATCTTCTTATTTACTCATTCATACATAGTTATAAAAGGAGAAGAAAGTCCCTTGATTTGTTTAATGTATGTTAGTACAATTTTTGTAAGTTGAGCAATTTTATAATTATTTAATTGTAAACGAAAAAATTTTATAGAATAAAAAAGCAACACCAGATTGGACTATAAATAATTAAGAGCTAGAGTCCACATATTGACTATCCTATAATTTTTGACATTAAATTATATAAATAAAATTTAGTATAATTTATACCTCAGAGACCTGAATATTAACAATGTCTTAAATTAAGACTCTTCATACAAAAAACAAAAAAAATTTCAAAATTTGCTTAACTGATCCAGGTTGATATTAAAACACCCATTGAATAATTACTTTTAAAAATGACATTTTTTAATATTTAACTTGCATGTTTCTATCAGTTTTCGTATTAGCTAGTTGATTCTGATTAATTAATGTAGGCCTATTTGTTTCTTTTTGAGTGAAGTTCACTTTTTCAGTTTCTTGGTAATCGTCCAAGTTATTCTTGAAGGTATAAGTTCAATACTTACATAATAAAGAAGTTTTAAGTGAAAGAAAGTTACTTTTGGCAAATATTGTACAAATAATGTTTATTAGTATTAATTCTCCAAGTCGTTAATGCTTCCATTAATGAGTTGATCGGATGAGTTATTTTCTACAGTTTCACTCTCCCCATCGTTTGACGATTGGCAATCCCCTTCCTCGATTTCGCTAGTACTAGAAGTTATCCATTATTTTATTTCCTAGACAATCACATTGTACTTAAATTAATCCAGACACTTCATCTGATATTACAATATTGAAATCTAACTCTGCAATTAACACGATAAAATTCTTGTAGTGGACTTTCGTAATTGGCTCAGTCCCATCTTCTCGTTTAAATCTCTTTGTTGGTGGTTCATAGTCACTACTTATAGAATCAATCAAAGATGTATACTCAATGGCTCCATTAATTTCCATTTTTAAATGATAAGATTAATTACAAAGTTTTAACAAAATGAAAAAAGTAATTTAATTGCAATATTACTATATGTTTTTTAATTTACGTATACTAAAATAATAAACACAATTTGAAATCTAAAAATTATTTGATACCAACATAGATTTTCCATTAGTTATATACAGGCTGATTTCTTTATCATGAACCAATTAATTAATAAAAAACAAAATAAATTTTATTAACACAAACATTTTTTTAATCTTTTAGTAACACATGATTTATCAATCATGTAATAATTTTTATGTTAATAAGATATAAAGGTATGAATCACGTTTTATTAAATATAAACATACATATTTAATAAATAATGATCTGATTTAAAAAATTGACTGGTCGATAACAATATTTCTGTTGTAATTAACATTTTTAAACTTAGGGGTAGGTGGAGTGCGAATTAAAAATTAATCATTGATAAAAATAGCAAAACCCGCTTCTCACATCTAGTCATTATTTTACATTGTTAATAGCTTCCAAAACAATCGTTCAAAAGTTTATATCAACTAGTCGTTTTTTAAATTAGATCATTAACGAATAAATATACTAATAAAATGTAATGTATATAGCCATTAAAAAAAGTTGGTTCTTTAATAAGAGATAGAGATTATAAAGAGATATAAAGAGATAGATAAGAGAAATAGAGAAGAGATTCTTATAAATAAAAACCCAGCACAGGGGGGTCAGGGCACAGTGGTGACATGGCATAGTTTGATCAAGTATAATGATATCTCACAGTGATTAAAATCACTATAAAAAAAAACGCAAATCTTTAGATAGTGTTTAATTTTAAAAAATTGGTGGATTTTTCCAAAAGCTACATGATCTGCTATTTCCTTATTAATATCCTGAATGAAAAAAGAATTATTAAAAAATATTATTTCTCATAAAAAAATTATGTTGATCCATATAATTTTCAATAAGTTATAGCATTATAAAGTTAAAAATATAAAAAATAAAATCGAGAATTTTCACACAAAAATAGCATTTGGTAGCCATTTTCAACGTAAAGATAAATTAAAGTCAGAAATTTTTTTTTTTCATAATAAAGTATATTACATTAGCTTTATTTTAAGATATTTATAAAAGTGTCAGACTTCTCGGAACACTTTCAAAAGTCAAGTTGAAAAAGTTAATTTTTTGTGAAAATGTTGTCATTTTAAATCCCCCCCTATGGCTAAATAAAGGGCTAAATTTATGAAAAAAATATACCAAATGATAGGTAAAGACATCAAGCATCTATAAAAAAAAATTATATTAATTTGTTCATTTTTAAAAAAGTTATGGCAGTTTTTTAAATTTATAATTTTTTTGGAGAATTCCCCCATTTACGGGAAATTTTTTCAATTTTTTAGGGTAAAGTCTTCGACTAGGTACAATTTGTGATTTTTTGACGTATCGTTAAAAGAAATCCATTCGGTGAGAGTTGAGAAAAAGTGGTAATAGACACAAAAAAAAA
>NW_026099573.1:2751479-2785952 GCF_025091365.1 Daktulosphaira vitifoliae | reverse complement strand
AAATAAAAAAATAAAAAAAAAAAAAAAAAAACACATCATAGTAAAACCAATACCTTCTCAGCTTAGCATCGAAGCTAAAAAATAATTATTACTAAAATGAGGCAAAAAAAAGTGTCTAACATTATTATTATTTTAGAAAAAATCTAGTGGTTTACAATAAACCACCTTGTACAGTTAAAAGCTCTAAAATTTTAATTTATTATATGCACTCAACATTTTTTCCCTAGTAGGATGACTTTATCACAGAATGAATAATAATTTTTTAATTTATATTTTGATGTTGCAGTCAATTAGTTAATAAGTGATTAGTCCTCAGGAAATATTTCTATAATAACAATGTAAAAATATTTAAAATTTACTAACATATATATATATATGTTAATAAATTATCATATTTTAAAAATTTGATTTTTATAGTGAATAGTATCGTATTAAAAATTGTAATATTGTATAGTATCATATTGTAATTATAGTACATAATAGAAGTAGGATATCTTGCTTTAGCTAAATGATAAAACTTTTGATAGTGTTCATAAATTTTATTTGTAAAAACTAGTAATTAAAGATATATATAAAAATGTTTTAAAACCAGAATTATATATATATATGAATTTAAAATACTTTACAGTTTAACTACAAAACATCAATAAGAAATGTTCCTATCCAATTTTTGCCGGAAATCTAAAATCTTATAAAAATTGTTTAAATCATATCTAAAATTATAAATTATAATAGTTTATTAAATTTTTTTTAAAAAAGAACTATAAATAATAAATATTAAATAGTCACCAAACCAAAAATTTTAGAATTTGTCAAAACCACACTGAATATAAAGTATTTAAAACACTTAATTAATGAAATGTAAAAAATATTATTGATGAACGTAATATTACATTAAAATAAATATGAGAATATAAAATCTATTAACATAAAATAATTTTTTTAAAGTTACAGCACAAAAATATTTGTAGCCTTAATTTAAATGGCATAAGTTTTTTTTCATCATGTTTATTTACATACTAATTCTTTAAAAATGCATTAATATTATTAAACTACAAGGTTTATTGTTGTAAACTATGCTATTTTTACAGCAAGTAAATTTTTAATATTTTAGTATTATTTGATTATGTCATTATACTTCAGTATTATTTTGTTATTCCAGGTTATGTTACATTGTTCGCATTTCTCGCTTCTTTTTGCTGGCTCAATGTAATTTGTTTTGATATCTATTGGACTCTAAGGTATGCACTATCAACTAAGTACATAAAATATTATTCTAATAATAAAATAAAATTTAAGTGTTTTAGTATAATTAAATAGACAACATTCGTGAAAGTTAGCAATTACTATATTTATTATTTACACGAGAACCACATTTACTTAGTTAACTTGTATGCTAATATTATGTTGAACTTTTAATAATAAAAATTTGATTTAAAAAAGAAACCTTTCTATACTATCTTTTTTTTTTATTTCAGTTGCAATATTTTGAATACGGACCTAAAATCTTAATTGAATTTCATTCGTTTATAATTTTGATAATTTTTATGAAATTAAATTGTACTAAATAATATTGAACGGTGCACAATGTCAATATATATTATACATCATTGAAATTTAAAAAAACTATATTAATCTATATAACTCCAATTTTATATTTTTAGAAAATGTTTAATTACTTATTTGAAAAATCATAACAATACTGAAGCTTTTTATTGCACGTTTTAAAACATTTTCATAATTATAATTTACATAATATTTATTTTGCATTGTCCATGACAATGATATTTCATTTTATTAAATTTGTTATGGAAAAAATATCAGAATATAAATGTAAATATATCTGTGCTAGACAAAAAATGTATTTAACTTTGAAGTTAAATAATATAATGATCAATAACTAACAACACTTAACAATACATTTCATTGATAAAATGTCCTCGATGGAAATCTGGAAGATATGGTTAGATTTGAAGGTTACTTTATTCACTATTTTTAAGTAGTCTGCATTAATATTGATGTTAATTTTTTATATACCAATATATTATAATTTACAATACTAATATACTATAACAATGCTTAGAGAATTTTTTTATACGACACTGTTTATAATTTATCATAATTATTTATCTACTTAAACTAATTAGCTGACAAGGCAAGAATTAACTTTTTCGATGTAATCTTGCACAATATTTATTTAAGTTTTCCATTATTCATAATAATTAACTAATATTATTTATTTATGTTTAATATAGTTTTTTATAATTCTAATGGTCTTTATTTAATTTTTTTTTTAACTAGAAAAAATTATGATCTTTAGTCATAATATATTCATAACACAATGTATATGTATAAACATTTTACAAACAAATTGTTGTTATACTAACAACAAGCAGATTTTGATAAAAATTATTTTTTAATATAAAAACTATACTACACACGTGTGTCAATTTTAGGTACACAAATACGGTGCGTAGGAAAACTTCAATATCTAAACGAACAATATTCTACAATATCTACTGTTGGACATTTGCCATGACATGTACCTGTTTGACTGTAGCTGCTCAATTCTATGGTTCTGGAACTATCCCTGAACAACTATTACCAAACATGGGCTCTCATAGTTGTTGGTTTACTAGTAAGTAAAGTTATTGGATTCATTATTCAATAATATCAAGTAGAATTATAACGATACTGAGAGGAGAGAACAATACATCATTAATTTACTGTTCATAACACTGAAACACAATAGAATATAGTATCTTATCAAGGATACTAATATTACTATCTATGAGCGTTCATTTTCTAAGGGCAAGTCTTTTGAATTTCAATTTTCTGGAGAGTAGTATTATTTTGTGGATTGTTTTTAATTGATCTTAAAAAAACGGATAAAAACGATTGTATGTGGGAAATAAAAATCGAATCAAATTATTGTATTTCATACTCTTTTGTCTTGAGCTTAAGAAATTTAATTCATTACAATTAACAATATTATATGTATAATATTGTATGTTATGTATATAATATTGTAATTTGTATTTTTAGATAGCAATAATAGTATTGTGGTATTCTTTTTGGTTCCAATGTCAATCATGTTATTGGTGAACATATTCTTATTTTTATTAACTGCCATGCATTGTGTCAGAATCAAGTCAGAGCTTAACAAATTCAAAAGATCCGATACAAAAACAAAAAGGTTTCAAGCTGAAAAAGAAAAGTAAGATAATAACTTTGCAATATATATGTGAATGTATGTATGATATACCAATCATATTTACTTTAATACAGTTTGCATACATCAATGCAATATTGATTATTTTTAGTCAATTATTAAATGTTCATATTTTTCGCAGATTTATTATGAGTATCAAATTGTTTTTGGTAATGGGAATATCATGGACGTCAGAAGTTTTAGGAAGAATTTTACCCCAATTGCAGTATGTTTGGGAAGTATTAGATTCAGTCAATTCACTACAGGGCGTACTAATATTTTTTGTGTTTGTACTTAAACGTAAAGTCTTGTCAGATTTAAAAAAAAAATTAAAAAAGTCGTGCGACTTATCCAAAGATTCAACCAAAATTTATACTGTATCGGGTACATCACAGAATGGAAGTTCTCGAAAAACAAGTAGTTATAACTTCTAGAACTATAATATAACATTGTCAGTCTTAAAGTAAAATTCATACAATTGAATATTATTTATTATTACATCACTATTTTGAATGGTACTATAAAAAAATTCAGCATTATCATTATGCTATTTTAATTTTAATAATGAGATACTGTGAGTATCATTTTTACTATGCCACTGAACTTCATTGATTAAAATTTATTGTAACATTATTTTAATTAGTATAAAATTTAAGCATAAAATATTCTTGAAATTAAGAAAAAATAACACTTATAAATTAAATTATTGATTTAAATGAGTAATAGTATACTTCGTTTAATTTAATTTCCAGTACAGTAAACCATTGAAAAATTCCAGTTCTAGATTGTAAAAATATTTTATATATTTCGTAAAACATACATTGAAAAGCTTGTCCATAAATTTAATAACTAAATTTAAACTTACAATAGGTTAAATTGAACAGTAGTAAAAATCATGTCGATAAATAAAAAATTAGTTAACTAATTCATATTATTAAATGTTCTGTAGTCAAGAATCCTTGTATAACACTTTTTTAGTCATTATTATAATTCATTTATTTCAATAATTATATTTATATAATATTTATTTCATTTTTCCTAAAAAAATTACAGTCTGATTTATTAAGTATACATCCCCTAATTTTTTGTTAAATAATTTATATATAAATATATGAATAAAGTTTCATTTATACATAAATAATGATAAATATAAATAATGGATTAAATTAATTATTGATTGGTCTAAAATAAGTTTTAAAATATAAATTAACTTGGTTCCGTTGGGTTAGGTTTTCTATCATAGTTAATATCATTTTTAAATATAGACAAAAAGGATAAGAGTCTTAATAGACATTTCCTCTGTGTGTTTGTATAATATTAGTCTTTAAATTAATAGATCATAAGAAATATTAACGTGTTTCTCAACATTTTTTAATTTTTTAATTCTAATACCTTAAAATTTATTATTTTAAAACTATATATCATACAGTTAACACGGCTTATTACTCTTAGAAAATACATATATTCATAAGGTATATTTATCCTCTATGAGTAATTATTATGTGATTGTTTTTGTCTTTTTTTAACTGAATGTTTATCATGGTTTATAGATAAATGAGTCATAATTAATTATTCAATGAATACTAAGAGATATACTACGACTTACTACTAATAAATAGTAGATTAACTTTATATTATTTATTTAGTACTCAAAAATATATTGTATTAAGTTTTTACTGTATTTTTTTCCAAGTTATGTATAATTGTTGTTGTTTTTTTGTATATTTTGTGTATTTTTTACGTTTTCCTATAGCTGTTAAATATTATTTATCTATATATACTATTATTATATTATATAAAAAATACCTAAGATATTCACTAAATTTAAAGATAGAGATTGTTATCAAATTCATCTCTATTATTGTAAATGTTATATTACTTGTTATACAAGTATTTAGTTTGTATAATTGATTGATATTCATATTAAAATTGCCAGTCATTCTATCTTTAGTTATTAAATTTAGTGAAATAATTGAATATTAAACTATGTAAATTTACAGGATTCTTCGTATATTTGTATTATCAATAAAAGTATATTGGTTTGAAGTATGATCAATTAGATATTTTAGACATTACATAATTTTTACTACATATAATAAGTTTAAAAAGTAATATACTCTGAAAGTTGAATATTTACAAGGTATCTTATAGAGTTCACACTTCAAAGTTCTCTATGAAACTTAACTCAATGACAATTTTCTAAATGAATAAACTATTCTTAAATAATATTTATTTATTTGTAATGAATAATATAATAGTTACCCAGTAACATTTATGGTATCATTTTAGAAAATACTTATTTGTTTATTTTAAAGCGATAATATAATATATTTAAATATCTATACTACTATTCAAAATTAAAAACAAAATATGACGTCAACTAGTAAAAATCATTACTAGTCCAACAAAAAAACTATGTATCCCAATAACCATAATTTCAATACGTGGTTATACATATTAATGTCCAGTAACTAATTGTTTGGACATAAATATTAATTTTATATAATTTTCAATCAGTTCTGATTATAATTGTGATTTCTTGATAAAACATATCCGAGAAAAATTTTATCCATTTATTTTGAGCTAACGGATGTACGATAACTTAACAATGATTTTTTATAAAACTTATGTACTATAGAAAAACCACCAGAAATATGTTTATATATTAACACGTGGATGGACAAAAACATATATTACTATAACAGTATAAGTACGGCTATAACAGCTGTAATATTAAAATATGACTATTCTAAAAATATTCTATCTAAAGTATCCTAAAAATGTCATTACTAATATAGCAGTAATATTTTCAACGATTTATTATGAAGGAGGAAGTTGTTCTGACCCCATGCATCTCATAAAACCAGTGTTTGTAAAATACCATGTCATTAACTGTCCGTCAAGGTGTTAATAAACATTTGAATATAAAAAAAAATCAATCAGTCCTGATTTTATAATACTGTGTAATTTATTGAATATATTACAACCCTATTTTTTTGTTAATTACGAAGTTTTTATAAATTTTATTTATTTTTATGATTTATTGTAAATAACAAGTTTATTGTAAAAAAAATATTTCTACGTGTAGATTTTAGTGTAACTTTCAAAAATTAAATGAGCGTCTATTTTTTTTTCTGTCAAATGAAGAATGGTCTAAGTATTATTTTGACTGGTCGATATCCAGTTTTATATTATTACATTTTGAAAATAGAGCGATGAGTTATTTTTACAATAACGTACAAAATAAAAAATTATCATTCGTGTCTAGTATTACTTAAAATTAAAACTATATTCAACAAATATCTAAGAAGTATATAAACTCAAAAGGTAATACTAAAAAATAATGGACGAGAGTAATATTTTTAACAAATACACTGTATTCCCAAAATAAAAACACAAAGATCTTACTAAAAAAATAATTAATTAAATAGACTACTACAACATGGCTCAAAGTTTTTATTTTATAGAGAAATTTGGTAATAATTAAATATATCAAAATTATAATTGTCTTATCAAAGTGATAAGCATTATTTGAAATTTCTTAACATCTTTCAGTTTTTAAAAAGCTGTATCAACATTTAAAATATTGGGTTCTCTATAAGGTTGTCAGAATTTAATGAACCAACATATTTTTCGATTAAATAAAAATAATGTTGATAATATTTATATTGGTGTTTTTTAGTTTCAGATTTTTCTCAATTCCTGAATTATGAAATATTTTTGAAGTTCATCTCTCATACCATATAAAGGTATGAATTTTGTGTTTTCAAAAGGGAACGTACATAATTAACTACTAATTTGTTAGATAATGATAATAAAAAAAATAATCAATAACAACTTTTGGACCACTATTTCGTAGTTTAATAACACTTTATAGTGATTATTTATTAATATTAATTTCTGGCCGTACACTTCTTTGCGTCTAGATATAAAAATGTCAAAACTTCCAAAATACTGAACCCAAAGTTGATATTTACCAGTAATTGTCTAAATTTCATCATTATCTAATAAATAAGCTAGTTAATTATGTATGTGTTCATTTAAAAATAAATTCAAGTTGATATTCATATATGGTCGGTGTAGGATCAAAGGGACGTAAATAAATAAATTTTTAAAACAATTTTATCCAATTATTCTTATTGGATTTTAATTTTAACTTATGCAACTTTAACTGAATTTATAACTACTAACTCTAAGAGCTCTATTGTTACAACAATCAATTCTACGAAAAAGACTAAATAATTTAGTCTTAAAAATTAACATTTTTCTCCCGATTAATACGTTTTTCTGATTCTACACCAACCATATGCTATAATATATGAACATAAAAAATATATAACAAAAATAAAATAATAATAATAATAAAAAAAATTATCAATATTATTTTTATTTCGTCGAAAAATTTGATGATTTGATTAAATTCTGATGATCTTGATAAAAACTTTGATATTTATTGAATTAAATTACATTATACATATTTATTCAAATTAAAAAAATTACGATAATACATTAATACTTCAAAATAAATTGAAATGAAAAATGAAGAAAATTTTAAACAAACCCATTTGTAAATAATAAAAAATGTAAATAGATACTCTATAGCCTATGCGTTAAATATGTATATAATGCAAACAAAATAAAGTTTTAATAATAGTTCTTAAAAAATGTAATTAATTACGAAATTTATATGCAGTCTAAACGAAAGTAAAAAAAGTAACAGTTGATTATAATAATTAAAAAAAACAACTTGTGTGTCCCATAAAAAAACTAATATATTCAGGGGCCTTTTAACTGTTGGGTGTGGTTTATACAGTTCACTAAAAAATTATATAAAAAGGTCACCATTAATATAACTGAGATATGAAAGTATTTCTCAGAAAAAATGTAACAACAAAAATATTTAGCACTAGTATCACCTCCTCTAATGTAAGAGTTTACTAAAATTCATCAATTTTTTTATTGAAACTTTTCTAAAAGTTCATGAAATATCTATAACACATCATCATGTCTTTTTATTGAATTAAGAAATGTTTAATTCAGTGAAACCTTAAAAAATGTTTTATGATAAAAATTAATCATAAATATAAAGGTGAACAGAATATACTGGTTAAGTTAAGGCGAGTTTTAGCAAGTTGGTTACTTTTTTCAACTAGTTTAAGATAAGTATATAATAAGCTTTTAAAATTAAGTCTCTATTTAAAAATAAACTGCGCATTCATTACAACAAATTATCACAGATCCGGGCAACGTGTAAAACTGAATCGAAGTCTTCATTACAAACATAGTTACAAAATGTTTAAGAACTTAAAAACCAACCCACAAATTTTAAACGTACTGTACCAAAAACCTTTGCGGGATTGTACTTGACAAAGTTTCATGGCAATCGGAAGAATGGTGTAGAAATGCATAAAAAACAAATAAACAGTAATACTATTCGTTTCTATACTGTTTTATCGTTCTTTATTTGATTTTTAAATATTGATTACAAAAAACTTCCTGACGTACATAATTAAAAACAAAATTTTATATAAAATATTATATTGAATTAAGACTTTATTTCAAAAGGTGCATTTTATATATAACAAAATTATACTTATAAATAACATTATAAAAAAATAACCGATTATTGTGCATTTTACAATTAATACCCAATTTTACATTTATCTAAATATTTTGTAGGCATCATTTATTTCCATTACTTATTTTAATCTACATTTATAAGGTTTTATATTTTGATTTAATTATGTAATTTTTTTAAAGTAACGTTTATGAACATTTTAGTTTAATTAACATAATAGTCCATACAAATTTTTGTAAAAAAAAAAGTTGTTTCTGTTAAATTATTATTTCATTATGCATTTTTATAATAATTTAAATGCTGCTTGAAGAAGGTATTGAAAATACCACCTGAAATAAATACCCAAACTCTAAATACTTTAAAACACATTTATAGAGTTTTGGAAATATTCAAAACAATGTATATTTAAAATTTATAGATAAAATTAATGTTCATTATTTATAATTGTAAAAATATTAATACAAACTATGATTTATTTTAAGAGAGAGTGGTGGTGGGATAAATAAATTATAATACATAAATTTTAAAAATATTACATAATATAAATGTACAATCTAAATGAAAGTTTACTTATTACTGGACCATCTTATATATAATATCGTTAGTTAATATGAAGATAATTTCAATTGAACAAAATTTTACATTATATTATAGAATTTAACGATACAGTCATGAAATGATAAAATAACCTAAGGTTAATGAATTTAGTATTAAATGATTATATATTACTAAATATTTCAAATAATTTTACTCTACATAAAAGAAATCTAAGAGTAAATTTAGATAAAGAAACTTACTTCCTTAACTGTATAGCAATATTTACTAACAGTTTTAATGTGTAAAATTAATTTTTTTGGTGTTTACATTTCCGTTAAATCACATAAATTGGGTAACTATTAATACAAACTGTTAACCACTCTTGCATAATTATTTTTCATTTCTACTCAAAATAATTCACTTTGTAGAAATTGTTTAAACTTTTTCGACTTGTATTTCTGACGTTTTGTTTGTATCTGTAATTTTTTTATCGTCATAGGTATTTTCTTCTTCAATTGTATTCACTTCTTTGCTGGTTTCGTCATCTTTCTTGTCGTTAATTGTTATATCTCGAATAGATCGCCTAGGACCTGGTCGCCACTGACCTTTTGGAGGGAAGTTTTTGGTTTTAGTCAACAATCGAGTTCCAGTCAGAGTAATTAATAGAGCGCCTGTAGGAGCTGTTAACAAGATAGCTAATATACAAATCATAACAATAGTTTGAGCAAACTTAACGTTCTCTAGATTTCCATCTTCTTTTGCCATTTCTAACACAGCTGGTGCTAAAGCAGCCTATAAATTAAAACATACAATCAATCAACTAGCAGTTTTTAATCTTACAAGAAGAAAATACAAATATGTTTTTTTTACTTTATTGAAATTATATTTTTAAAAAAATTGCACCTCAAGTATTATAAATACTGAATATTAATTAGATTCATTTAAATAATAATATTATCTCTCTATAAAAAAATAATAATAGAATAAATAATTATGACTGATTGAGAATGTAAAATGATATCGGAAGAGAGTATATATATTATGAAAAGCTAAAGAGCTGAGCTAAATAATAAGCACGGACTGGTGATAAAGTATGACCAATATAAGACGACAAAATTTAATTATAAAATTTCTGGTAAAATTTAAATTAACATATTTAACATATTTTATCCTTAAAACAATTGTATTGTAAAAATTAAATCATTTCAGGTTTTAAAACCTTTACAAAAAAGGGTTAATTGTTTCCGGTAAAACCTAGATTTACTTTAAACCGGTATTTTATGTCGCTAAAAGGTTACCAGTTTCATAAAAAGCGTTAACTAAATAATGTTTTTTTTTTCTAAAAAAAGAGTTAACTGTTTACCACCTAAAATTTGTTATTCTTTTCATTTATAGTAATTCGATAAAAAGCCAATTAATAATAAAATACACTATGATCAATGGTGTATCAATGTATATTCGCCTTGAACAATTATTGAGTCTAGTAAATTTATAAATCGTTACTTTTGTAAAATCGAAGCGTCGGGCATATTGCATTTAACGATTTATCGCTGCCCAGTATACTGATCAAATCATTACAATCCAATCAAATCTATTAGAGATTAAATACACTGTGAAAAAACCCATCAATCTAGTTTTGGCTAAACAATTCACAAGAATCCAAGAATTGGAATTTTATTTTTTATATTGTATGTCGATAATTTTTCGATACATATTTTGTTAAGACTAATTAAGAAACTACTAACATTAAATATTAAGATTATTAGTTGTCATTATTATTAGAGAACCATAGTAATATAATATCAAAAGAGATATACCGACCATTAATATTTGCGAGTTTCATTATTTTGGTTTATAGTTCATTTTTTAAATTTGATTCTACTGGTTACAAGAAAAGACGAGATTTAACTCGACGAGTAGTCGCTCGAGTATTTGGAGTCATCAAAATAAAGTAATTAATTATATCAATTATTTGTTTTACCTGGTTCACCTGTAAATTCATAATTAAATATTATAATTACTTGTACAGAAGCCTTGGCCATCCAAGATAAAGAAATAAAGAGCTTTTCTTTGAAATTCAATGAGCTTCCTGTAGCTACTAATATGGTTGTAATAATTCTAGCCTGTTTAAATGAAAATTAATTAATAAATCGGAACATTAAATTGAATATTTTATAAGGTTTACATAAAATTAATATAAAATATTGTATACATAATTCACAGATTGTACTACACAGTAATGTATGTAACTAATTCACTCTTGTTCAAATAATTATGGACTCAAATATTTTCTAATAATTTTGTTATATACATAATTTTAAACATTATAAGTGATGTATTAACTATTAAAAATTTGAACTAAAAGCTACTGTCTGTAGTGTAAGCATTGACATAATCATTAAGGGTTTCGATTTTATAAATAATAGGAAAGAATTTGGTTAAGAAAGAGCTTGTAGATATAGCTAAAAATATCATTGAAAACTACTGTTTTTATACATAAAATTAATAATTAAATAATTAAAATTAATAAAAATTAATAAAAATACCACAATAGCAACCGCTACGCACGAAACAACTATTATCACAAATTTCATGTTTAAATTATTGACCACAATTTGGGTACCAGTCAATCCAAATAGAATTGGCTCGAAAATCATCCAAAATATTTCAAAAGCTGTCGCCACTGCATTCTGTAACATAAAATAAATTTAATGAAATATTTACTGATTATTTTAGCGAACAAATTTCACATGGCCTTGTATTTTCAAGTATTAACTAAACGAAAATAAATAATTTTACCTTAATATCAACTCTAAAAGTTATTTCAATTTATAAAACCGTTATCAAATTAAAAATTACTATGTATAATAATTATGGAGAAGATCGAAGCAACAATATTTATATTTTAAAATTATAATTAATTATTATTTGTAAAGTATGCAAAAATGCCTACTATTTAGTTACAAACTTATATTTTCGATAAAAAAAATAATTTCTATTTAAACTTATAAAAAACTTACGTCTTCTATGTTCCATCCTTGATTAGTCCAAAAATATATTGATGTAAATGCTGCTGAAATTACTGCTAATGGTCCAGCTCCCTCAAAGAATCTGTTTTCACTACCAAAGACAGCTAATAATCCACCTCCACTGAGCATTAGTATCCTCAATGGGACAACATACGGCTTAAAAATGCAATTTATTGATTTAATAGTATATACTTTATAATTTACTTTGTAAGAAAAATAAAATCAAAGCATAACGTTTTAAAATATTAGATAACATAAATTACAGTTTTTAATTTATTAATTTTTATTTATCTTAAAATATTTTCTTGATTACTTACATCACTACGTTCAGGTATATACTTAACGATGAAACCCCATACAATACCATATAATATGCCAATTATTATAGACATTGGACTTAAAATTAAATCAATGGACATATTTGCTATAAAAAATATATATTATTATCTATTAAAAAAAAATTAGTTTACTTTTAAATGATGTTCAAGTTATGACAATAGTATAACTTTTTTTTTTACTAATGTGAGTATTAGTTATTTTTTCCCCCGCCATTATCCCAACTACTTGAAGTAGGCACCTATATCTCACTTATTAAATATACCAGTCCCTTGTTCCATAAAATATCCTCTAATGTCTTTCTCGAATGCTCCTGATTCAGTAATTTTTCAAAATATTCTTTCCACCTATTTATAACATCAGTATCGATCTTTAGCATCCTCTTATCATCACTTTTTATACGCCTTACATTCTAATAATCTTTAGACTGTTTTCTTTTACTTTTGCAAGTCTATAGAATCTTTTTTCACCTTCCTTTATTCCTATCCTATCATACCTCCTAAATATCGTCTTATTTACCACACACTTGGCTTCTTTACACAAGTGTTTGTACTCCATCCAATCTTCTCTCATTTTGCTCTTTTATTATACTTAAAACTGTTTTTTCTTACTTTCTTTTTTTCTGAACGTCTTCATCCTACCAACAGATTTTTTGCTATTCTACTCCTACTTTCATCAACAATATCCTTAACATTATTTTTTACACAACTAGCAAATCTATTCCGCACATAATTTAAGTCTCCTTCGACATTCCAACCGTCTTCTCTTTTACCGTATTGAAAAACTCATTTTTTATTTTCCCCCCATTTCCACCACCAGACCCTTAATGTTCCTCAAGTGTTTTTTTTGTTTTTGTATATTCTCTTCCCACTATTCCATTGCCATCATTCTATGTTTTGAAGTTTCTCTTGCCTGGGATAACGTTACAATCTTTTACTCGCTTTACACTCTCTCTTTCACAAAAAAAAATCAATCTGTTAATACTCCCACTTTTATAAGTTATATAATGTTCTTTACTCTTTTTAAAATAAGTATTAACCATAGCAAGATCATACGATAGTGCGAAATCCAGGATTCTTTTTCCAGCCTTATTCTTTCCATTAATACTATACACTAAATGTACTCTTTCGTGTTCTCTCCTCTCATTACCATATTACTCATGTCCATTCATATCTCCACATATAACCGCATCTTCATTACCAGGTATTTCTTGCATCATTTCATCCATCTCTTTTCAAAACACTTCTTTGTCTACTTTATCACATTCTACTTGTGCTTAGGCATTTATTACATTCAACAATTACTAATTTGAGTATTAATATTTACAGAAATATAAAATGAGAATAAATTTAAATTTATTTCATATGAATTTGACCAAAAACACCTTTACATTTTCATATTTTACAAATTTTTATATTTTGTGCTGAATTTTAGGTATACTTTACCTTTTCTTATCAAAAAAATATAAAAAAAACGTTTTCACTGATTAACTATCATAACAAAAATCAATTGAACCAATTTTTCAAATAAGTAATTTAAATTTAGTATTTATTATGTTTATTTAATTTTTATTAATATACTAACGTGATGTAGTGTACAGAAGAGTATTAATTACTCCAAATACCACAACTGAAGCTGCGTCATCAATGCCGGCTACAGCGATTATCAGTGTAGGAATTCCTTTAGCTACTCCATATCCTTTTGACCTGAGACGAAATAGACATGGAACTACTACTGCAGGTGCAACCGCTGCAATAATCGACCTAGAGGAATAAAGAAATTATAAAAAATTGGTTCTTCTCTTTTATAGTTTATTTTTATAAGATAATACCCGCAAAGAATGGCCCATCCCCATGGTAAATGTAGTAGGATGTTAACCGTAATTGCAATCACAGCAGCCTCCACGAACCAAGGCACTAAACCTAATATTAGTGCTCTAAAATACATTTTTTTTAGAACTTTCGAATCCAAATCTAAACCAGCTCTTGTTAAAATTACCACCAGTGCAATTTTTCTAAAGAAAATGTATAGGAAAATAAAAAAAACTAATTATTATCATTGTTGAGTTGAATTAAGACTTACCGCAAAGTTGATACAACCTTAGTATATGGATCATGCACATGGATCAGTCCAAAGTTTTGAAAAATCATGCCCACCATGAGCATTCCGATTAAACCAGGTAATGTTAACATGCGAAATATCCATCCTACTAAGTAGGCGATTATCACCAAAAGTGCGATATTAAATAGTTGACCGCCGGGTCGGGCATCTACGCCTATTATTACCAACAAAACGCCCCAGATAAGCGCCCCAGTTATGAGTAATGCTAAAACTCGAGCTACATGTCTATATGAAGGACAAAATGGATATGGACAACCTCTTGACCACGTCTTTGGTTCCCAGCCAGGACCCACTTCTTTTTTTCGACATTTTAAGCAAAGTATGTACCACCATGAACTACACAGAAATACATTACAGTTATATATAGTTTTTATACACTACAATTCAAAAACAGTAGCTGTCTTTACATTAGGGTAAGTGGAGCAAGTAAATGCTTGGGACAAAATAATCTTTTTGATTTAAAAAAAATTAGTAATGTTTGAGAACTTTCTATGGAAATATTTTTAAATAAATATATTTATTAAACAATGTTAATTTTTTTCAAAAATAATTAAAATGAACATATTTTGTTATGTTTAAACAATTTATTCTATATTATATTATTTTACTAGTTAAACAGTTAACCATTTATTTTAAATAAAATTTTACTATTTCATAGATCCATAAAATAAACCTCATTCAATATGGATACAAAACAATTACTTAAATAATCCATAAGGTTTTGTTTGTTAACTAAATCAATTACTCTTAAAGAAAAAGACTTAAAATATATAATAAATTCTGACTTCTTGAACTTAGATTAACATATAGTGAGTACAATTACTCAAAAAGTGAAAGAACCCTTTGTTTTAATTTCAAGTAATATGGAATAAGTCAAAGTAATCATGCGGGAGCCAACTAGTGAACAACAAAAATGATTTTTACGCAAACATAATGCGGTATACGAAATTATTTAGTTGGGTCATTTATAGAGATTTGGTATATTGTAAGATACGTTTATGACCTGACTTCAAATAATATTTCTATAGCTTTGCTGATGGAAACAAAATATACGCCTATATAGTGTACAACTCAATGTAAGTTTAGGGCTTAAAGAAACAAAAACACAGAAGAACCAAATCTTTATACCATTTTTAATATTCCATCTATTAATAAAATTACATATATTTTAACTACAATTTAGAGAGGATGCTAGTTAATTGTCGCTAAAGGTTAGAAGACTGAGTCCCCTTTACTTAAAGTCTTGATATAAATTTTAATCATAATAAATAATATATACTTATATTTGAGTGAAAAGACCTTGGTGGGTATAGGTTTTAGAAGGGCAAGAGTTGTATTGATTTTTTAATTTAAAGTAAAATTAAAATATAATAAAGGAAAGAATGGTAAATGGAATCTAATTTTTTTTTTTTTTAAAGACATTTAAATTTAAAAAAAGTCTCTAAAGGCGGCGATCACTGTTAACATTAGTGGAATAAGACAGCGATTCTGGACTAGACCTACACTATTATTTTTGTTCGGGTCAATTATTAATTATAAAAAACAAATATTTATTTTTATTAAAAGGGGTTCTATTGATAATTTTTTACAGTCTACTCAAATTATTCAAATTATCATTCGTTGCTATTTTCGATTAATTTAAAAAAATTAGTAGCCTTAGTCTAGACCTTCGAAGGTTTTTTTCAGTATATGTTGAATTTTCAAAGTTAAATGACACTAAAACGCCTGACTGCGATCATGGTTACTAACGATTACATTATGTATACAGGTGAGCAATCAATATTAAATGCTAAAAAGCATAATATTGTAATAGCTTTTTTAATAATAATAATCATAATAACATATATATTATACCTTCTCATATAGAATAAAAATCATCATTATTCTTACCGTTATTCCTTATTCATTTACTATTTGTAAGCAATAGAGTTTCACATTATTTTTCTTTATCTTTCTATCAGTTTTTATTTATTTGTGTGTAATAACAATTTATTATTAAATACAAGTTTTTACTGATTCATCTTTCTTAGCGAACTTAAGTGGTCAATTAAAACAGAACTATAACAAATAATTTAATTCGATACCAATTTTAGTTTTAAACTCATTTAAGTAAATGAAACATTTTTCTAGTGTACAATAATAGTATTTTAATTTTACTGTATTTTAATTATTATTGATAAATAAACTATCGTTTTGTTTTCTTTTAACTTTATTAAAATTAAATGCTAAATCCTTTAGATTTAGCATCAATGGTTATTAGCATGTATTAATACAATTGATTTTTTTGCACATTATTCTCTTTAACCAATTAAATATTTAATTTGAGTTAATAATATGTTTTCTTTTTTCTTATAGAATAATCAACTATAACTGATATAACTTAATTTGAAGTATTAGTCGATACATTTACAGAAGATTATGCTTTTAATAATGATATAATTTTATTATTGTAATATGCTGACAAAATTTAATGCTTAAATAAAATTAAAATTTCAATTTGTTTTTAAATTAAACTTAACTCTTTATTTATTTAAAAAAAACAAAATCTTAATTACTATTATTTAAAATAAAATATGACTTAGTTAAATATTTTTACAAAGAACATGAAAAAGCAAAAATTATCTGCTAATTATCACTAGTTATATTTAAAAAAAAACAAATTCTAAATTTGTTTAAATTTTACCAGTACTTCAGTAGTTTATGATAAAAAAAAAACTTGGCATTTGAATAAGTATAAAATACTTCAATTGCAAATTTTTTAAATGTTTAAACTTTTTACGTTTAAAAAATCAAATAACTAATATCAAATAACACGAAGCATTTCACTACATATCAAGCGTAAATTTTGTATTATACCTACTATAAATTAACGAAATATTATATAAAGCTTATTTTAAGTTATATTATCATGAATTTATTCATAATAATATAATAATGTACTTTTTGTTCTCCGCTAATGGAATGAAGTTAAACTCAATGATATCAACACCGGTTCTATTCACATTGTTGGCTGTGGTGTAGGAAAGACCGTTATGGGAAATCATTAAAATCGAACTTTTAAATATCACTTAATATAATAAAGCGTACAGTAAATATTAAAATTGTAACCACTAGCACTTATTAAATTATTAGAGATAATAGTAAAATAGTAAACAAGTACTTCTCTGATAAGTTAAAAGTAAAACATTAGCTCACAAAAATTTTAAACATTTAAGTTATACTAGCTCTAGTATTCGTGTACAAGTTCAATTAAAAAAAGTGGACATGTTTATTATTTAACAACAATTTTATCATAATTTAGTTTTTTTCCAGCCGCTTGAGACTTTTTTCAAACTAAAATAATTACTCTACGTATGTAACGAATTATATTTTAACAGCACTGACATTTATGTATTCTATTAATTTCAATAGGTGAAATATTTACAAATTTTAATGAAACAAAACGTACGCGGTCTACGAGCGAACAAACGGATGCGGTTACAATAATTAACTAGAAACATATAAAAATAGTATACAATATGCGCCTGTCACGCTGCCTAGTTTTGTCATCGATGATATTGGTTTGATACGTAGGTAGGGTTCAATGTGTTATTTAAATTTATTTTTTATACCCTCTAACCATAGGGTGCTTGCTGTCGTAGGAAAAAGTATTTCTAAGTTATAATTATTGATAAACTCTATTACAATAATTATTATCATATTAAATTGCTTCTGTGACTCAAATATTGAATGAGAAGAGAAAGGTCTTATAGAAAAAATATTATTATGAACATATTTTATAAGAATTTAAAAAATAACATCTGTATTTAAAATTAAATACACAATATAATATGTTTGTATTTAACAAATACCATTAAACTTAAAATTACCACTTCGTACGTTATCAGATTAATTTCAAATTTCATAAACTAATTCTATTTTAAATAGATAAAAAAACTTTAGAAAAATTAATATTTATAAATTAACACTATCAGCAAAATATTGTACTATTATAATAGTAATATAAATTTTCTTTTTAAAAATGTTCGTATACATACATTTCTAAATAGGGTTATAATTTTTTACTGGTGTCCTACTTTATGTGACCTAAATCTAAAAATAATTATCTTTAACAACCCTATATAATTTTATTATTTTTTATACTAAACTTTATTCGTACATGAAAATAACACGATTACACGCAACTAACAAAATGGTAGAATAAACTCACTATTCTTCATTTTTAAATGACTGATCATTTCCGTTAAATGATTCTAACTTCTTTGAATAATTTTCTGTTTTTTTGAATGCTGTGAAATAATAAAATTGATAAAAATTAACAATTAAAATCTTTATTAATAAATAATTTACTTGTGAGTAAAATGTTGAATTTTTTTTAGCAATGAAAATTTGTAACTTAAAACAAATATTTTGTTTTTCAATTATAGCTTCACTAAATTTGATATAAATACTTTTTTATTTTCTAGTATGTTGTGTTCAAAACAATAATAACTATTTACTTTATAATTAGTAAATAATAAATGATATAATATAGAAAAAAGCATGATAATGATTGTTTAATAACGTAATATTTAAGTAAGTTGTAAAATAATTATATAGATATATTAAGTAAATATGACTTAATTATGATATCTAAGAAAATTTGATAATAATGTCTTAAATCACTAAGAAATAATTCAAAATAATCCGTGAATTCTCCCCATACTTCTCCTAAAATTTCTTGGTAATCAATTTTTTGGCAAAAGACTCCATTATTATACATAATATGAACAAGTGCTGAAATTCAAGTCATTCCAGACAAAATAGGGATTTGTAGAGCTCTTTAAATTTTGAAATTTTTCTCTTACTGTCAAAAACCATTAAAAAAAGGCTCTAGTTCAAATTTTATAAAAAATTTAGTATATACTTATTGTAACCACTAAAAAAAGAACATTTAAATTATGATAATACTTGTTTATAGAATAAAATTATTATTTAATTATTATCCATTAAGAAATATATTAATGGGGAGTCGTGAGTATGTCAATATTTATCATACATTTCTCAGTTGCACCTCTCCTCTCGCCTAGTTATAAAAATGTTAATAAGCTATCAAGATACTGGTTCAAAATTTTTATTGACCAGTCATTTTTAATTAAATCATTTCCTATTTTAAAGATTATTAAAAATATAAGTTACTAATCAAAAAAATGAACAACCTTTTAAAGTATAAGAGATGAATTAAAAAAGTAATTAATTGTTGATAAATCAAAAAATATATGACACTAAAAAATATCAAAAGTAATTTTTTTTAAATAATTATGATTTTAAGAGAAATCGAGTTTTCTAGCATTATAAGAATAATCTGTATATTTTTATTATATTTAACTTCTTTTTTATTTCTTTTTGTCAGAAATATTCTGCTACATAAATGGTAAATACAGGTGGTATACAGGGTGTTCAGTAAGTCAGGAAACGGGTATCTATTGTTCTCATTGTTACAAACAATGAGAACAATAGAAACCAGTTTCCTGACTTACTGAACACCCTGTATAGGCTATACAGTAAGTAAGGAAAGAATTTCTATTGTTCTCATTGTTTATTACAATTGACCTGTTTCCTTACTTATTAAACATTCTGTATCCCTTATACACAAAAATCTCTAAAATAGGTGATCTTAATTTATACATTAAATATTTCTTTAGAGATGCGACAAAACTAATTATAATATTTATAATAATATTTATTTTTAATTATTCTAATTTTTATTTTTATGAACTATTAAAAAAATTATAATAATTTCTCAATTTTATTAAATTTAATAAGTATCATTTTTTTATCCATATTAAAGGTAATTTTTTTTTTATGGAAAGAAAATATAAAATACTACAAACTACCATCTAAGCTATAGGATATTTATTTTCCTACATTTCATAGTACTACTAAGAAACACTCAAGTAGACATGTTAACTACCCACACATATATTTTTGATTAACACCTAAATATTTGTCACTTGATTAAAACTTAGTGGAATCAACAAAAAAAAAAATAATAATAACTAAGGACGTATTTTCATATAGGCAATAAAGGCACGCGCCTACAGCAACAATTTTTTAAGGTCAGCACTTTTTCTATTGATTATATTAATGACGTAATGGACACTTTTTTAATAACAATACAAAAAAAAAGTTTGGGGGAGACATAATAGTAAAGTCACCGAAAGGGTCACGTTTTCTTGATATTATAACACAATACCATTATTTCTTGAACATGTTGATTAACGGAGCAAAAATTTCATAGAAGCTATTTAAATTTGTTATATAATACATTAACAAGATATAGTTTAAGCATTTTTTAGGATCCCTATCAATTAAAGATAAAAATTTATTCTTATAATTATTATTTAAAAAAAAAATGTTTTGTATTTAATTTAAAAAAAAATTATCATTTTTATAATTAAAATATACCTTTTTGATGAATATTTTTCCTTGTGTCGTTTAAATTACTCAAATTATCAAGTTCCATTGCTCTCGGATTAACCGGTAAACTGGACCCGTTAACAGGCTGCTGAATTTTGTCTGTCTGCCAACGGACAATAGACGATTGATGTCGAGACGATAAGTCGACACTATCATGTTTCTTAACATACAATTCGGCAGCCATAGCGGTGTGGCTACTCAAAAACAAAAACAAACAAAATTTTTTTGTTAAAATCCTTGTGTCAAAAGAAAAAGTGATAGATTACGATCATTCACATATTACACACGGACACATGCATGTATTATACAGTATGTTACTGGTAACAATTAAATCACAAACACTTATAATATTGATTTTTTTTACATAAATAATTAAAAAAAGTATAATTATAAAATTTTAAATATAGCATTATGAAGTTGTTATTTTGTAAAACTAATTTTTATTAGTGTAACATTGTTTGATAACTAAGCTAGCGTTAATCTGAGTACACTTACTGTATGCCAACTACTTAACGCATATAATTTTAATTTTGCAAGTTCTTTTATTTTTGACCATTCATATTGACCGAGTAACATTTAGACAATAGACCAAATTTACATAAATTACCGAGCACCTAGGAAACAACAACACCCAACGCACGCGATAGCGATTAACATTTCTGCAGAAAAACTGAGTCAATATATATTTTTATTTAAAAAAAAAATTAACGCTAAAATCGTTAATTTTTTCTTTAACATAATGAATTCATTGGTGCTGTCACGTAGATATGCGTGACAATTGATGTTGCGAATGATTATTCAATGACAGATGACTACTATATTAGTTTTTATATAAACCACTTACTTGCATATATATATATATATATTACATATGGGAACAAAATTAACGTATTAGATTTTAAGCCTTTAATATTACATTTTATAATAACTTGTTAAGAGCATTTTAAAAAACACCCCCTATTTCTATCCATAATCTTTTGATAATTTTTGATTTAGTCAATATATTTTGTTACTTTTTAAAACACCACTGTAATCATGGACCAATCTGTCATATTTTATACTATTTATATATTTTATATTTATAATCCATTAATAATTTAGTTACCATTTTGTCATACTATAACCTAAAAATTATTTAAGTTGAAAGTGTTATAATTTAT
Source organism: Daktulosphaira vitifoliae (assembly GCF_025091365.1). Taxonomy (NCBI): domain Eukaryota; kingdom Metazoa; phylum Arthropoda; class Insecta; order Hemiptera; family Phylloxeridae; genus Daktulosphaira; species Daktulosphaira vitifoliae. Next base: position 2,763,521 of record NW_026099573.1, on the reverse strand, counting down.
AACACTCAATGTCTATTTAATTTAATAATTTTTTAAGTGTTAAATTATATTTTACTTAAATATAAACTACTATAGATAGAGTATGGGCTTGTTGTAGATACATACAGTAGCATAGATCAAACCACTTAAGCCCTCAATAAATTTACCTATAATTACTACACATTACTTAGTTATCCAGCAATTTATTATAAATTTGTTAAGTATGTTGCAGTGTTCAGAATAACTCAATAAAAATTTACAAATCTATGTATAACCATCTCTTGATTGTAAATTAATCAAATTATAATATGCTTATAATATAATTAGAAAAATTGTTTCCTTACAGTACTAATATTTCAAATAAATATTTGCCTTTATTTTACAAATTTAACCCTTTCAATTTTATATTATAATATAAAATTGGAAGTGTTACTGCAGTAACGTTTCCTAGTATACAAACTGAATATTTACTGAAATTACAGTTTTTCTCATTGGTATATATTAGATTTAAGCGTATATTTCAATGGATTTTGTTTTAAAATGTGTAGTTCCTAGTATATGTATAAAATATGAGCTGCATACTTCCCTAACCCACCACATGTTGGTTTACCCTGCCTAAGGTTTACGGGCGATGTAAACGGTGGGGGGTTATGGTGAAAGGTTAATGTTGCTCGTTCCTTAATAGTGTTATACCATGATACATATAAAGTTACCATGGCATATGTATTGTATGCTCTGGTATATTCATAGTATACCAAGGTAGATGGAACATCATATAGTATATTTTGATATATTACAGAAAATTAAAGGTATTTTGAAAATTGTATCATTTTAAAAATATGTGAAAATATTTGAGCACCGAAAAGTGAAAGGTGCAATCGAGTGGTGGTGGCGGCATATTAACCCAATGAAACCCAACTATAGCTATGTGTCGTGTATGCCTATGACCATAGAGAGTCCCCCTTTCTTGACTAACGTATGTATTAAAACAGTCGATTTACAATTTACCCCCGCATAGAAGGAGAGGTGATGTGTAACCACACTCACCATAAGGTGATTATTATTATGATATTAAAGTAAATAAATAAATATGTACAAAATTTTACTAATTCATAAGAATTCAGTTATTTTGTAATTAAAGAGAAAAATTTATCAAATTATTTTTAATTATTAATGTGTAAACATTATTGTTTAAAACATATGTATATACATACTCTATTACGTATATCTGTATACAAATATTTAGAAATCGTGAGTTTAAAATTAATTATTATGATATTAAAGTGAAATTACTTAAGTCACGAAGGAAAGGGTTAGTATACGGGGATATGTGTTCTGTGATTTGCTGACCTCCTATGAAAATATATGATTTTTTTGCATAAATGAGCGTGAAATCTTTGATAATGTTACAGTGTCATTAAGAACCATCAGCTCTAAAAAGACTACTATATGAACATTATGGTTGCCGAACCTGTAAGATAACAGCGCTACATTTATATCGCACCAACACCGCCATCCGAGATGATTGACTCTAGTAGTTACACTATTGCATTCAACGACAGAAAATTTTTGCAAGTGGGGCTGAATCCAAAGGAGGACTTTAATGTTACGGTATGCATTATTACTCCCTCACGACATATTAGTATGTCAGTAGACTTTTTAAATATTATTTATCGTATGATGGATGAAATAACATTATTTCTACAATCACCGCCAGTAAAAGGAGAGAACATTATGTTATACCAAAATGTCGATTTTAATATATCTAAAGTATTATACCTTGACACCATGCATTTAGTATTAGAATCCAGGAGGGTCGATGGGTGTCGAGTGTTATTGAATAACGAAAACATTAAAAGACTAATGGATTTACAGTGCAGTATCAAGAAAAATAAAAACACGTATAATACAATACGGCGACGGTAAATGGTCAGGCCCTAAAATTCAATAATCAAACAATGATGAAATGGTTAACTTTATAAGAAGTTTGAATGACAAAGAAATATGCGATATTATTCCTAAAAGTGACAGTACGTCTCGTTTGTCACTTCATAAAAATGGAAATTTAGCTAGTTCAAATTTTAAAGATATTTTTCTCGACTTCAAAGAAACAAAAAAATTAAAATATGATTAATTTTTTATACTATGTCATTTAGATTGTTATAATATTTATGAAAATCAGTGTAATTTCCTTATAATAAAATAAAATACAAAATCAAGAATTTATCACAATAATAGCAATTTTTAAATACGGTAGATATTTTCACCATGTATTCTCCTAATAAGATATTTTAAAATAAAATAAAATACAAAACCTAGAATTTTAATAGAAAAATAGCATATTTTTGAATACGGTAGCCATTTGCGCATAAAAGATGGGTCGTCAGGATACATTTTTTTTTTCATTTTGTAGTACATAAAATAAGCTTTAATGTGATATATGTTTAAAGGATGCAGTATTTCCGGAACATTTTCAAAAATTAAGTTGAAAAAGTTAGTTTTTGTAAAAAAGTTGCTATTTAAATCCCCTTTGTGAGCAGAATAAGTGTTAGATTTTCAAAAAAAATGATATCAAACGAAAGGAAATTACCTAAGGTTTCAATATAAAAAAATATTATTTTGATTTGTTAATATTTGAAAAAGTTATGGCAGTTTTAAGGACAAAAAACATCCTTATAGAAGGTGATTTTTATCGCAAATATTACATTTTTTTTTAAATTTCGACAGCAATTTACATATAGTAGATAAGGTGTCGGGACAGATTTTTTTTTTTTATTTTATAGTACATAAAATAAGCTTTAATTTGATATATGTTTAAAGGACGCAGTATTTCCGGAACATTTTCAAAAATTAAGTTGAAAAAGTTAGTTTTTGTAAAAAAGTTGCTATTTTAAATCCCCCCTGTGAGCAGAATAAGTGTTAGATTTTCAAAAAAAAATGATATCAAATGAAAGAAAATTACCTAAGGTTTCAATATAAAGAAATATTATTTTGATTAGTTAATATTTGAAAAAGTTATGGCAGTTTTAAGTACAAAAAACATCGTTATAAAAGGTGATTTTTATCGCAAATATTACATTTTTTTTATAATTTCGACAGCCATTTGCACATAGAAGATAAAGTGTCGGGACAAATTTTTTTTTTTCATTTTATAGTACATAAAATAAGCTTTAATTTGATATATGTTTAAAGGACGCAGTATTTCCGGAACATTTTCAAAAATTAAGTTGAAAAAGTTAGTTTTTGTAAAAAAGTTGCTATTTAAATCCCCTTTGTGAGCAGAATAAGTGTTAGATTTTCAAAAAAAATGATATCAAACGAAAGGAAATTACCTAAGGTTTCAATATAAAAAAATATTATTTTGATTTGTTAATATTTGAAAAAGTTATGGCAGTTTTAAGGACAAAAAACATCCTTATAGAAGGTGATTTTTATCGCAAATATTACATTTTTTTTTAAATGTCGACAGCAATTTACATATAGTAGATAAGGTGTCGGGACAGATTTTTTTTTTTTATTTTATAGTACATAAAATAAGCTTTAATTTTATATATGTTTAAAGGACGCAGTATTTCCGGAACACTTTCAAAAGTTAAGTTGAAAAAGTTCAACTTTTTATACAAAGTTTCAAGTTTTGAACGCCCCCTATATATGGGGAAATTGTTAAATTTTAATAAAAAGTATGTTAAATGAAAGATGTACTTATAATGTATTTAGAAAAAAAAAAATTTGTGCTGATAATTACATTTTTCGAAAAGTTATAGCATTTTTAAGTTGAAAATTTAAAATCGAAAATTTTAACACAAAAATAGCGTTTTTTTACTACGTCAGCCGTTTACATGCAGAAGATAAAGAGTCGGGACAAATTTGGTTTTTTCATTTTGTAGTACATAAAATTAACTTTAATTTGATATATGTTTAAAGGACGCAGTATTCCCGGAACATTTTCAAAAATTAAGTTGAAAAAGTTAGTTTTTGAAAAAAAGTTACTATTTTAAATCCCCCCCAATGAGCAGGTTAAGTGATAGATTTTCAAAAAAATGATATTAAATGAAAGATAATAACTAAGGTTTTAGTATAAAAAAAAATTATGTAGATTTGTTGATTTTTCAAAAAGTTATGGAAGTTTTAAGAAAAAAATGAGAAAAAAATTATAAAATTTACCTATTTTAAATTTGTAATTTTTTTGGATATTCCCCCCATTTGCGGGGAACGAGAAAATTTTTTTCAATTTTTAAGGGTAATGTCTTCAACTAGATACGATTTGTGATCTTTTGACGTATTTTTGAAAGAAATCGGTCCAGTGAGAGCTGAGAAAAAGTGGCAACAGACATAAAAAAAAACACATCATGGTAAAATTAATACCTTCTCAGCTTCGCATCGAAGCTAAAAAAAGAATTGTTGTTATTTTTATATAATACATTTATTTCATAATAATAATAATAATAATTACAAGTTTTATAATAAATATTTACATAAACGTGAAAAAATTAATATTAAATTATACGGACTATTCCGTCAAAATGTGTATAAGTAAATACATAGTCTAAAATTACTAGAGCATATGCAGTTGTATTAACGGGGAAAGTGGCTGATGCTTCAATTTCAATACGTAGGTCAAAAGACAGGACTGTAGTTTTGCCGTACTGCTTTGACATATCAATCACTACAATAGATTATTAAAAATGATAATAAAATGATGTTAAAAAATAAAATTAACAATGGTTGAAATAAAAACGTCTTTACACTTGTTGACTAAATAACAGGTCAAGTTTGTATGATAGATTTGGACTGCACATACTTATACAGTATACATTATCACATGTATAAATGTTAAATTTTATATGGTGAAATTGATTATGAACATGAAAAAAAACTTTGTTTATTGATCTATACCTGTTCATGGAAAATACTTCATCCTATCACAAGCATATCACTAGAAACAATTTCTAATTATGATAGCCTTAATGTATTATTATTAATATTATATACAAATTATGAAAAAAATAATTAACTTAAAATAAAACACACTTATTATTTACAAATTATAAATGCCACTCTGAATACTTATCTAGAGTCTCAACATCCAAATTAAAATTTACGATAGGTAATGAATATTTATCTTGTTTAATGATACAATTAAGTTGTACATGCAAACAAGATATCGTACGATGATTTTTAAATTCACTCCTCTACTTTTAACTGGTTAATTAATTAAGTAATAGTTTGTTTGCGTACTTGTTCAGTATAGAGCGTTACAAGTTAAAAAATCATACATTTTGAGGTGTTGAGATAGGGTATTTATATTAAAAACTATACTTAATGATCTATACCTGTTCATAGCTAAAATAATACAAAATTAAATACTTAGTGATACTATTTAAGGTACAAATACTTTACTTTCAATGAATTTTTTTTTAAATTTTTTAATTTACTAAAGTGCTGAGTGGGGTATAATCGATATACTAAAATTATATTTCTTTTCAATGTTTGATAATTTTCAAAAAAAACCTTCCTTATTCAAACCTACATTTCTATTATGGGTAATACATTGAACTTTAAAATAAAAAAGGTCTATCTTTTTAAAAAATGAATATTTTAATAATCTATCTGGTACCTCGCTATTTATAGGAGGTATCAGGTTGTTCGGGTGAACGCTCAAGTTGGTCATACTGATAGTGTATCAGCTGGTGATAACACTCCACTCATCGGACACTTGGCCGTTATGGTTTTGTATTTCACTCTCTCGATATTCGTCGCCTTATTACTAGTGTTTTTGTTCAACGTTTTTTTTTTCCACATCTCGCTCTCGTTGTAATACTAATTTTGTTTCTCATAACCTAAAACTTTTATTTTTTTTTAGTTTTAATTAGTTTTATTATTAAAATTGTTTGTCAATTGTTTTTTCGTAAGCACGATTTTTAGCCTGTTTGTACTGGCAGTGCAATACAGAATCAAATTTGTATAATATTAATTGGTAATAATTTCAACATTTTTATCTATTATTTGTTATCTATATACCTTGTGGTTCGCACATTAGCTCACATTGACCATAGTGCACAGTGTCATTTGCATTAAAACTTTGGATATATTAACTCTATGCTTGCTTGTAACAATAAAATCATTTAATTAGACCATTCTCAGGAGTCTGTTAATGTGCGAACCCCTTGTTTCAGTTGTCCAGTAAGATAAAATTTACAATTTATTTAAGTTAAAAGTGCAGTTAAATTTTTAGTAATTTAATGTTTACTTATAATAGTGTTTTGGCTTGGAACTAGATATATTTGCTCATTGTTGTCGCACATGATTGTACAGTTATTCATGTTGTTGTACACAGCAAATCCAGTCCATAAGTTCAATTAATTTAAACTAATTAAATCGTTGAGCTGCTCACTCAATATTGTATCTGAGTTGACTGTCTATTGTTCAATGAAATTATAGGCTTGTTACGTTATTATTACACTTTAATTTAATCGACCACTGGTCATTGTAAGATTAAAATTAATTCTGTACTTTTGTTTATTGAACTCTAAGTTCTTGTCCAGTCGTTGTTATTGACTCATAATTTGTTAATAATTGTTTTCATTTATTTTGTTTCAATTACCTTTCTTGAACAATTTTACTTCTTGTCCCTTATTTAATTTTGTTAACGCTAATGACATTTGTACATTTTTTTTGCCCAATCTCTACTAGCTACTTAATTTAATTTGTTAATATAATTGTACAATATAATTCAATCTAAGTCTATACTAACTAGTACTTTTTAATTTTCTCATTGCAATAAATTTACTTTGTTCATTGAATCATTTGTTTTCACTGAACATCTACCCTCTCTTTACCTCTTTAGCACATATACAGTCCACTATCACAATTCATGTATAATAAGTAACTAACTGAACAAAGGTCACAGGTAAGGTAGTTAGTGCACTGGAGTTAGCTAGCTTGCACACTGTATAAAATTTATTTACTTTTAATTGCATGGTACTTGACTTTATAATTTTATTTTAGCTTATTTGTTCCTAGTCCTCCCTCTCCCTTCACTCCCTGCACCTTCCTCTACAAACAAATCAGATAATTACACTTAAAAGATCAACTGACCGAATGGCTTTCCTCTTGTCGCCTATGTATAAATAGGAGTTCGTTAATAGTTCAGTCCTGTTCCTAACACAGGTATTAAAACAAAAAAAATATTTTTTGAAATACCGATTAACAAGATTCTCATTTTCTCGTTAAATATTGAAAATTTTAAATTTTTGGTAAGGAAAATATTGTTTCATTCAAAAAAACTCTACAATAATATGTAGTAAAAATATAATTTTTTTCATCCCTTCAAGGTTAAAAACATTCTAAAATGGGAACCCCTATTTTGAATTTGTTATTATGATTTAAAATAAAAATAAAAAACAACTTCGCACTTATAATTTTTATCTTTATTTTATCTTCAGGGTGAAAATGGCTACCGAATACTATTTTTGTGTGAAAATTTTCGATTTTGTATTTTATATTTTTAACTTTATTATGCTATAACTTTTTGAAAAATGTATGAATCATTACAATTTTTTTATGAGAAGTAGTATTTATATAGATCTTTCATTCGACATACTTTTTTTTTAATTCGGACTATTTCCCTTAATACAGGGGGGATTCAACACATAAAAATGCATATAGAAAATAGAACTTTTTCAACTAAACTTTTGAAAGTGTTCCGGAAAGTCTGACACTTTTATATATATCTTAAATTAAAGCTAATATAATATACTTTATAATGGTAAAAAAAAATTTTGAACTTTATTTTATCTTCATGGTGAAAACAGACATTAAACTTAATAAAAAAAATACGATTTTTGTAAAAAAATTCTTTTTTATATTTTTAACTTTATAATGCTATAACTTTTTGAAAGATGTATGGATCAATATAATTCTTTTTTTTGTAGATGCATGATGTCTTTACCTATCATTTGGTATATTTTTTTTATAAATCTGACTTTTTACCTGCCTACAGGGGGGGATTCAAAATGACAACTTTTTCACAAAAAATTGACTTTTTCAACTAAACTTTTGAAAGTGTTCCGGAAAGTCTGACACTTTTATATATATCTTAAATTAAAGCTAATATAATATACTTTATAATGGTAAAANTAACTTTTTCAACTAAACTTTTGAAAGTGTTCCGGAAAGTCTGACACTTTTATATATATCTTAAATTAAAGCTAATATAATATTTTAATAAAAATTTTGAACTTTATTTTATCTTCATGGTGAAAACAGACATTAAACTTAATAAAAAAAATACGATTTTTGTAAAAAAAATCCATTTTATATTTTTAACTTTATAATGCTATAACTTCTCGAAAGATGTATGGATCAATATAATTCTTTTTTTTGTAGATGCATGATGTCTTTACCTATCATTTGGTATATTTTTTTTATAAATCTGACTTTTTACCTGCCTACAGGGGGGGATTCAAAATGACAACTTTTTCACAAAAAATTGACTTTTTCAACTTAAATTTTGAAAGTGTTCCGGAAAGTCTGACACTTTTCTATGTATATTAAATTAAAGCTAATGTAATATACTTTATTATGTAAAAAAAAAATTTCGGACTTTATTTTGTCTTCACGGTGAAAATGGCTACCAAATGCTATTATTNTTTTTTCACTGATTAGTCTCCAATAATTAATTTTATTTACCTCTAACAAAAAATATCGAAAATAATAAATGAGTTCTCTTAATTTAAGAGTACTCAATATTTGACTCAAATTACCCTCTTGGTAATTATTTAGGTGGAACCTTTTGCTCTTAGTTAAAATAAAAACATTATTATTATTTTTTAATTGTATTCTTAGTATTTGAAATACTTTTGTAAAGTAATTGAATATTACTCAAATACTTTTGTATGAAAAGTATTCAAATAGTATTTTAAATACATTTTTTTTTAAATATTTGAATATTATTTAAAATACTTTTTAAAAGTATTTTTTATAACTATGGTTATATGTATAAATTATTATAATACCTCGTGGTTTATTAACCATAACTAGTGATGTGCCACAAGAAATATTCCCCAGGGAATGTTCCTGGGAATGAGGAATATTCCGGAAATATTCTATTACCACTCGGGAATATTTCTTTAATAAGAACTAATACATTTTATTTATTATAATTACTAAAGTATGGCAGTGCTAGTGAAAGAGTTGAAGTGTTATTGTATTTATATCTTGATTACACTGATATGTTTATCAACATATTATTGATAAGCAATATATTAGGGCTTAGATTAAAATTGATTATAGTAGTATCGTTTTTCACAGTTATTTTATTTGTTATTTTACTTTTCAAAATACTTTTAAAATGCCGGCAGGTAAAAATATTCGAATTGTTGGTCTTATTTTAACGAAAGACTAGTTAACTTCAATGAAAGAATGTAAATTATCATTACAAACATTAGCTGTTCATGCTGTTGGCTCTTCTATGATAGGAATAAACAGAAACAAATTAATTTTAGATGATGCTGTATTTTGGACTAAAATCGATAAACTTATTAATTTACTTAACCCTATTGTAAAATGGATTACAATTTTAGAAGGGGACAGCAATATAATTAATCATGTATTTGATGCTTTTTATGAAATTCAAAATACTTTTTGTAGTTATATCTCAGAATCACTGATTATTTCTACTAAAAAAGTGCAAATAATACTGAATAAGTTTAAAGAAAGACATTTAAATACTATTAAACCTCTACACTTAGCTGCATCTTTGTTGGATCCCAAAACTCAAGGGTGTAATTTATCAAATTCAGAAGTATTAAAAGCTATTGAGTTTATTGATCAAATGATGTCTATACAAAATAATATGACTGATTCTCTTAAAATGGATGGTGCTCAAATAATAGCTGATATAGCAAATTACAAATCTCGACAAGATATATTGAGCAATAATTTTATTTGGAAATGTGTGGAGAAAATAAGTCCTTTAACATGGTGGAATAGTTTTTGTTCAAGTACTCATTTATGTATTATTGCAAAAAAAATATTAATTGTTCCTGCTACATTAGCAGCCACTGAACGTTCATTTAGCACATTCTCAAATATTCACACAAAAAAAGGAACCGTTTAACAACATCAAATGCTTCAAAAATAACTTTTGTTGCCCATTATTGGAGACAAAATATAGAAAAGAATAAAAAAGTTACTTATGTTAATTATGAAGGCGAACCCCGTTAACCTAATGAAATGGATAAAAATACACTTAATATATCAATTGTGTCAGATGAAAATTCAATGTCAATTGACGGTTAGAATTTCGTCCGACAATGAAGAGTGGAGTCCTAGTGACAGTGACAATGATTTCTTTAATGAGTNATGAAGAGTGGTGTCCTAGTGACAGTGACAATGATTTCTTTAATGAGTATTTAAAACAAAAAGAAATAAGTTATCTTGTTGTTATTTACATTTATAAGTAAACATTTATGTTAATAAAGTTATCCTTTGCTTTTATTACTTTTGAAAAACCTGGAAAATGTGAACAAAAAATAACGTATTAAATTTGGTAACTTGTTTAAGCATTTTATAGGCATCATAGACTATGATGCCTATAAAATGATTCATAGCATACAGTTAATTTGAAATATAAACAGTGAAAAGTATAACAGAATCAAAAATTATAATTAGTTATAAAATATTTAAAATTCCTAATGTTTCAACATAAAATTTCATATTTAGTTTAATGTAATTATATACAAGCAGTTTAAATAATTACTTATAGTCAATTATTTGCATCAACAACTGAACCTTTAGTACATAATTTCATTATACTGATAAATTTATTGGTACCTAAATCCTAATCAAATCAAATATTTTTAGAATAATTCTACTAATTATTACACAAATGTCTTACTTTTCTCCAATAATATTTTTGTGTATAAAATATAGGCCATGGACCATTTACAGCTATAAGTTTAGTTAAATATTGAAACAAAATTAATAAATATGAACAAAATTTAATAAAATTATAATATTCCCGATAAATTCCCGGTATAAGGAATGTTCCGGAAATTTTCCCATCATAAAATTCCTGGGAATTTGCACATCACTAACCATAACTATGATAATTGAAGTTGTATGTGGTTGATATGTAAAACATGCCGTAGCCCGTGTCTAGATTAAGGAACAGGGATAAAATACAAGCGAGTACTTTAGTTACTATAAATAAATAGTATAATAAAATAAATAGTACAGTTGAAATTAATATGGAAATTTAATTTAATTGTTGAAGAAGAAAATTAAGTTAAACATGGACAAAAATACGAGTGTATCAAAAACAATGTCTGAAAATAAAGGCAACAAAAATAAAATAAAATATTAAAACAAAAGAAATTATATTACAAACATCACGGATGGTATTGGAACACATCCGTTAATGTTAATTGGAAATAAATGAAAAACACCAGGAACGATCTGGACACTCGCTCGTTAACGTTGGCTAGAAGGAAAAGGGAAACACGTGCTGTCCACACATAAAAAAAATTAATTTAATTTATAATAAAATAAAATTAAATCAAATACAGCTCATCACATAAATATAATTATAAAACAAAAAACGACACCCTGTTTTCGAAGAGACCCATCCGATGGTCTGGATGCTTCGGCGAAAATACCTGGCCATTCGCCGTTGGCGGCTCTACTCCATCATTGAAAATATTGGTACAAAAAAACAAAAAAACGTGTACACTCTAGCACGGTCAATGACAGGAGAAAGATGGAGAATAGCCAACACCACAAACACAAGAGCCTAACGGAAATTTCAAATCGATAACGGCCAGTCTTTTTGGGATGGATCAATACCGATAAAAAATTCGATTTTAATTATATTTATTCTCTTTTGTCGTCTTATCAAGTGGTCAGCGGCAAAATAATGAGTGGTTGACAACACTGTGAGACGAAAAGGTTCTTTCGCGCGATAAAATAAATAAGTAGACATAACAAAAAAAAACGGTAGCACAGTGGGGTCGAGGCACAGTGTGGACGAGGCATAGATGGGACAAGTATAGATGATATCTG
>NW_026099573.1:2750348-2751379 GCF_025091365.1 Daktulosphaira vitifoliae | reverse complement strand
AATATTTGAAATCGATAAATAAGTATTTCCTTTTTATTTTATATAAATTTTTTGAAAACTTGACCTTTTACCTGCCCACGGGAGAGGATTCAAAATGAAAATTTTATCAACTTAACTTTTGAAATGTTGCTGAATTCCTGTGTCCTTTAAAAATATGTTAAATTAAAGCTTATGTTATCTACTATAAATTAAAAAAAAAAATTCTCCCGACGACTTATCTTCTATATACAAATGGTAGCCATAGTTAAAAATATGATATTTTGGTGTTAAAATTTTCGATTTTATATTTTGTATAATATTTTCGAGTCTAACTCGGTCGTTATTTTTAAAAAGTCGATGTATCATTTTTAATAATAAAATATACAGAGTGTTCTAAAAGTATTTCCTATTCTAACCTAGTATTTAAAAAAAAAATTGAGTGATTATTTTAATGCTAACTCGATTTCTCTTAAAAAAATAATTATGTTAGGAAATTATTTTTGATACTTTATAATGTCGTATAGTTCTTGCATATCACTTATTAATTATTTTTGTTAATTTATTCTTTATGCCCAATAAATATTGTCATATCATCACCTCATCTCTATTCTATATTTAAAAATAGTAATAGCTTTTTAAATAATAGGTTAAAAGTTGTTTAATTTTCTTGATTTGTTTTTTATTTTATACACTAGCTAATGTTACCATTAAAAAATATTAAGCTGACACTTAATCATCTTATATAGAATTTTCTATGTTCTATAAAAAGTTATTATTATTATATATTAGGTGTTCTGTAGTAAATGAACTTTATTTCGAATTTTGTTCTTTCTAAATAAGTTTGAAGAGTATATAACCTTTTTTTTAGTACAATTGTTAGATAAACACAAAAATTATGTAAGTACTATTTATAAGACTAAAACGACAATGGAATAGAGATCTACTAAATAACTAAAGACTAACTTAAACATCATGCTAGAGGTGTGACTAACGAGTCATTTCCCAATCATAATAGTTCATGTCATTTTAATTATCAATTTAAACCAAATTTA
>NW_026099573.1:2748102-2750248 GCF_025091365.1 Daktulosphaira vitifoliae | reverse complement strand
AAAAACACATCATAGTAAAACCAATACCTTCGCATCGAAGCTAAAATGGTAGCACAGTGGTGTCATGGCATAGTTGGTGTTGTGTCCGACCTAGAGTAAGACACGGAAACGTGTTGGAGTGGACGTTTGTAATGTGAAATAAAAATACACTTAAATTGAATAAAAAATACAATAGTATATTTAATTTTATAAAATACATTTATTTATAAAGTATAACGTTAATCGTCTTAATGTGATCACTTACAAGTTATAATACAATATTATTTGAACAACGGTTCGAACACGATTAATTAATGCTTAATTGAAACTATTCGTTGTCTACTACTTATTACTCACTAACCACACAACACTAATACCATAACAATACGGGTTCGTAAGAGTTGGGACAAGTACATATGATATCTGACAGTGATTAAAATCACTATCATAAAAACAATACAGCGATATAAAAATCGCTTTGATGCAAATCTGTTGATAGTGTTTAATTTTAAGAAATTTATGGATTACTCAAAACACAAATGAACTCCTATTTCCTTATTTATATTCTGATTATAAGTTTTATGATATATAAGTATAATATATGAATAAATATTTAATAAATTTGTTCAGGTAATGTCGGGAAAATTTTTTTTTTTAATTTATAGTGAGTAACATAAGCTATGATTTGACATATTTTTCAAGGGCGCAGTATTTCCTGAAAATTTTAAAAGTTAAGTTGAAAAAGTTTTTAATTTGAATTCCCCTCTATGGGCAAGTATAGGGTCAAATTTTGAAAAATATTATATCAAATAAAATAGAAATACCTAAGGTTTCAATACATAAAAAATTTATTTTCTTTCATTGATTTTTCAAAAAGTTATGGTAGTTTAAAAAAAAATTGAAAAAATGTCAAAATTTACTGATTTTTAAANNNTAATTTTTTTTGGAGATTTCTCCCATTTACGAGGAACTAGGCAATTTTTTTCAATTTTTGAGGGCAACGTCTTTAACTAGATATAATAATTGGCGAGAAACAGGGACCGATGGAGGCAAGTGGTTGTTGAATCAATGGGCCTAAATGGCCTGTTAAAGCCTTGAAGAAGAAGAAGAGAATAAATCACTAGAATATTTTTACTTTTTTTGTTATTATACATTTCATTTTACGAGCTTCAGTTTGAAATAATTAAGAATGATGTAAGCATTTTGTATCAACGAAAAATATTAAAAAATTGGCTAATTTTAATAAAATTGTATGATTATTTCTTTAATGTCTAAAAAATACCATATATTGAGATTTCGTTTAATTTTTCTTATTTTATCTTGAAATAGATTTAATTTAATGTAAGTTTGATGAAAAGAAATGTTTTTTAAACATTATAACGTTTAAAATAAAATAATTTGATATCAAGATTTACCCCTTTTAATATTTTGGTATATGAAAAGATTTTCAGAAAGAATATGTTGAAAGTAAAGTACTTATCTTAAATAATACCACAAAAACTTTTATTTTATCCTGTTTATATAAGTTATGCAAGACAAATCGTCGAAACGTCGTCCTTTTTTAATCGTATAGTAAAACCTCAAATATTATAGCTTTAAATGGTGTAAATTGTAGCGTTACGCTACAGCTTTAGCATTGTTTGACAGTTGCAAGAAAGTCCGCTGGACAGCGCTGTTTGACAATTTTTATTCAAAAGAATATAAATTAATGTATTTTTTTATTTTTTATTATATTTATTGTAATGTTGGTAAATTATTTTGTTACATATCAGTCTTAATGGGAACTCGAAAATGAAATAGGATATTAGAATACGCATTTTTTCATTGGAGGGTATTAAAAAATAAATTATCAATGGGCGATCGTTTAACACTACTCAGGTGGTGACAAGTAATATAAAATACACCGTCACTACTTGTATAATTATCTCTAAATATTATAATAATATTTTTCATTAGTTTATTCATTATGTTTTTTTAAAACCGTGTTTCACCAGTGATTGTAATATTCATTGCCCACTAGTTTTCTTCTAAACATCTTACCATTGATTAAGTTTTATTATATTTGAACTTTTTAATCTTTACTCTTACTACACATATAATTTTCAACGGTGTTCGTAACTAAGCGTTACCAACCGTGATCAAAATTATTTATATTAAAATTCTATTC
>NW_026099573.1:2585992-2748002 GCF_025091365.1 Daktulosphaira vitifoliae | reverse complement strand
AATGCAAAAAATTTATTGTTATACGTGGGTTGGCACCTCGTACCCCAAGCGTGTAAAACATAAATTCTACCAACTCGGCAACCGTACGTCGCTGCCGTCGGGTGCAAAAATAGGCTATTTAAGCTAGTTCAAATTTCAAAGTTATTTTTCTCGACTTAAAAGAAGCAAACAAATTTAAATAAGTTTAACTTTCTATGCTATATTTATTTTAATTTATATAATATTTATGAAAATCTGTACTCCCCTAGTCAGGTATTTTAAAATAAAATAAAATACAAAACCCAGAATTTTAATACAAAAATAGCAAATTTTTTAATACGGTAGTCATTTTTACCATGAAGACAAATCCAGAGGTCAAATTTTTTTTTTTCAAATTAAAGTATATTACATAAGCTTTAATTTAAGATATATATAAAAGTGTCAGTATTTCCGGAATACTTTCAAAAATTAAATTGAAAATATCTTAGTAACAATACGCATGTTTAAAGTTTTGACCCCCCTTGTTAAAGGGGTATGATCCGATTTACAAAAAAAGCGTGCCAGATGAAAGGGGTATATAAATATTTATTATAAAAAAATAATAATATTGATCCATACATTTTTCCAAAAGTTATATAAAATATAAATTAAATAATATAACATATAAAATCGAGATTTTTTTCACGGAAATCGTACGTTTTTCTTTAACTTTGATGTCCGTTTTCACCACGAAGACAAGTCCAGAGGTCAAATTTTTTTTTTTCAAATTAAAGTATATTACATAAGCTTTAATTTAAGATATATATAAAAGTGTCAGTCTTTCCGGAACATTTTCAAAAGTTAAGTTGAAAAAGTTCTACTTTCTATACGCATTTTAAAAGGTTTGCACCCCCCCTGTATAAAGGGAAATGGTCCGATTTTAAAAAAAAGTATGTCGAATGAAAGAAGTATATATAAAGTATTTATCATTAAAGAATAAAGTTGATTCATGCATTTTTTAAAAAGTTATAGCAACATAATGTTAAAAAATGTAAAATATAATATCAAGAATTTTTTCACAAAAATAGCATATTTTTGCATACGGTAGTCATTTTCACCATGAAGACAAGTCCAGAGGTCAAATTTTTTTTTTTCAAATTAAAGTATATTACATTAGCTTTAATTTAAGGTATATATAAAATTGTCAGTCTTTCCGGAACATTTTCAAAAGTTAAGTTGAAAAAGTTAATTTTTTGTAAAAAAGTTACCATTTTGAAACCCCATCCTTTGGGCTGTTAAAGGGTCAAATGTTCACAAAAATATATAAAATGATAGGTAATTATCTAAGGTATCTATAAAAAAAAAAATTATATTGATTCGGTCATTTTTAAAAAAGTTATGGCAATTTTAAGTAAAAAAAATTGAAAAAATATCGAAAATTAGCGATTTTTAAATTTGTAATTTTTTGGGGGATTTCCCCCGTTTACGGGGAACGAGGGAATTTTTTTCAATTTTTGAGGGTAATGTCTTCGACTAGATACGATTTGTGATCTTTTGACATATTGTTCATCAAAATCGGTCCAGCGAGAGCTGAGATTGAGCGTTCACAGACACAAAAAAAAAAATAAAAAAATAAAAAAAAAACACATCATAGTAAAATTAATACCTTCTCAGCTTCGCATCGAAGCTAATATAAAACGGTCCACCTTTGAATTTGTAACGTTACAAAGTATCAATTGCACACTAATTTAAAAAATGTCTCAACTCTACATTACTGGATTTCTATAACACTTTATTATTTGTATTTTTTATATCAAATCAACAATAAATTAAAAAGAAATTAAATATAATAATTATCATTTGATTTACTTTTTATATATAATTAACGCTTTTATTTTTCAAAAATCAACCAAAATATTTGATATATTTATTTTTTTCGAATAATCAAATTTCTTTATGAAATAAATCAATAATTTTAATTCACCTACTAGCAATTATTTTAATGATCAAAATGTATATCACAATAATGATTATGCTGATTATAAATATATTTGCGATGAATCGAATGAAATACAATGGCAAATTAGATAAAAATAAAACAATTAGGATATTTTACAAATAACAAAAAAACTACGAAAAATAATGACATGATAACATATACTCATTATAATTAGTTTAATAATTGATTTAAGATACTAATGTTTTATAACCTATATGTATACGTAAATAAACATATAAATAAATAAATTATTAAAATAATCAAATTATTCATGAGTACATTAATAATATCCTCATTGAATTATAAACTCATTGAACTTGTAAAATACATTTTATATGTACTATTTATTTAAATAAATTTAAATTTTATTCTTACTAAATAAAAAATGAATTTCGTGGCATCATTATTTGTTTTTTGGCAGTTCAATATTTCAATTATTCTATGGAATTTACAAGTAATAAATAGCTTACCCATTGTGTATAAAAGTTAACAATTAATGGATCATTTTTCAATTAAAGAATCGTTGTTTGGCTCTACCAAAAGGTACTACAGCAGTTGTTCGATTCGATAAATTTGAATGGGGTATACACAATAAGTTTGGTAAAACAAATGAAGTTTACATAAGTCAATTTAATGGATCTGATTTCTTCAACATAGCAATGACATTCTATTTTGATTGTACTTTACAAAAAGTAAGAATTCTCGTAATGTTTTATTATCGTACGTTTTAATTTGTGTTCAAATTATAGTTAAGTTTTGAAATAATTAAGTGTAAAGAGCATTACATAGATTGCGTGAACTACAGAACTTTTGAAGTTTCAAATATTTGTGGAAAAGAAAAAACTCTGTTATATTTCATCAATATGGGATACGCTAATCGCGAGTTGTCGTGTATGACTAAAAAAGTACGATTTTCTTACGTTTATGTTCAATATTGTTAATTTACTTTTTTTTAATTTTTTATTTACTCATTAGTTTTGATAACTCAATGTAACAATATTTTGTATGTTTTTTATTTATTGAAGGGATCTTTAATCATTAAAAACACAACGTTGAGTGCAAATAACATAGTCGGATCATTTGCGCTTTCGTTGGATAAGTGGTGGGAAAAATCATGGAAATGGCAATCTAAACTTTTTTCTAATGATAACTCATTTTTTGTGCAATCAAACGGTCAACTTCGATTTCTTCTTTTGAGTAGACGAACTCCTCCTAAACATTAAACAAAATTTTAACCGATTAATTATAATTTTTTATTATTGTATTACTGATAAATTTTGAATTATATAAATAATAATTTAATATAATAGGGTGAGAGCTATTGTATCTGATTGAATCAAAACTAAATAATTAATTTTTTTAGATTTATAATTTTTTTTTTTTATTATTATTATAGATGTTGGTCATTATGTTTAATAAATAATGATAATAGACATTGAATTTATCTCCTTAATTAGTTTTATTACTTCAGAAGTATAATGTAAAAGTCTATTTAAAAAAAACAATATAGTGTGGTAGCGGTACAGTGAGTACGTGAATAATCAGGACACGCAACAGCCTGGACACACAATAGATGAAATCCAACAGCGAATAAAATCAATATATGTTTATTTTTTTTGCCCATTTTATTTTAATTATTTTACATTGTTCACTATATAAAGTCGTCCCAAGAATCCGTTTTGGTATAGTACTCGAAGATTTTTATCATTTCGGTTGGTGTGCTCTTTGAAAATTAAGTGTTGACAGCCTTTTCATTTTTTTTTAAACCCAACCAAAGTCCTCAGCTTGGTCAATTATCTCCATTCGTATCTCCTTATTTTCATCATTACATTGTNACCCAACCAAAGTCCTCAGCTTGGTCAATTATCTCCATTCGTATCTCCTTATTTTCATCATTACATTGTAATCAATTTAAGGTACAGAGTATGGAAGAACATGTTTTTGCCAAAAACCATGCCAACTAAATAAAGCTGTGTAACTGTTGTCCGTCGTCGAAAATTAATGTACGTCAAATACTCGTAACAAGTTGTCACGTAAATATGATTGAACTGGGACGACCTTATACAAGAATGTCACTTATACCTTATAAACTAGGGGAAGATGACTTTATACGGTTATACCAGCCATTATCAGTTGTTTTTAGAATTTAAGCAATTCAGCAAAGGCTGATTTTAATCATATAGACTCAGTTCGCAAGATGCGGAGGAACACCTCAGGTAGACATGTACTATGTCACCTTATTTTTGTGAAAAGGTACATCACCACCGATATAATATAATAAAATAAATACACGTAGCAAAGCTACAAAAAAAAAAATGTATATACATACCGCGCGGGTGTAACATGTCGTCCTGTCGATCGACTTGTAAAAATAAGGGCACCTTCAAAATAAATATATATATATATAAGAGATTTCGCAACACTTGTTTATGGCCAAAAAAAAAAAAATTGTGTCAATGACCTATTTTCTATGTGCAAATGGTAGTCGAATAAGAACAAAAATTAGGAGCTAATTTTCCTTTTGGAATAATCTACTATTTTCTTAAAATTAACACTATCTACAGATTTGCATTGAAGCGTTTCTTATGATAGTGATTTTAATCACTGTCAGATATTATTAATACTTGTCCCAAATATGCTACGTCCATACTGTGCCGCGACGCCACTGTACTACCGTTTTTTTTTACTTGGTGTTTGCTGTAATAACACAGACCCTTGTTATATTAATATCTTTCTTTTTATTGATTTATTTGATTAATCCAATTTGTGTTTTTGTTTAACAAATTTATTTCAGTTAAATTTTGTCAGTTCAAATCCTTATCTGTTAAATTGTTTTTATTTAATCCTGCTGTTAAGTTATCATATCAATTTATTTTAAAAAAATTGACTTGAAGACCAAAAGTAGACAATATCGAGATCAACTAAACCTCGATGAAAGTTTGAAACCTAAGTACTTAACCTACTTAACTCAATCTTTGTTATTAATACGCCCTTATGACTTGTGTGAGAATGTTTGGTATATTTATTTTTTTTAAATAATCAACTTCCTTTATAAAATAAATCAATAATTTTAATTCGCCTTCTAACAATTATTTTAATGATCAAAATGTATATCGAAATGATGATGATGATTATAAATATATTTGCGATGAATCGAATGAAATACAATGGCAAATTAGATAAGAATAAAACAACTAGGATATTTTATAAATAATGAGAACAGAATATACTCATTATAATTTGTTTAATAAGTGATTCAAGGTACTAATTTTTATAACCTAGACTTATATGTACATAAATATACAAATAAATAAATTATTAAAAATATCACAATTATTCAACAGTCCTTTGAAATTTTCATTTATAATATGTTCTTTGGATGATAAACTCATTGAACTCATAAAATACATTTATATGTACTATTTATTTAAATAAATTTAAATTTAATTATTACTTAATCAAAAAATGGATTTCGTGGCATCATTATTTGTTTTTTGGCAGTTCAATATTTCAATTATTTTATGGAATTTACAAGTAATAAATAGCTTACCCATTGTGTATAAAAGTTAACAATTAATGGATCATTTTTCAATTAAAGAATCGTTGTTTGGCTCTACCAAAAGGTACTACAGCAGTTGTTCGATTTGATAAAGTTGAATTGACTATACACAATAAGTTTGGACAAACGAATGAAGTTTACATAAGTCAATTTAATGGATATGATTACATGAACATGGCAATGACATTCTATTTTGATTGTACTTTACGAAAAGTAAGAATTCTCGTAATGTTTTATTTTATGATTTAATTTTTATTCTAATTATAGTTAAGTTATGAAATAATTAAGTGTAAAGAGCATTACATAGATTGCGTGAACTACAGAACTTTTGAAGTTTCCAATATTTGTGGAATAGAAAATACTCTACTATATTTCGTCAATATGGGATACGTTAATCGCGAGTTGTCATGTATTTTTAAAAAAGTAAGACTTTCTTACATTCACGTTTAAAACTAATAGTTTATTTTTTTTAAATTTTTATTTACTCATTAGTTTTGATAACTCAATGTAACAATATTTTATATGTTTTTTATATATTGAAGGGATCTTTAATAATTAAAAACTCAACAATCAGTTCAAATAAAATAGTGAGATCCTTGGCGCTTTCGTTGGATAAGTGGTGGGAAAAATCATGGAAATGGCAATCTAATTTTTCTTCTAATGATAACTCATTTTTTGTGAAATCAAACGGTCAGCTTCGATTCCTTCTTTTGAGTAGACGAACTCCTCCTAAACATTAAACGAAATTTTAACCGATTAATTATAATTTTTTATTATTGTATTACTGATAAATTTTGAATTATATAAATAATAATTTAATATAATAAGGTGAGAGCTATTGTATCTGATTGAATCAAAACTAAAAAATTAATTTTTCTAGATTTATAATTTTTTTTTTTTATTATAGATGTTGGTCATTATGTTTAATAAATAATGATAATAGACATTGAATTTATCTCCTTAATTAGTTTTATTACTTCAGTAGCATAATGGTAAAAATCGATTAAAAAAAAAAAACAATATAATGGTGTATTGGTACAGTATCAATATCGATGCAATGTCCTTTCCTGCTAGGATCCTAACAGTTGGCTAAGCTATATCTTAAAGGGTCAACGTTGGCCCTATGTAATTTATATCCCACTAGAAGGGCAGTTAGCGGTTTCGTGACGTTTGTGCTGGTCAGGCACTAGTGTGGTATTGAAATGCTAATGTTGATGAAGGACAAATAATTTGTACGTTACGTCGTCTTCGTGTAATCGACGGTTATACATTTATATAACCACCGTTATCAGTCTTTTGCTTGTAGAATTTAAGCAATTCAGCAAAATCAGCAAAGACTGATTTTAAACAGTTAGACTCGATTCGCAAGACGCGGGGGAACACATTGGGTAGACTTACCTATGCCGCCGCATTTTTGTGGAAAGTTACATATAATAAATTAAATACACGTATCCAAACTACCAAAAAAACCCAGCACAGGGGGGTCACGGTACAGTGGTGACGTGGCATAGTTGGATCAAGTATAATGATATCTGATAGTGATTAAAATCACTATAAAAAAAAAACGCTTCGATGAAAATCTTTAGATAATGTTTAATTTTAAAAAATTGGGGGATTATTCCAAAATAATGATCTGCTATTTTCTTATTAATATCCTGATTAAGATAAAGTATGTTCAATGAAAAAGGGATATAAATATTATTTCTCATAAAAAAATTGTGTTAAACCATTCACTTTTCAATAAGTTATATCATTATAAAGTTAAAAATGTAAAAAATAAAATCGAGAATTTTCACACAAAAATATCATTTGGTAGCCATTTTCACCATAAAGATAAGATAAAGTCCGAAATTTTTTTTTTTTATATTAAAGTACATTACATTAGCTTTAATTTAAGATATATATAAAAGTGTCAGACTTTTCGTAACACTTTCAAAAGTTAAGTTGAAAATGTTAATTTTTTGTGAAAAAGTTGTCATTTTAAATCTCCCCCTGTGGGCAGGTATAGGGTTAAATTTATAAAAAAAAATATACCAAATGATAGGTAAAGACATCAAGCATCTATAAAAAAAATTATATTGATTTGTTCGTATTTAAGAAAGTTATGGCAGTTTTAAGTAAAAAAAATTGAAAAATTTCGAAAATTAGCGATTTTAAAATTTGTAATTTTTTTGGAAATTTCCCCCGTTTACGGGGAACGAAATGAATTTTTTCAATTTTTGAGGGTAATGTCTTTGACTAGATACAATTTGTGATTTTTTGACGTATCGTTGAAAGAAATTGGTTCGGAGTGAGCTGAGAAAAAGTGGTAACAGTCACAAAAAAAAAAACACATCGTAGTAAAACCATTACCTACTCATCCTCGCATCGATGCTAAAAGTAGAATTTTTTTAAATGTTTCAGATATATTGCATGTTTTAAATATATGTTAAATTAAAGCTTATGTTACGTATTGTTGTATTTAAATACGAAACAACCTTTTTTTATTAAAGATATAATCAAACAATGTAAAACATACATAATAAAGATACACTTAAAACACAATAAAACAATACACAAAATGAAAACTTAATGTTATAAACGTACCACGGGAAAAGAGATTACCTTCATTACTCCCGAAGTCTTCTCTTCCGTTCAATTAATTCCACTTCGTCTTATATACCAAAATATTTTGTTTTTCTTTTTTTACAAACTTCATAATACAATCATTTTCAAAAATGTTTATAAATATTTACTTCCTGGTCTAGTAACAATAATTCAGGAAATTATAATTAATCCAAACATTACAAAAATATTTTACTTCTAGTTTTACAAATAAAAGACTATATTATATTAAGAAACAATTGATCAAGAAATTACAATTAAATCAAACATTACAAAAATGTTTTACTTTCAGTTTTACAAAATAATGACCTATATTACACTCCCCTATGTTGAAATAAAAAATATGTCCTCATATATTAAATTAGTAAATTTCTATAATTAAATGATAAACAGGAGGGAATAAATTGGATTTTTTTTTTAAGTGTAGTGAAAGTTAAATATATCTTTAAGACAATGAACTGAACATATCTCTTTCTTAAGTAGTTAAAAATGTGTTTACTTTAAATCGAGTACTTTATTTGTCATTAACAAACACATTCACTTC
Organism: Daktulosphaira vitifoliae; assembly: GCF_025091365.1. Lineage (NCBI taxonomy): Eukaryota > Metazoa > Arthropoda > Insecta > Hemiptera > Phylloxeridae > Daktulosphaira > Daktulosphaira vitifoliae. The sequence goes on along the minus strand of NW_026099573.1, from coordinate 2,739,338 downwards.
TTTACATGTTGTTTTATTATTAATATCCATATATTTTGTAATCGTTTTATTTTTTAACTTTTTATAAAGGATAGAAAATGATTGAAATGATTTATGAAAATTTACTTTTTGTTTAATTACAATTATTATAATAATAGTTAGAAATTTAAAGTTATTTTATTATTATTGTTATGTATATGCAAGTATATATTTTTCTAAATTTATCTGAAACCGTACAGGATTAATTTAAAGATATAATAATATTAAAAGTATTTAATATTTATGTATACGTTTATTTACAGTCAAATAACTAATATAATTATTAAATATATTTGCATGAAGTCTATAATAAATTTATTTGTATTTAACTGTCACTTATACACTACAAATAACCGATCTGTTAGTGATGAATCATTAAACGTGGTTATGTTTTCTTCGTCTAGCAAAATTAATTTTAGAATATAAACGAAAAATATATTTTTTTGAAAATGCTTCCCCAAACGAATAATTGAAATATTTTTTAAACTATAAATAAAGTATTTTTATTGTTTTTGTTACTCGAATTAATAAATATACTTGTGTCTTTAATCGTGCTGCTATTCATTTGTCTCCGTTTTTATAATTTCGGGTATTTCATATTTTTTTTTATTACCAATTCAATGATTGATTTATATAATTTATTATGATCAACTTGAATGTTTCCTGTGGATAGGGGGTAAGAATACTTCCACATTGGTCATAATACGAGGGGAGCAAAAGTATCATTATGCCCCCCTCCCACAATAAAATCTGACAAAAAATTTATGACTAAAAAATAAAATAAATAATTATTATTTGGGTTAAGTTAAAAAATGTTTTTAATAATTTCAATAAAAATAATTTTAATAAAAAAAAACGGTAGCACAGTGGGTTTACGGCACAGTATGGACGGGATATATTTGGGCTAGTATAGATGATAGATGCAGTGATTAAAATCACTATCATAAACGCTTCGATGCAAATATGTAGATAGTGTTTAATTTTAAGAAATTGATGGATTATTCAAACAGCAAATGAACTCTTATTTACTTATTTATATCTTGATTATTAGTTCTTAGATAAGTATAATTTATGAATAAATATTTATTATAGCAATTAAATATAGTATGAAATTGATATTTAAAAATTTAGTATTGTAATTTTTACGGAGAAATTATAAAAAATTATTAAATAGATATTAATTTTATGTCAAACGTGTATAAAATTTTAAGGTATAAGGTTGAAAAGTATTGCATGGAAACTTTTCAAAAAAAAAATTGTTTGTTACTTATAAATAAATTTATTCGTCTACAAGAAATTTTCATTGCATAGAAATACTTAGTATGACTTCTATTTAAACAATTTGTTTACCGTTACATTGTTTGTTTTATTTCTTTCTTCATTTCCCTTCTATTTTAAATGTTTATAATTTTATTAATACACTAATTAACTAACCACAAATAAAAAGTATAAAAATGTACACAAAGCGAAAAACCATTTAATCAAGATGGTTCAATCAAATGGAGTAAAAAAATAAAATCCGCATTAATAAAAGAAAAACATTCCGGTAACTTGTTTTCTAAAAGTTATCAAACATGCAGTAATTTTTAATAGACTTTTTTTTTAAATACGCATCATAACCTTTTTACGTCAGTCAAATTTAATTTAATTACTATTAGATATCCATCTTCTTCTTCTTTATTTTTCTTGCCTTCATCTCAACTACTAGGTGTGGCCCACTCTTATCCCAAACTACTAACACGTGACACGGATCTACCCCCACAACATCTACGCATCAGTTATCTGATTTCTTTATTCATCCCCCTCTCTTACTCATCCGTTTAAGCTATTTTGCCATGCTACACTTGTTCTATGCTCTATTTTCTCAGTCAACTGTACGATACTCTAAACCATACGTCGTGAACGATTTCGGTCATTGAGCCCGAACACTAATCTTTTGGTCTCATCGTGATTCTCTTGTTGTCAAGCACACCAGACTCTTCTCTTCACGTGTCCCACCCAGGAGCGTATTCACAAATTTTCCGCCTGTAGGCATTTAAAAATTGGCCACCCTTCATTACGTTGGACGGAGTGGTCTCATTTATCAAAAAAAAAAAATAATAATATTTAAAAATATTTTTTAAGCATATCTATGTTTATTATTAATCATAAAATAAATTGCTTGTAGCTATTAATATACATATCATAAATACACAATAAATTTTTTAAAAACTAGTTTCCCCACCGCACCATTTGCCAAACTGTTAGATACGTCAATATTGGTTGTTATTAAATAATGGATATTTTTGACAAATATTGTTCATATAGTAACCCACCTGTATCGATAAGTGACATATTATGGACTTTTTGCCGCAAGAGAGCTTACTGATTTGCAGATGAACAACCAATGTAAATATCTTTTGCTGTTGAAACAACCTTTTCTCTAGCACTGCTTAAAATCTGATGGTTGTACTCATTAACTGAGTGGTTCGTGTTAAATATGCGAAGTCCACTTGGACAAAGTATATCAACTTCAGCTTTAGGAAAAAATCGTGATTGTATTAGAGTCAGTTCATAATCATCAAGCCTATCACCATTGCCAATTTTAGTTAGGATAGATGCGAATGGTACATTAGCCTGTCTCATGACTTGGTTTAGCCCATAAAATTGGCCCAAAAATATTTATTTTTGGTGGCAGATAAATTGAAGTCGCTCGAACTAGTGGTAGTTAACGCAAGTCACCGATGAAAATAACATACAATCCTCCTAAATTTTCCTTGAAATTGCTTGTGATTTGATGAAGATGTTCATTTATTTTGATTAACAATTCAGCGCCTATCACACTTATTTCGTAGATAATGATGACTTTAACATATTTTAACAACGCGCGATATTGATACGTAATTTCCAAAGACAATAGCAGCAATTTAGATATCGATATTTTAAATGCCGTTTATATTAAAAACATTCAATCAAAAACTTACATCACTTATTTTAGTTACCATAAGCCTATTATATCTTATTTTACATAGAAAAATAAAATAAATTAATTTCAATTGAAAATAAAAATTTTACGTGTATTTTTTTTTAATTTTATCACAATATAAACCTAATATTCTATCAATTGAATGACTTTGAATGAAGTTTCACTTCATCCGTGCGTACTCGTAACACGCACTTAGTTTTTTTTTTGGGTGTTCCATCTTCAATGGACTCGTGTATTTTTGTATTCATTTTCCTTTCAAAAATCAACTCTCCCTAGTTTATAAGGTACGGACAGCGGCCTTGTATAAGGTCATCCCTGATCATTATAGTTACAGTGGCGTATTTACGGGGGGGGATATGGGGGTCATATCCCCCCCCGGGAGGTTTTTTAAAATAATTTTTTTGATTATTGAATGAACGAAATTATGAAAATGAATGTTAAAATCAATATTGAAAAAAAAGTGAATTTTTTTTTTTTTATAAAAATGATAGTTATGAGTTAGACCTCTATTGTTTTATTAAATATTAAATAATTTTGGTAACACTGATGATCACGAGTTGTGAAGCGTGCTGAGAAGCAACGTAAACGATAAACGCGTGTAAATAACAGTTATGTTGTTCAAATTTACTGTTGGGTTAAGGGAGTTTTAATGTAAATGTGATTTGTTTGATTGTAAAACATGAATACTAGTTCAATGGGGAAAAGTAATAAAGAATCCATTTTAAATTTTTTCAAAAGGAAAGTTTCAAATTCACCACCAGAAAATAATTCTATTTCTACTGGTTTGGCGACAAAGTAATATACCCTAATATTTATGGGCTTCTTAAAATATTTTGTACATTGCCTGTGTCCACCGCTACTCCTGAGCGATGCTTTTCCAGCCTAAAAAGGATTAAGTCCTATCTTAGGAATAGTATGACAGAAGTAAATATATTTTCTATTTATTATTGGAATACAATTATAAATTAGTATTAAAATAATAGTTTATTTTTTTATTATTAGACTAGACTTAATGGGCTGGCTTTATTGGCAATTTACCGGACAATAGAAGTTTCACCAGATGAAGTCATAAATGAACTTAGTATTCAAAAAAATAGAAAATTGGATTTTGTGTTGTAGTTAATTTAAAAATTGAAGTATTTTGTAAATAATCTTATTATATAATAGAACAAGGAAAAAAACGCTTTTCTGGGAAAATTACTTAGCGTGCTCGGATTTTCAAAATTTTTTTTTTCAACGAAAGTACTCGGTCACCAGACTCCGGGAAAATTATTGGCGAAGGTCGGAAAATTTTTGCCGCTCGCCCGCGAGCGTTTTAAAATTTCGACCGTTTTCGAGAAAAACGCTCGCTGACGCCAGCGTTTTACGACTTAAGGTTTGAAATTTTCATCAGACCCGCCCAATGACATTCCTGACATATGATAAAAAAATCAATTCAATCCGTTCATTTTTCACATTTTACGAGCTTTTTTTTTAAGTCCACGCGCATGGTTGTATTATGCGCAGTGATTCATTTCTGCTGATACGTATTATGAACCTTATTTATATGGTGTATTATGTATTATTAGTAGGACACTATTTTGCATTTGCCCTATTTTTATCAAGGAATAATTTTCTTTTTTCTCATATATGATGTATGAGACTATGAGTTTATCCTTTGAATTGGGGTTCATCTATGATAACTATGATGTTCATCGTTAAATCGCAGTTACTAATATATTTATCAAAATTAAATTTTTATTTTTATTTTTAATATTAATTTTAATTTAAATTTACAGTGTGCCACTTATAATAACCTGCTAAATTTTTTTTTAATCATTCTATAATATAAAAACAATTATTATAATTAGATTATTAATAATTTTTGTGTATAACAGGGGTGTATTTAAGAGAGATTGGCCCCTCCTTGAACAAGCGCTATCAATATTTTTTTAAGGCCCCGGGTCTAGGGCGGAGCACCAGCTAGGGGGAGCCTAGTTAGTGTATAATAACTTAATAATATTGTGTTTTAATTAAGTGATAAGTTGGTGAATTTTAAAAATTAAATTTTTATGTTATGTTATTTAGTTTCTTGGACTTTGTGGGGTGGCGGGGAGGGGGAAGCCCCCACAAGTCTATGGAGAATTATTCATTTCATCCCCCCCCTGAGCAAATTTGTAAATACGCCACTGTATAAATATGTGACAACTTAGGTTATCACGAGGTTCTGGTGTACGTCAACTATTAACGAATCAGCGAATATCAAATACCTTTATTTCTTTTCTATTTTTTTGTATTTTTTTAATTGCTTTTAATGTACAATACTAATTTTTAGCTTCGATACGAAGCTGAGAAGGTATTGGTTTTACTAAGATGTGTTAAAAAAAATTTGGAATGAGTTAATTTGATGCATACTATTATACGATAAATTGGTTGGTGAAAAAACTGCATTATTATTATATCTAAGGGAAAAACTTGACGCAAAATCTATGAATTGATCATAGAAAATATTTCCATTATATAAAATTTATATAGTATAATAAATAAGAGTTATAATATTTAATATTATAAAAAGTAAAAACTACTTAATGAGCTCTGATTTTCAATTTTTTAGCTGCGATGCGAAGCTGAGAAGGTATTAATTTTACTATAAAGTGTTTTTTTTTTTTTTTGNTAAGCTTTAATTTAACATATATTTAAAACATGCAATATATCTGAAACATTTAAAAAAATTCTACTTTTAGCATCGATGCGAGGATGAGTAGGTAATGGTTTTACTACGATGTGTTTTTTTTTTTGTGACTGTTACCACTTTTTCTCAGCTCACTCCGAACCAATTTCTTTCAACGATACGTCAAAAAATCACAAATTGTATCTAGTCAAAGACATTACCCTCACAAAATTGAAAAAATTCATTTCGTTCCCCGTAAACGGGGGAAATTTCCAAAAAAATTACAAATTTAAAAATCGCTAATTTTCGAAATTTTTTCATTTTTTTTACTTAAAATTGCTATAACTTTTTTAAAAATAACCAAATCAATATAATTTTTTTTATAGATGCTTGATGTCTTTACCTATCATTTGGTATATTTTTTTTATAAATTTAACCCTATACCTGCCCACAGGGGGAGATTTAAAATGACAACTTTTTCACAAAAAATTAACATTTTCAACTTAACTTTTGAAAGTGTTACGAAAAGTCTGACACTTTTATATATATATTAAATTAAAGCTAATGTAATGTACTTTATTATAAAAAAAAAAAATTTCGGACTTTATCTTATCTTTATGGTGAAAATGGCTACCAAATGATATTTTTGTGTGAAAATTCTCGATTTTATTTTTTACATTTTTAACTTTATAATGATATAACTTATTGAAAAGTGAATGGTTTAACACAATTTTTTTATGAGAAATAATATTTATATCCCTTTTTCATTGAACATACTTTATCTTAATCAGGATATTAATAAGAAAATAGCAGATCATTATTTTGGGATAATCCACCAATTTTTTTAAAATTAAACACTATCTAAAGATTTGCATGGAAGCTTTTTTTTTTGATAGTGATTTTAATCACTATCAGATATCATACTTGATCCACCTATGCCACTTCACCACTGTGCCGTGACCCCCCTGTGCTGGGGTTTTTTTTTTTTTAAATCCTACTGTGGTCCGACAAACCATTGTCTCGCCCAGAGGGTTGGCAACCCTCTTTTGTATTTTTCAATGTGCCATGAAAGGTTGCGGATTTTATCCGTTGTGGCCAATTAATTTAATTTTTTTTATGATATGACCTTTCAACGGTAAGACAAGGCAGTGCAAATTCTCCATATTAAGAAATTCAAGCAGGTGTTCCTCAAGGAAGTGACTTGTCTCCCGAACTCTACAATATTTTTACCACAGACATACCCCAGTCTACCAATACTCTTCTTGCTACATTTGCAGACGATACAGCTATACTCTTTACTTATAGTAATATTATTAAAGCTGCCCATCATCGATAAACACACGTCAACATCATCGAATTTTGGTTCAAGAATTGGACAATTAAATTAAATGCAAATAAGTCAAGTTATGTAAAATTCGCCCTCTGATCTGAAAAATGTCCAGATATAAAATTAAACGATACAGTTATTAATACCCATAATAAAACTAAGTACCTAGGCATAATTTTGGATAAACGACTGACGTGGAGACCTTACCTGAAAGACAAAAGAAAAAAATCAACAGTAGACTTCATCTTTTTCGTCCATTACTAAAATCAAAATTACCTCTCGAAACAAAATTATTTATTTATCAGTCAATAATCAGACCAGTCTGGTCTTATGGTATTCAGATATGGGGACCAGCTAAACCATCCAACATTCGACCATTACAATCCTTTCAAAATAGAACATTACGAGTGTTAACTGGTGCGCCATGGTATGTAACAAATAATAACCTACAAAAAGATTTAAACATCAAAACTGTCAAAGAACTTGCTATTTTACACTATACTAGATTTCACTAAAAACTTAATACAAATTCAAACTCTTTAATTAAAAAAATGTACACAACTTTAATACCTGACAACCCATCTCGAAGTCCCAAACGTAAATGAAATCGAGACTTATTGATTTAACAAATTAACGACAATAATAAAACCTTAACTTGTATACAGCTTCAATTAAAACTAATCGAGGTTTTACCAATGGGTGACTTCCTTTTAAAGCTATTGATGTTATGTACTTGAATAAGTCAACAAAAAAAATGAATTAGAAATTTTATGTACAGATTGTTTTTTTTAATAAAATAAAAAATATATATACATTTGATTTATTTTCTGTTTTTGGTACTTTTGTTATGAAGTTAATTTTCGTTTGAATACATAAAATTACGTATAAATACGTTCATTGTCGTTTAAATACCTATAATTTCGTTTAAATACATATTTTCATTCAAATAGATATTATCGTGTAAATACGTATATTTGTGAGTAAATAGGTATATTTTTAGTTAAATTAGTATATATTTTTAGTATTAAATTTTTATTTTTCTTATGGTATTTTAATGATATTTCTATTTTTCGTGTAAATTCGTATATTTTCGTTTGTAAACGTATATTTTTGTTTAAATATGTTTAAGCTTCGATTCAAAGCTGAGAAGGTATTGATTTTACTATGATGTATTTTTTTTTGTATCTATTGCAACTTTTTCCCAGCTCTCACTGGACCGATTTCCTTTAATGATATGTTAAAAAATCACAAATCGTATCTAGTTGAAGATATTGCCATTAAAAATTGAAAAAAGTTCTCTCGTTCCCTATAAATGATGAAAATGCCCCAAAAAATTACGATTTTTAAATTTTGTAAAGTTTGACATTTTTTTTCTTAAAACTACTATAACTTTTTAAAAAATGAACGAATAAACATAATTTTATTTTTTATTGAAACCGAAGATATTTCCCTTTCATTTAATCTAAGTTTTACGATAATTTGATCCTTTTTCCTTTACATCCAACATACTTTTTTTTCAATCAGGTAATTTACCCTTATACAATTGGCGTTCAAAACTTGAAACATACATATAAGAAGTAGAACCTTTTCTACTTAACTTTTGAAAATGTTCCGAAAATACTGCGTCCATAAAACATATGTCAAATTAAAGATAATGTTATGTACTATAAATTAAAAAAAATAAATTGTCGTAACGACTTATCATCTACGTGCAAATGACAGCCGTAGTTAAAAAACATGGTAGCCTTGTGTGCAATTTTTTTTGTCATAGTAATGAGTCCATCAATTTTTATAAAATTTACATGAATTTAACTTACAAGAATAAATTTAAACTTGTTTTGATTATTTTACCTAATCAAAGTTAAGAAAATTCATATCGATCACAGTGGTTGTGGTGTAAATTATACAGTCTTATAAGTTCGGGGTATAAAGTTTGAACACTGCCAGCCAAAATAACTTTTTTTGCATTTTTTTCTAAATTTTTTTTTTGAGGTGGAAAACAAAATTCAACACGAAAAATTGAATAATAAAAGTATATTTTTGACTGATGAAATTTATTTATAGATCATTTATTTATAATTAACCACAAATTATTTTCTGAAAAATTTAATACTTTTAAATATATTACACTTATAAATCATAAAACTTGTAATCAAGACATAAATAAGGAAATAGGAGATCTTGTTGCTTTTGGATTAATACATAATTTTTTTTTAATTAAATACTTTCTACACATTACATCGAAGCGTTTCTTATGATAGTGATTTTAATCACTGTCAGATATCATCTATACTTATCCTAACTATGCCATGTCGGCACTGTGCCGCGACCCCACTGGGCTACTGTTTTTTTAGCTTCGATGCGAAGCTGAGAAGGTATTAATTTTACTATGATGTGTTTTTTTATTTTTTTATCTTTTATTTTTTTTGTGACTGTGAACGCTCAATCTCAGCTCTAACGGGACTGATTTTGATGAAAAATATGTCAAAAGATCACAAATCGTATCTAGCCGAAGACATTACCCTCAAAATTAAAAAAAAATTAACTCGTTTTCCGTAAACGGAGGAAATACCCCGAAAAATTACAAATTTAAAAATCGTTAATTTTCGACATTTTTTTTTTACTTAAAATTGCCGGAACTATTTTAAAAATAACCAAATGATTATACAGGGTGTTCAGTAAGTCAGGAAACGGGTTTCTATTTTTTTCATTGTTACAAACAATGAGAACAATAGAAACCCGTTTCCTGACTTACTGAACACCCTGTATATATATATATATATATATATTTTTTTTTTAGATATCTTAGGTATTTACCTAACATTTTATATATTTTTGTGAACATTTGATCCTTTACCAGGCCACAGGAAGGGTTTCAAAATGGTAACTTTTTTACAAAAAATTAACTTTTTCAACTTAACTTTTGAAAATGTTCCAGAAAGACTGAAACTTTTATATATATCTTAAATTAAAGTTAATGTAATATAATTTATTATGGTAAAAAAAAATTTCTGACTTTATTTTATCTTCATGATGAAAACAGACTTCCGGAACACTTTCAAAAGTTATGTTGAAAAAGTTATACTTTCTAAATGCATTTTTTAAATTTGAAGCCCCCCCCCGTATATAGGGAAATGGTCTGATTTAAAAAAAAAGTATGTCAAATGAAAGATGTATATAAATACTACTTCTCATGAAAAAATTGTATTGATCCATACATTTTTTAAAAAGTTATAGCATTTTAAAGTAAAAAAAATTAAGCACAGTGGGGTCGTGACATAGTTGGGTCCAGTATGGATGATATCTGACAGTGAATAAAATCACTATCATAAAAAACGCTTCTATGCAAATCTGTAGATAGTGTTTAATTAAAAAAAAAAAATTGTTAAAATAGCATATTTTTAATATGGTAGCCATTTGCGCATAGAAGATAGGTCGTTGAGACAAATTTTTTTTTTCATTTTATATTACATAAAAAAAGCTTTAATTTGATATTTGTTTAAAGGACGCAGTATTTCCCGAACATTTTCAAAAATTAAGTTGAAAAAGATCAATGTTTTTTACAATATTTCAAGTTTTGGTCGCCCCCTATATAAGGGGAAATTGTCCAATTTTAATAAAAAGTATGTCAAATGAAAGATGTACTTATAATGTATTTAAAAAAAAAAAATTTGTGCTGATATATACATTTTTCAAAAAGTTATAGCATTTTTAAGTTGAAAATTTAAAATCGAAAATTTTAACACAAAAATAATGTATTTTTAACTACGGCAGCCGTTTCAATGTAGAAGAAAAAGTGTCGGGACAAAATTTTTTTTTCATTTTATAGTACATAAAATAAGCTTTGATTTGATATATGTTTAAAGGACGCAGTATTTCCCGAACATTTTCAAAAATTAAGTTGAAAAAGATCTATGTTTTTTACAATATTTCAAGTTTTGGTCGCCCCCTATATAAGGGGAAATTGTCCAATTTTAATAAAAAGTATGTCAAATGAAAGATGTACTTATAATGTATTTAGAAAAAAAAAATTTGTGCTGATATATACATTNAAAAATTTGTGCTGTGTGCTGATATATACATTTTTCAAAAAGTTATAGCATTTTTAAGTTGAAAATTTAAAATCGAAAATTTTAACACAAAAATAATGTATTTTTAACTACGGCAGCCGTTTCCCGTTTAAATGTAGAAAAAAAAGTGTCGGGACAAATTTTTTTTTTTCATTTTGTAGTACATAAAATAAGCTTTAATTTGATATATGTTTAAAGGACGCAGTCTTTCCGGAACATTTTCAAAAATTAAGTTGAAAAAATTAATTTTTGTAAAAAAGTTGCCATTTTAAATCCCCCCCAATGAGCAGGTTAAGTGATAGATTTTCAAAAAAATGATATTAAATGAAAGGTAATAACTAAGGTTTTAGTATAAAAAAAAATTATGTAGATTGGTGATTTTTCAAAAAGTTATGGAAGTTTTAAGAAAAAAAAGTGAAAAAATTTCGAAAATTAGCGATTTTTAAATTTTTAATTTTTTTGGATATTTCCCCCATTTGCGGGGAACGAGGAAATTTTTTTCAATTTTTAAGGGTAATGACTTCAACTAGATATGATTTGTGATCTTTTGGCGTATTTTTGAAAGAAATCGGTCCAGTGAGAGCTGAGAAAAAGTGGCAACAGACATAAAAAAAAAAAAACACATCATGGTAAAATTAATACCTTCTCAGCTTCGTATCGAAGCTAAAAAAAGAATTGTTGTTATTTTTATATAATACATTTATTTCATAATAATAATAATAATTACAAGTTTTATAATAAATATTTACATAAACGTGAAAAAATTAATATTAAATTATACGGACTATTCCGTCAAAATGTGTATAAGTAAATACATAGTCTAAAATTACTAGATTTGCATCGAAGCGTTTCTTATGATAGTGATTTTAATCTCTGTCAGATTAAATTTATACATTATGCCACGTCTCCATTGTGTCGCGACCCCACTGTGTCTGCTTTTTGNATAATTGGAGAATTCTGTCACATTCTCTCTTATTTTGCTCTGAGAGGCGAGAAAGAGAGAGAAAATATATGTAAAAATGGGCAGAATCAGGCAGACTATAAGTTTGAGTAGTGACCAACCATGCCATCATACGGCACTGGAATAACTAGCTTTTAATATAACTACTGTGTAAGCATGCAGTAAGTACTGTATGGTTACTGCAACTGTAAGATGTAAGTATATCGTTATCTTATTGTTATTATTATATATGTCATGTCTGCAGAGCAGCTGTTATTTACATTTACCGCATTTACCAGCATTTACGTGAATGTCGTTAGTAAATCAAGATCAAACATTTCCAAATGGAAAAACAATTCCAGAACCGAAACAGTAAAAAACTTCCAAGGCCAAGGAAAAAAGAAAATGTCAATTCACCTGATCGGTAGCTTACGATATTTTAAACTTTGAATAAAAACACTTTATTTTTATTCTATAATATGGACTGTATTTTTTATTTTATATCTTTTACATTTTATATACGAAAAACTATAGGTGCGCGTAAGTGAGCCGGACTCATCATTCGCTGTCCGGTTTTCGACTAACTTACAAACAAAAACCTACGCTGCACCGCCCCCCACCTATTCTATAACAAATATATCTAGCGTTTTTTCCCCAATATCAAACATCACCAGTGAGCTAAAGAAAAAATGTCTGTGCTTTCAACATGGTAGAAATGTGCATGAAGCATTGTGTACAAAAATGCGCATCACCTAACACGCAACCAAATTAAAATATTTTTTTTTAATTTGATTATTTCTTCAACTTTTTGAAAATTAAAAAAAAAATGTATTTTCCAATTATCAATAGGGGGAGGGGTAGGTTTTGATATGTCCGTATTTTTACTCGGAACATCTGGTAGCCCTAATTTTAATAAGTATTTCTCTGGGTGTGTGTATAAGATAATAACAATGTGTTATAATTATTAATTATTAATATATATGCTTAGCATCAAATATTGTATATTTTGCAAGTATTGGATACTTTTAAAGAGTTATAAAATACAAAAATATTATACTACTTATTTCAATAATTTTAAAAATTAGATAATTAAAACAACTTCAGTCGTTTTAATATTATATGTTTAAATTGTTAAATATTATGTTTATAATGTTTAAATTTGTTTTTTTAAAAATTTTCACATTTAAAATAAACTATTGAAACAATTATAATGATACGTATGCATATTGATTCGTATGGATGCAAATATTGCAAGATATTTTATTATTTTGTGAAAGATATTTTGTTTAACAATAAATAAAAGTTTGAGAATGGTGAATTGAGGTAATTTTTGTTTTAAGAATACAACAATTAATTACTTTGTAAATTTTCAATTTTTTGTCAGACTTTATCTTTCAAAAATATTCTATGATAATAACCTAGATAATAATATAACAAAAATAGTATCATCAACAATGAACTAATATAAATTTTATCTTATAGTCGGAATTAATTAAACGATTATTTTTTATTTATTTGTTCTATGATAGAATTGATTGATTGATAAAAAATAATTACATTTATAAAAAACTTTTAAAATATCTTCTGCTTTAAATTCCTAAATCTTCAATTTCAATTGTGCAAGCTCTAGTTTATAAGATTAAAGTGATAATTTTAATGAAGTGATAATACTGATAACAATTCTTTATTATCTATGCGTATAATATTCTCGTTATTATTGTAAAATTAACTGCATCAAAAATATTTATTTACTTATAAACGTAAACTTTTAGAGTAAATCGTGTTCAAGTCATTTTAAATAAATCATGTAAAATAAAAATTGAGTGCTTAGAATTTTAAATTTTCACTATTTAGACTTATTAAAGTTGGTTTACCTTTGTATTTTACGGTTCTTAAATGATCATTTATTGTATATTTAATTAATTCTTTTTCTTGTTATTAATAGAATGGACAGTTTATCTAGAAGCTAATGTAATTAGTTAAAAATGGACGGTAGAAATTCATATATCCAGGCTCAACCTATAGAGTGGGTGCCTCTATCTTTGACTTTTGTCGAGTATCCAAATGGTAGGATAATACACAACAATTTCTGTAATTATTTTCCAAATATTGATTTGATAATTTTTTTGGAAAGCAAAACTCAAATTTTTATTAAAAATTGAAACATAATTGCTAGGTAAAGTAGCATATTTTTTCATGCAAATCATAAATAATCATTTTTGTACATGAACAATTTTGGATATTTTACAAGTTACATTAAACATTTCAAAAAATATTAAACATTTTTTTTTGTAAAATTAATACATTTATTCAGTTGCATAAGGACTTGTAGCCAAACATTTTTTTTAATTTTGCTTTTTTCTATCTAATTGCAAGCTAATTTTTCAATAAAAAGCAAAAATACAAAACTTCAAATACAAATTCAAACATTTTTTGTCTTTTTGTATCTTGATAACTCAATTATAGATTAATTTGAAGTATAATAATTGCATGAGTTATAAATATATAGTATAGTATTGTATAGTAAATTTACCTATAAAAAGATTTATTGTAGTGGATTAACACATTTAACATTTTTTCTTTTTCAGGAAATATATTTGGTAAATTGCTTGCGCTCTTCAGTATGATGCCATTTGTTATTCTTTCCGGTTTTATGACATTGATATTATTTCGGAGGGACTTGCATACAGTAAGATATTTGCTTATATATTATGTAAATGTGCTATCAAGAATAAGCTCGGTGTAACAATGAGAACTAACTTTTTCATACATAATAATTAAATAAATATAACAAAACTGTTAAATTTAAATTATGAAAAAACTACTACATATTTTATTCATATACTATTACATACTATTTATCATATACTATATTTAATATAGTAAGTGACGAGTAAGGGTAAAGACTTTTAGTTCCAAAAATATTAAATATGTTTGCTTTTATGCAATTTTAAAACTCTAAGTTATATAAATTATTTCACAACAAAGTTAACTCGTTTATCTATTGAAAAAATTAAGAATTCATTGAACTCCAAAATTATATATCAGATAATTATTATTGTTACAAATTAACTTCTAATATTTTAAAATAAAATTAATAATTTAATCTGCTGTTAAATACTTTTACTGATATCAAATAAAAATCAAACCTACTATATTGAATTTAAATTCAACAAACCAAGAAGGCCCTGTAAATAAATCAAATTTAGAGTGCTCATAATTTATTTAAATATCAACATGTGTTTTAAATTTTGATAATAATGGCATGCACTACAAATAAAAAAAAATTTGATGCTTAATTGTTAATATTCAAGTAATACCAATGATGTTCATTTATTGGGCTAATTTAGTTACTAAACCAGTTAGGTGTAAACCTGTATAGGATTAATCAAATTTCTGAATTAATCAAATTTCAAAATAATAATAATTTTTAAAATAGTTTTTTCAATTTAGTTAAGTATTATTTCTAAATTTATAAGTGGTTGAATATTTTTTAGGTTTATTCCTTCTCTCTTATTAGTGCTATTTTTATTTTTTTAAGTAGTAAAATTTTTATATTAATAGATAAAATATTAGAAAATAATCCAGCTAAGAAAATGACTGGTCCATAACAACTTTTAAACTAGTATTTTGGAAGGTATTAACATTTTTAAATGTAGACAGAGGCTAAAACAGGTTGTTTTTTTTATTATCACATATTCGTCTGCCACATTTCTCTTACTCAGCTATAAAAATGTTCATAATTTTTAAAATACTGGTACATAGGTTGATATTTACTAGTCAATATATATATAATTACAAAT
Source organism: Daktulosphaira vitifoliae (assembly GCF_025091365.1). Taxonomy (NCBI): domain Eukaryota; kingdom Metazoa; phylum Arthropoda; class Insecta; order Hemiptera; family Phylloxeridae; genus Daktulosphaira; species Daktulosphaira vitifoliae. The sequence goes on along the minus strand of NW_026099573.1, from coordinate 2,723,565 downwards.
CTACAACAAGAACAATTTGGCCACAAACTGGCTAAGTGTTAAGCGAAACAAATAAATGAGGAATATTGCTCATTGAAGTATGTGTGAATAAGTTTATAAATTAAAAAAAGAAAACACTCAACTATAATATAGATATCACTACATTGATAGCCAGAAGATGTTGGAACTTGGTTCTTTTTTACAGTTAGATTTTTACTGGCTCAAGCCAGAAAAATAAATCATTTTTATGACCCATTAAAAAATTAGAACAGTGACACCCGCTTTTTCTCCCTCAAATAACACCCCTGTTTGTTTACTAAAGCTTAAGCTATATTTAAAATTTCAAAAGCCTATCTTTTTGGAAACCAAGATATTTGGTTTCAAAGAACCCGATGAATTTTTTTAGAGTAAAGATAAACTATCAATGCTAGAACATAATCTACAGCACTATCAAATGGCTTGACTCATTGTTTTAAACATTAGTTTTAAGAAAATATTAGATATAACTTAAGTAACAATCATAATCATATTTACTACACAATTTATATTAAAAACGAACGGAAGAAAAATTTAAGTAATCTTTATTAAAGTTGGATAGTTAAAAGATTGCATGATGTATATTTTTTGTTTTATTAAAGTTTTTAACTCCTTGGAGAATCAAATTAGAAATTTAGAACTAAAGTAATTCTTTTTTGGAATAAATGTATGAATAGTAAAATATAAAACAGAATATAATACTTGTAACAAAACAGAGATATCATTACTTTTTTTAAAAATAGTGAGCTAATCAATATTACCTAAATAAAATAATATGGATTGAAAATTACCTTTAGTACAATTATAAGAGAGTTCCGAAAAAGTAAGTTGAGAAAAAACATTTTGACATATATACATATATAGAGGGATAATAGGGGTCTATAGGAACAATTGTATCATTATACAAAGAAACAAGAACAGAAGGAGAATTCAATAATACAAGATAATGCATAGACCTTTCTGCATTAAATATTGTATTAATTTGAAACATTAAGAAAAGATACATTATGTAGAAATATCGATTGTGAAAAAGAAGAGTTTAAATTCAAGCTTAACATAGAATAATTTAAATAAAAAAAGTTATAGTCATCAAATAGTAATATTTGTGTCTGTATATGTATCTGGATATAAAACAATTGTATTATTAATAATATCAAAAAAAAACCTTGTTATAACGAAGGGTTAGAATTTGTAGTAAAATAAACACAACCCAGTATTATTTTCTTATTTTAATTAATTTTAACTTTAACTAATATTAATTCTAAATATCAAACATCTAAGTTGATTTTTTATGAGATAAAAGTATTATTGGCAGCAATTAGAACACCCCCACCTTTTGCTAAGAAACTTAAGGCAGTGGATCTGTTTATTCTAAAAATAGAATAATTAAAAAAGCCAAGTTTAGATGTGTTAAAATATTCATTTAACCATGTTTCCAAGAAAATAGACCAATTGTATATGGATATAGGGATAATAGCAATGAGAAGATTAGTTTTTGTATTTAAACCAAATAATATCATTAAAATGAACAATAATATTTTAATTGATTGGAAATTTTTTATGGTAAAAAATCTTATTATGACTAAGTAAAAAAACTTTTTATACTTATTCTTTATAAATTTTATTTGAAAAAAAAACTACTAATGAAAGAAATTGATTAAAAAACAGAAAATATGTCAATTATACCTTAAAATCATAATATACCTTGACATTTAATATGTAATATCAAATTTGTATTTTTAGTATGAAACAAATTCGTTTCTATATGACGCAACAATAGAGTTCTTTTTTTAAATGAACATAAAAAATATATACAAATGCTTAAGTTTTCTAGTCTAGTAATGAGACACAAGGATTGTATAGTTTAAATAACAAGAACTGTTTGATTTTCATCAAGCTCTGTTTATTGAGCACACAGTAAAAAGTTACCTAAGTGTAAATGACAATAATTGCACTAAACTCGATGTAATTGTTTAATTTATGAGTTTTATGAAAATCACTTTGAATGTAGTAATTGATTTATCTATGAGCATTTAAAATTAGCTAGTTGAAATTTTGCTAAAGGTGATAAGTTGATTTAAATTTATATTTAGTATTACAGATACTTCATCCAAGGTAAATAATCTATGATTATAATGCTAATATTAAAGGTTTAAAATGTTTGACCAATTTACACAAATTAAATGAATAATTCAAAGCTATTAAAATCTCTTATAATTATATAAACTTAAATGTATTGGTAAAAATAAAATTGACCATTTGACTTTTTTTATTTATTTTATGTGGTTAACCTAAGTCAATCAAAAATAAAAAAATAAAATTTTTAAAGAAAAACTTATAAAATTTCAAAAATGATCCTTTAAAGTATTTTATTACTTATTGTTATACCTATATTATGAAGTAATTATATAATGATAAATATTTTTTTTTAGATATCGTTTTTCTTTGGAGTTATTGTAAATGAATTCTTTAACAAAATATTGAAACATATATTATGTGAACCAAGACCTATGATTAGGAATCCTAATTTTGTATATTCAGAATATGGTATGCCATCAGCTCACTCACAATTCATGTGGTTCTTTGCTTCATATATGATATATTTTACTTTTATTAGGTAACATTAATTATTAATTATAACAAAATTTATTGTTTTATATCTTAACTACTGAACTTTTTAAATGTTTTATTTTTGTGTTAGTCATAGAAATGTTTTCATTATGTCAGAATTGTTAATCAGATTAGTTTTAACCAAAAATGAAGTTACCTTGTTTTCTCATGAACCATTAATTTTTAGCTATAAAAGTAATTATGAAAATTATTTCAAAGAATTTTAAATATTTTTTCAGATTACAATATGCTAATAACAAAGCATTTAAGGAATTTTTTTGGAAAGTTACTGCTGTAGCTGTTTGTATAACTGTTGCTTTTATTGTATCATACAGCAGGTATTTAAATGATTTTTTTATTTTGCACATTGTTATCTTATTTATGTTTTTATAGAGTTTTTCTTCAATATCATACATGGAGTCAAGTAATTTATGGTGCTTTTTTTGGTATTATTATGGGTACTATTTGGTTTTATATTACCAATGTTATATTAACTCCACTTTTTCCAAAAGTTATGTCTTGGTGAGTATTTAATTCAAGTTTAATATCAAAATAACTTTCAAAATTTCAAAAGTTGTTTATTAAAAAAATTTGACCTCTAAAATTAATTGTTTATAACTTGTCTCCATTTACATAACTTATACCTTACAACAGATTTTTTATTTCTACAATTTTGCTAGTATCTAGAAAATATGAAAAGAAAACTACATAGATGTACACTAATATTTGCTAAAACAAAATTATACCATTTACATTGTTAATTTTTTCAAAGTTATAATCAATTAACATTCCAAACACAGATCAATGCCCATCTTAGATAAAATTTAATGAAAAAATACTCAAAACCAACAGAAAAAATCCAATAGCGGCTCAAAACATGATGGAAAAGCAACCGCAATAATTTACAATATTTGAACCTAAAAATAGCCAATGATCTTAACAAAACGAATAGTGCAATAAAATTTTGTAACTATAATTACTCTAGACTGTAACAAAACTAATGATGAAATACCTGACAAATTTAACTGCTCAAAACTAACTTAATCTACAAAAATTGTATGCAATGTCAACTCTTTTTTTTGTATAAGAAAAGACTAATTAACTGATTAATAATAATAAACAAAGAAATATTGTTCAGAAATGCTCATAATATATATATTACATTAATAATAAAGTTTAAAGTTGGTTTTCGCATAAAAATCTAAACATTTCAAAATTTAAAAACAATTTTTGTTTCGTACTTCTTTTTAAATTTTAAATGTCCTCTTCTAAAGGCTATTATTTGCGCCCAAGAGGATAGGTATATCTACATAGCCTAACACAATGGAATCAAACCCCAGTATCTAGGCACCAAGGCACAGCTAGTTATGGACTGAGCTAGGTAGACCATCTTATATTTTAATAGTTGAATTAATATAATTTTTTCTCTTACAGGAAAATATCAGAGCTATTTTTGTTAAGAGATTCAACATTAATTCCCAATATACTATGGTTTGAATATACTAATATTCGACAAGAAGCAAGAGCTAGAGCAAGGCGCCGCAAATCAGTATCAATTAAATAGCAATGACTTGCATAAAAAGATCAAATTAGTAAAAATTATGCAAATGGAAAATTTTATTATAGTTTGATTATTAATTGTTATAATTATAATAATAATTGTTTTTCCCATCTTCTTTACCACAAGCAATAGCTTCTAAAAGAGAGTTTTAAGTTTAAATAGTATAATAGTTTGAACATTGATAAATTATTTCATCAATGCTCAATGCTGAATGATATATATATATATATATATTATTTGCTTTGTTAAAAAATATACAACAATATATTACTGTTATAAAAAATTTAACAGTTTTCCAAAATATTATGTACATTCTAAAAATTCAATAAAATTAGTTTTAGAGATAATATTTTTTATAAGTAATACTTATTACTTAATTATAAATATATAAAATGTATGGTATAATTATATAAGGTGGATTAGTTTTTTTAGACTATATCCACAGTAAAAAAAAAATGTAGGTCTATTATGATGTAATTAAAAATAAATGAATGTTCTGTTATATTGTTATAACAGATCTGATATTGAGTGTTCAGCGATAAAACAATATTCCTGTATATATATAAATAAATTTAATTAGATAATCATGGTATTAAAATTGTTTATAAAATGTTATTGCTTTTTAGGAGACCAAAAAAAAAAACAATAATTTAAGTATTGGTCAATGGAATTTTCAAATTATAACCACAGTTGAAAAATTACTCAACTACCTATGAAATCAACAGTAATATCAATGAAAAATTTTATTACTAAAAATTAAATTTCTCAAAAAAAATTTGATTTTACCAATTTCTTATGAAAACTTACCATTTATTACAAGTACATTTAACAGAATTTTACAAGACAGATTGTCTTGAATTTTGAGTAAAATTTGTAGTTATACAATAAATAATTTATATGTTTCCATTTGATTTTTCAAATTCGACCCTCTAAAACTTCTTACTCTTCAATGATTATTGTAGTTATATTATTTAAGTTACTAAATTATTTTAGTAACTACTTATATTGGTTAATTTTATTACTTATAATTTATATATTACCAAACAATTGTAATAAATATTGTAACTTGTTAGTCATGAAATATTTATACTTGCATTAATTACTTTTGTATATTTAGAATTTCAAATTTTGTTACAATGTATTATTTTGGACTTAAAATAATAAATAACATAACATGACATGTATACCAATATAAAAAAAATCTATCTATATATTCTTGAATGTTTAAAAATATACCAATGTAATTTTGTATAAAAAATTAATAACAGGAAATAATAAACAATATGTGTTAGATATAAGATCATAAATAATGTGTAAGATATTATGGTACAGTAGATCATTATTGGCGAAAATGTAATAAGTTATTACAAAGTGATTAATAAAGAAAAAAGCTCATATATTGAGATTTAATATTATTGAAATAATAAAAATAGCATCTCACAACCTATCCATTCTTTTACTTTTATTTTCTTTCTTTGTAAGTTACTACAATAAGTAATTTTGAATTATATAGATTAACTATTATTATTTTTTTATAATTGAGCAAAAGTAAGCAACCGAAAATATTTTCAATTAAACTTTTCATACTCATTAGTTAATTATTAGATACTTTTTTATTATTCAGAAGTTGAGAAAAAAAAAATTAATTTTCAATATTTACTCTTAATCAGCAAATATTATCTACATTTATAAATTAAAATTTACTATAATACCAAAAATCGATTTATCATTAATAAAATTGTAAATCTTGTCTAGGAAATAAATAATCATTCATATTGTTTAGAAAAAAACTTTTTTTTTATTTAAAGATACTATTTCAATATTTGAAATAACCAAGCTTCTTCAATTACATTTAGTTTACATATTTTTATTTTTAATAAAGCATTTAAAAACTCAATTCATTCGGATTTTAACATAGTTGGGATAGTATAGGTAATATCTTGAAGTGATTAAAATTACTATGATATAAAATGCTTCTATGCAAATCAGTAGATAATGTTTAATCTTAAGAGTAATTGTTAGATTTTTCCAAAAGCAACATAAAATCTATTTCCGATTACGAGAATTTATAAGTATAATTTTAAACAATTTTATAATTTATTATTATTATTAATTTATTAACGCCCTTTCGGGCAAAGTGTGTACATTCGTAATACATGTTTATAAACAATTTACATAATAAGAATGAATAAAACATACAACAGAATACATAGAATATAAAAGATATTAAATTAAAATTAATATATACATATAATATATTTATACAGAATTTAGACTTAAATAACGAAGTTTAGTTTCATTGTCATAATTGAAATCGACATCTATACTATTACATTCTCTTAACATGCGACTTAAAGGCTCGTTGAAACTGTAAGATTGAGAATGAAAAGGAATATTAAATGTAGTCGTGGAACGAGCATTGAAAACGGGAACATGCCAACTTATTTTTCTGAGTATTTGAGGACAACTTATTTTATTATTTAATAATTTATATATAAATGATGTATCATTGAATTTACGTCTGGACGTAAGAGAATTCAAACCTAGTTCATGTTCTAAGTTATCAATCGAAACGTTTAATTTAAACTTAAGTGACAAGTATTTTAAGAAGTTGTGTTGAACATTATTTAAACGTTGAATCAAAATATTTTGGTAAGGGTTCCAAATTATGGATCCGTATTCAATACCTGAACGGACAAGTGCGCAATTCAAAGTTTTTAGACAAATAATATTATTAAAATCACAGCACTGCCGTCTGACAAATCCCAGCATACGCATGGCTTTTGAATATATAAAATATATGTGTTTATTAAATGAGAGATCATCAGAGAGTATAATACCAAGATCTTTAATAGAAGAAACTAACTTTATTGTATGTCCATCTAAGGTATAATTATAAATTAAAGGGTTTTTACGTCTGGAAAACGATATTACAGCGCATTTATCAATATTAATTTTTAATTTATTTATGGTACACCAATTTGAAAATTTTACAAGATCTGACTGTAGTTTTTCTTGGTCATTAACAGAGTTAATATTGATATACATTTTCAAGTCATCGGCAAACAGCGAAAATGTACAAAAGTTGAATATATGTTTAACATCGTTTATAAATAATAAGAGTAGCAATGGTGACAAGTGTCCTCCTTGCGGGACACTTGAAGGTGTAGCGAAAGGACACGAAATTTTAACTGAAACTATTACTTGTTGTGTCCATCCAGTTAGATAGGAGCTAAACCAGGAAAGTAACTGACTATTAATACCAAAAATACTAAGCTTTTTAATTAAAGTTTTGTGATCAACTGAGTCGAATGCTTTACTAAGGTCTGTATAGATGGCGTCTACTTGTCCATGATTTTCAACGACATTAAGTACCTCTGTATAGTATATTAATAAGTTAGTTGAAGTCGATTTTTGAGATCGAAAACCGTGCTGCTCATCTATTAATATTTTATCAAATAATTTAGAAAGTTTGGGTTCTATTAATTTTTCAAAAAATTTAGATACTGCACATAATTTAGATATAGGACGATAATTATTCACAAAAGCCCGATTGTTTGATTTAAAAATTGGTAGCACAAAACTTAATTTCCATAAATGTGGGAAAACGCCATCAAATAATGATTTGTTAAAAAGCAAATATATGGGATAAGCTAGTGCGTAACGACATTGAAATAAAATGATTGGAGGCAGTTGATCGGGACCATATGTCTTATCTACACTTAGGTTACTAAGACCCTCAAATACCTCTGCTAATGAAATATTTAAAGAAGATAAATTTATATATGAATTTTGGTTTATGTTAGTTAGATCGAGAGCAATTATAAATATAATACACGAATAATATACTTATATCAATTAATTTTAGTATGAAATTGATATTCATTAATTTCATATTACAACTTATACGGAAAAATTATAAAAAGTTATATAGTTGTTGTATATTACGTTACTTCTGTGGCAAAGTTTATAAAAAAAATAAAAGAAAGTTACTTTCTTAATTTGTTTATTATGACCTTAGTAAGTTATTTATTATTTTAGTTAAAAAATTGAATTTGTAATTTATCAGAAGCTATTGTTAGCTAGCACATTTTTGTTAGCTTACAATATATAACATAAGTTTTAATTTAACATATGTTTGAAGCTTGTAGAATGGGTGGTATTTTTTTTTATCTCCATTTATGCTGAGACCAATTTCTTTCCCTGTCCTTATTAGCTCTTTTGTGAATTGTTTCAGGTTCTCTTAATTTCGGTTATAATCACTAGATCATCAGCATATGCTACAATTGAAAGTTGTTGGTCATCGCTAAGTTTTATTCCTACCGCCTTACTAAGAACTTGTTCCACCACTGATTCCAAGGAAATGTTAAACAAAGCCGGTAACAACGCATTTCCTTGTCTGAGACCTTTCATTTAGAGACTTATACGCTCACTTTGATTAATCTAGTAAGTTTTTCTGGTATACCCATTCGGGATATTACGTTACACAGTTTCTTTCTATTCACTGAGTCGTATGCCGCTTTAAAATCTACAAATAGCATATGTATATCTTTATTAAATTAATGGTTTTTTCTGCAATTTGTTTTATTATATCAATTTGATCTATAGTGGATTCACCTACCATAAAACCTGCCTGATATTCACCAATAATTTGTTTAATAAATGGTCTCAATCTATTAAATAGGAGGTTAGATAATATTTTGTACGAAGTGCTATTAGAAAAATTCCTGTATAGTTCTATGGGTCCATTTTATCTCCCTTTTTATACATCGGACATTGGACAGACATTTTTCATGATTCTGGGATCTACTCCTTCTCCCAAATATCGGTGATTAGTTTGTGAAGTTGTTGAATCAGCTTCTTTCCTCCTTTTTTTAGGCATTCAGAAACTACTTCATCAATCCCAGGGGCCTTTCCATTTTTTAGCATTTCTATTCCCCTTTCTACTTCTTGTATCGTTGATTTGTCCAATAATTCTTCCACTGTTTCACTTACTTCTATTGTGGTCCTATTTTCTGGTTGATTCAACATTTCCTCAAACATATTTTGAATTTCGATTGCTATTTTACCTTTATCTGTTATAATAGTTCCATCATCCTTTCTTATCATAGTTGTTATCGGCAAGTAATTTGTTTTTACGTTCTTCACTTTTTTAAAGAAAGCTTTTATGTTATTTTTGTTATTGTTTTCTATTTCCGTAAATATTTTTTTTTTTCAATTGTCTCTTAGCCATTTTTATAGTTCTTTTTGCCTCTCTTTGTTTACTTGCTAGAGTTTGTTTGTTTTCATTACTTGGGTTTTGTATCACCTTCAGACATGATTTATCCCTTACATCTAAAGATTTTTTGCAATTTTCATCAAACCACCTTTCCTTTTTTTCATTTTGTGTGTTTCCCAATATTTTTTCGGATGTACCTTTAATTACTTGTGCTATTTTTTCTCAATTTGTGTTATATACGTCTGCTTCCTGGTTTATTTGCTGTATATTTTTATTTAATATTTCCTGGTACACCCTTATTATATTAGTTTACAGTATGTCTCTGTTAATTCTTTATTTTCCCGCATTTCTATCCTGATTTTCCACTGACATCCTAAAGTATATTTTGACTCTTACCAGGAAGCGGTCAGATATTGCACTACAATTTCTCATGCTTATCACATATATGACATTTGGACATTTGACCTTATCCGTTTATCTACAAGTACATGATCTATTTGGTTTCTTATCTTCCCACACGATGATATCTATGTCTGTTTATGGATATCCTTATGTAGGAACATTGTACTACTTATGACCATATTTCGGTTTGACGCGAAAGTAACAAGCATAGTGCCATTTTTGTTCGTTTCTCTGTGTAAGCTCTCTTTACCAATTGTCGGTCTAAAAATTGTCTCTTTGCCTATTTTTGCGTTGAAACCTCCTATTATTATTTTTGGTTTCCAGTTTGGTAAACTATCATATAACATTTCCAATTTATCGTAAAAGGCAATTTTGATGTCGTCATGTTTGTCCTCCGTTGGTGCGTAACAATTAATCACAATCGCACTGTACCACTTATATCTGATCTTCAAGATACATAACCGGTCTGTAACTCACTATACTTGGCATAATTTTATCACTCATTTTGAAGCCTACTCTCCTTTCATGTTTCGTACCACCACTATATAACATTATCATCCCCTAAAACGTAATACTGCCCAAGTCTTCCCATCTCACTTCTTAAATTGCAGTAATATCTAACTTATACCGTTCATGGCACGATATAATTGTCGTCAAAGCTGCGGACCTATATAGAGAGCGCACATTCCAGGTTCCCATTGTTAAATTCGATAACTCCAATTTCCGAGGCCTTTGTTGTTGTTGTTGTTTCGTAATCGGTGTGTTTTCTATATAAGGTGATTGACCTTATGACAACCCCCAAAAACTGGAGGATCATCCTAATTCAACCAATTTAGGTCAGAGTAGAATGTGACTGAACCAACTAACTGAAGTCAGTTCATAGCTCGGGGCCCCGGGTTCGCAATACCCGTCGCACTAATTAGTGCTCCCCTGGGGGTAATATATAGATATATATACAAAATAAAAGGAAAGTACCTAACTTATTCATAAGAAAAATTAGTTTTTTCAATCATTTGTAAAAATTTATGACAGTTAAAACTAAAAAAAAATTTCAAAAATGTAAAAATTTACTGATTTTAAAAATCGTACTTTTATGAAAATATTTTCCAATTATAGGGAACGTGGGAAATGTTTTCAATATTTGAGAGTAATGTCTCTAATTAAATGCGATTTGTTCTTTCGATCATAGTGAGAGATGAAAATAACTGGCCACAGGGACACACAATAAAAATAAATATATTAATAAATACATCATAGTAAGATGTAAAGTAATATAAAAAAAATGATTATATTTTTATCACTATTTATTTATATGATCAACTTATAATATGTAAACATATTTGTTAAAAATACTATAATATATTTAAAAAATGTGTTATAATACTATATTACAGTATTTTTTAAAGAATAAATATTCTTGTGATTATATTTGAAAATGAAATTATTTAAGAAGTTCTTTAAGCCTTTGTAGTTTTCTTGAAAATAAAACTCGAACGTACGATTGAATTACATTAAAGTCAATATTTTGGAAAATTGTACATAAATATAATATAAAATTACTCATTTTAGTAGCTAATAACTTTAGTGATGAAATTGGTCTAAACATTTTTACTTTATTGGTATTAGTGTAATATTCAATATCCTTAAATAAAATTGGACTCATAGTATATAATGTTTTTAATATGAATTTTTCGTCTTTCTGTGAAATGTTATTTGATATAAAAGTATTTATTGGTTGATTTAATAATTTTTCAGCAATAATTATCATGACTTTGTTTTTTATTTAAAAAAAATTTATTATTCGAATAAAATTAGTGTAATATGTAATGTTTTTGGTTTCTAAAAATGATTTAACTTCGACGTCTTTCACAATAGGATTGTATATAATTAAATGTGCGATTCTAACATACTGTAATGAAATTATTTGGACCAGTATAAATAAATTTCCTTGGAGTGTACTTAGTTTATTTATACATTCATATAACATAGTATTATTGCAATTGTCTTGAATATCAAAGCCTTGAAATTCTTTATTGATGGTCATATTTTGCATACTTTTAAATAACTCTTTCGTGATACGGTTTAAGTTATTTTTTTTCGCCAACACATCATTTAAGCGAAGCATTTTCATTGATAAATAATTGTATGTGGTTGTTTCAAAGTTGTTTTTTACGTCATATTGTCTGCGTTCCAATTCTTTTATTTCCTCGTCAATTATACTTTTCCAATAAGAACCATCGTCATCATAAGTTTTTTGTGTAACCCGAAGAAATATTTTTTTATTATTGAGATGTATTTGGTAATAATTTTTACATTTGCGTGATTCCAAGTATTCTATGAAAAATGTGATAATTGTTTGATGAGTGGTTTTTTTCGATGCACATATTATTACGATTTTCTTCCTAGTATTTTTCAAATGCTTGCATATGTGTAAAAAAGATCCACATTAAATCATTAGTAGGAGATATTTCTAAGACATCATACACAATTTTTTTATAAAATTGTTTGAACAACGCGAAGTACCTGTCAAGTTTTTGGTATTCTACCTCATCGAATTGAATTCTAAATCTAAGCATAGTTTTAAAAATGTCAATATGTACTAATACTTGATATGTGTACCTACAAGGAATTTCAGCATCTAGTTTTTTAACATACTCTTTTACTTCTAATATGGACATTTGTTGTAGATATGACGTTGGAATTTTTTCTAATATTCGATATTTGTTGTCAAGTTACTCCAATTTTTGGAGTTTTGTCATTAAATTTTGCCTTTCATTTTTTTCTTGAGAGACTACTAAGAGAATTAAAACAAGTTCAATAAGTAACCTTGCAAACATAATCATATACAGTAATTTTAAGTACAATAAATATGATTTTCATACTATTCAAATACTTTAAGTTAAGTATAAAAATAATAATTTAGCATTAATCTTATATAGATTTAATAATATCTCCTACAAATTTCTATAATTCATATTCAATATTTGCAGGTGTACAAACAAAAAATTTGTTAAATATTTTTAATTAGATTTAAAATTAAACATATTTTTTAGTTATATATTAATATTTCAAATATATATTTTTAATTAAAATAATATTAGCCACAAGTAATCAATTCTTATTTTATAAATAAGATATTTTATACATTTGTAACAGTTATAAATAAAAGAATAAGGTTTCTATTTCATAGGCGAATTTTGAGAAGAAGACAACTTGGAATCCTTTTCGATTTATATTACACCATATATTATGGAATTGCTATTTATGTTGTATGTCAAAAGATTTTACTTTATAGTCATAATTTTATTTTTTGGATAAGTATCGAGTAGAAATATAGTCAACAGCTATAGTATGATCTATGTTAATATAAATGAGTTAAGTAATTAAACTCTTCTAAAAAAAATAAATTGGGTTTAAAAAATTTAATGAATTGTAATGTAATATTAAAATATATTTAAGGCAGAGGGAGACTGAAATTAATCCTCACATTTTTTTCCCGAACCCTGCTTGATATTATATGTTAATCATTTTAAAAAATGAATATGTTTTACTACAAATATAAATAAAACTTTTTACCCTACTAATCCGATACGATAAAAATTTGATGAGTTTTATTTACGATTGATAAAGTTAATACATAAAAAAATTATCTCTTACATTATTTTTTTTCGTCAAAAGTTAAATGATGAACAAAAAAATTTAAAATTATTTTTAATTTTTAAAAATATTGTTCAAGTATACAACTATGATTTTTGTTTCACAAATCAATAATAATTATTGAAATTTATTATTACTTTAATTAATTAAAAAAAATTATGTTTTATCACCATCTTTTCTAAAATAAGATTACTAAAAGGAAAATTAGTATTGACATAACCACCCAGGTCCATTAATTTTACAAATAATTTTCCAACGCAGAGCTTTTAATTATTATTTGTTTAAGTGCTAAAAATATAAAGTTGTATGATTTTAATTAAAGATTTCATGTTACAAAAGTTACATCAAGTTTATTGGAATTCATAACAACTGTTAATATGTAAAGTTTAATGTTAATATCATCATTGTTGTTGTTTTTATGAAGACCGATAAGAATGGAAGTTAGTCGTTAAACTCTTGGTTTACATGTCTCTAAATTTAGAGTACAGGTAATTTCCCTTACCGATAATCGAATTTCTGCATTCAATCATATAGGTTTTATTATAGTGTCATTATTACACAATTGTCCGTACTCTGTATAATATTGTAGTTACAGCCGCCACCCAGTTGGCAACGAGCTTTGTTAGTACTTTGACACAAAACATTACTAATTAAATGTATCTTTTTGGAGTTATTATATTTTAAGAAAATTACAAAAATATTGACAAAGTTCGACAATCCGCGTATTTAGTTCGAGTACTTATAAAACCCATTTTTTTAACTGAAAAATACTAATCTTCGAAATAATCATTGAAATATAATTGGCCAACAATATAATGGCCAAAGATCATTCGACCGATACTATGCTGATGTACGATGAAGACATCTCGTCATTTTGCCAACAGGTAATACCTAAAATTATTGTCATCCGATAGTTAAACGTTAATTTTAAATCGTTTTATTTGTTTGGATTATCATAATTTGATTTGGAAATGGAGTAATGATGCCAGTCATTGGCACACAAACTGTTTTTCGGCAATTGTAATTAATACTTAATAAATAATTTATTAAAATCTTAAACAATATTTTGATTTTTGAATCAATTATAAGACNTTAATAAATAATTTATTAAAATCTTAAACAATATTTTGATTTTTGAATCAATTATCAAGATTTCCAATGAGCAGTATAATAATTAATACATTTTTTTTTAAATTGTTTTATTTCCGTACATATAGTCCATAGAACAAGTATTCAATTGATTAGAGTATTAATACATTTTTTATTCAATATCGTATTTAAATGTATACATAGTAAAAATAAATGTATTTTAACGTCCTATAAAGAGGAGGTTTCTAAGTAATATACAGGGAGTCAAGTAAATATTTGGACATAAAATTAATTCTAGAAAATTAATTTGCCTGACGAATCGTAATCGTCTTATACTATCTTTATGTATGATCAACACCATTAGAAAAAGTTTGAATAAGTATTAAACCATCCTTAAAAATCTGTAAAGTGATGACAGCTCAACAGCAAATTATTATTTCTAGACGATTTCCGAATATTTACTTGATTCATTGTATATAAAAATTTAAAATTTAATAAAATAACAATTATAGTTTTCTATGGACAACTGTAATAACTCCGATATGACGGAGTTATCATCATAATGTTATCTTAAAAATTAAATTACTATCTAATGGCGTACGCAGAATTTTTTTAAAGGGGGCTAAAAATTTTTTTTTTAATATATATTTATACTACATACTTTTGCAAGCGCCAAAGTCATATACCGTTAAAAGTCATAATTGGCCAATGGAGAAGGTGCTATAGCCCTTCTTTCAGCCTTTTAGGTAAGCCACTGCTGCTATCAATAAAAATATTCTAATTGTTCATTTATTAGGCTAAAAATTTATAATTTTCCACTCGTCTTATATGAATAATTGACTGTAAACAAAATTGTTTAAATTTAAACAATTTGAACTAATTTAAAATTAATATTTTTTAATACAAATTCTATTTTTAGTTTAATTTAATTTAGTTATTTTTAATTTCAATTTCTTGCTTTATTAACGATTCATTATAAACATACTGTATTTAATTATTCGATGTATCATGCGGTGTTGTTTATTATAGACGCAGACAAAAATAGTAAAAAAAAAAAATGAAATAAAAAATGTTGAGTTATACTAACAGCTTGATTTTTAATATCTTGTAAAATATTACCCATAAAATAATCTAATGTTACACAATTATTATCTACATAATATGTAATATAAGATGTTAGATATATTGATTTATATATATTTTAAGATAAGATGAAAGAAAATAGACTTACATGATTAAGTCATGTTATAAGGAGAGAGGAAACTTTAAGAATAGTTATGGAAATTAATGTTGAGGAAAAAAGAAGTAGATGAAGACCTAAAGAGTTGGAGGAATGTTATTGAATGATATATGAGGACGGCTGATGTGGAAATCTTGTCAAATGGAAGTTTAGTATAAGGGTGGCCGGCTGGCCCCAATTAGTTGGCATAAAGGCGAGGTAAAAGAAGATCACTTTTTATTGGTAATTTTAGCAAAAAAATTTATCGAAAATTTTTTTTTTTTATAAGAAACTTTTTAAGCAATGTTAGAGGTAGGGAGATCTTGCGCCTCTTCACTTTAAGACCTCGTTTAAAATACAACTTAAATAGTATCATTGATGTATTAATTAATAGATAGGGTTAAATATTTTTGATGGTATATAATTATAGTATATTTATAGCATTTAGTAGTTAAAACTAGTTTTGCCTCTTATAAATTCTAAATACCTATTTAAACCTGATATTTTTCCAGTTATTTATTTATTTATTAGTTTTTGAGTGGAGAGATGACATTTTTGATAAAAAAATTGTTTTAAATTACGCATTAATTGAATATAATAGTTGCAAGAAAATTATTATTTGTCAATTATAACAAAATGAAATCAATCATGTTTATTATTGCTTATTTATTTATTTTTAAATATATTTATTGAACACTGTGTTCATGTAGTGGTGTTTTCACAAAAACAAATTATATTGGAATATATGAAATGTATAAATATATACTCTTCAGTATAAATAGTATATGAGTATTACTGTTCTAATATATACTACTTTAATTTAATAAAAGTAGTTATACATCGTATAACCTGCGTATACTCCTTAAAAAAAAAAAATACTGCGTTGATGATTGTTTAAATTTTTTTAGACGACTAGAAAAAAGAAATTGACCTTAACGCCAGAATTGCGAAGATCATCCTTTGCTGCCTCCCTAAAGACACAGTGTTGTTACAGGTTTGTAGGTTTGTGTTATATTTATGTTCTTTTGTTAAATATTACAAATTTTGTTTAGCAATTCAAGGCTGGTCAGCCTGAATGGACTGGACAGCCTTAAGAATAGCACAATGTCTTTGGACGACAACGTGGATTTGATCAACGAAAAAATAATGTTTGAGCGGCAACTTTTTCAAGATTACATGAATGAGTTGCGCAGTCAAGCGGTACAGTTGGAAGCTGATATATACTTAAAATCTACTAGGATTGACGACTTACAACTGTACAACTGTGAAAAGCTCAACGTAATAGGATCCCTGGCTGCAATTTATGATGAGACCAGGTGGAGATGTGAATCAATACAACGACTGTGCGACGAGCACGCGATAGCTAGTGGGTTGTCAGATCCATATCGGTGCGCGCTGCTGGTTGATCGTGCCTTGGATATGATGGCAGTGTTCAAGTCAGACCAGCAAAAATTGCGAGAATATATGAATGATATGAGTAATCAAGAAGATGTGCCATACGAACTTGTGCGCGCTACTGAACAACTTTATAATGATCTAGAAAAGTGTGTGACGGCTGTTAAAAATGCCACTGGCCGAGAAATGACCGATGCTCTTCTTAACGACATCCACCTTGATGATACCATTAAAAACGTCATTCAAGAGATTGGTAATATCCAAGAGGATATCGTCCAGCCAGATTACTGTACAGCTATAGAACTTATTGATCAACTACAAGCGGCTGCCCATGAAAGTGGTCCAGATGCAGCTAATAATGTCGAGCTGTGGACAAAGGTCAGAAATCTATTTAAAAGAAACCAATGTTTGGCGCACAAGGTCACTTCGTTGAACATGCACAAAACTGAATTGCAGTTACAGCTTGACGAAATGACCGAGAGCGCCGAAAAATTAGAGAAACAAACAGAATTAGTAAAACAAGAAGTTCGAAGGAAATCGACGATGCTCGATCTACATGAGTCCATGATTGAACAACATTGGGACGAGATCAACACTAGTACAGACGTGGTAATCAAAAGCCAGCAGAATCAAGAAATCAGCCAGGAGTTGGAAGATCTTCAGCTGGAATTCGATAAGTAAAAAATAAAAACACTAGTTATAATAAAAGCAAATTTTTATAATTTTCATAATTTTTTAGCCTTGACTTAGAAAATAGACAATTTGAAAATGAATTGGTTGATCTTAAAGACGAATTAACTGAATACCAAATTAAATGCGACAGCGTAGAAAAAGAAATCCAACAGTTAGAAAAACAAAAAGTACACAGTTTAGATGAATATGCTAAATCATGGGGACATCACAATGCTAAGCAGAAGATAAAATATACCGGCAAACTCATTAAAGATTTGGACACCATTACTCAGGTATATTTCATAAATATTATAAAATAACTTTAGATATACGTATATAATACACATGTAGAGAGTATTTATTTGAATATATATATTATTCTTAATATTCACATTAATTTTACTCACAAATAGTATTATTTTGATATAATGTAATGGAAATTCGTACACAATATTACATTTTTATCACTGTTTATTAAAATTATACCGTATATGAATGCATCATAAGCTCTAGTGCATAAATGTAAAAATTCAAAATTTTTTTTTAAGAACTTATAACTTTGTACACCAGTGGTAAACTAAGTGAAGTCCGGTCAAGGCGAACACCCCAGGTAAAATAATATTGACAATATATCTAAATAGAGTTATATTTTTCAATACATTAAGTAATTATACAGTTGTTGGTATTATACAGAGTAATTGATTTATCGTTGACAATTAAATTTTTTTCAAAATAATATTAATTTTGACACATTTTATTTTTTGATTTTGATTATATTACGTTGCTATTTAGAGATTAAGTCTAAAAATCCGCTAACAGTCCTGAGACCCCAGCGGGAAATAGCAGGCTATCTACCTAATGTACTGAGGTTTCTTGTTTAATTTATATACCCTTAGAAGATCTATCAAGGGTTGCATAATATATAACGCTCTTGATTATGTAACAATAGAATAATTTATTAATTAAGCTAAGTAAATAAACTTGTTACAACCTGCTGGACACCTAACGATGATATTAATCCAACAGGGTGCTAACAGTGACACACGCACATTATACTGGTGATGGCTAATTTAAATTAATTTCTTAGACAATAAAAATAATAGTCGCGATGGTGGTAAAAAATCAACTGGAGTTTAGGTAATTCGTATTATGGCACGGTGGCCGTGAATTCTAAAAGTGTTTATGTGTTTAGTCTGCTATCCTTTAACTCCTGAATATATAATTAAATAGTGCTATGACACTTTAATTGTAATTACAATTAAAATTTAATAGACATTTTGCTTTTTATTTTACGGGATTAAAGATATAAAGGTGTATTTTAAAAACTACAAGTCAGTAGGTAATAATGAGTTATTTCATAATGAGACCATAAAAATAATATTGTTTTTTTATATTTTTATTTATATTTTATATTTTTTATGAAAATATTGTATACAATAAATTTCTATGTGGGGTAAGTTGTTACAATATTTTTATTACTTAAAAAAAAAATGATTTTTTTAGTAAATTTAATAGTGTAATTGTTTTAGAAGGGAAAATTATAAAACTCGAAAAAAATGTGTGTTAATAAATACAAAAATGGCACTCCTAAGATATTTTTCGAGGGAAATATTAAAATAATAAAAAAACTTTTCATTTTTTATAAATTTAAATTTATAAGACAATTTTTATTTTAACAAACTTAACTTTTTTAATATATTCGTAAAACATTATTTTAGTAAAATTATACTGCAACAACTTGGTCCCAATATATAATAACTTATCCCAAGATGGGGTAAATTGTTATATTTCAATATATATATATATATATGTATAGATGGACCAGCATTCATTAACAACTTAAACAATTTTTGATCTATTTAATATTTTTTACTGATTTTATTCTTAAATAACAGTTATATGTTAGGTCTATAATTATATCTAAATAATTTATAATTTTATATTTTATTAAAAACATTCATTATTTATAAATCTTAAAAAATTCAAGGTATTTATTTTGTAGAGTAGATTTTAAAAAAAATTTTAGTAAAAAAATATTTAGTAGTATATAGTCTGTATTATATTAGAGTTTCTGAAAAATAAAATTTTTGTGTGTTATTTTACGGTATTAAACATTGAAATACGTGTTGAGACAAGGTCAGAAGAAAAGTAAGATAAATAGTTTTATCTCTAAATAGATAAAACACTTATTAAATAATGGGTATTGTTCATGTTTTTATTTGAACTAAAGCCGGTTAGTGGAATGTTAATAATTTTCATAGAAAAATCCCACTCATATCATATTTAGTGGGAAAAGATAGTATTTACTTCTGTCCTTTTTTTTAAGAAATGTAAAATGTTACAGAAAATTATCTACCAAACATTAATGAGAATTTTGTTCATTAAATTATTTTGTAAAATCTATTCTAAAAGACGGGCATTTTGAAATTTTTTAAAATATTTTTCGTAAATTGTTTAAATTTAATTATAAAAATGATATTAATTAAATTATTATTATAGCCCTCAATTATATAAATTAAATCTCTAAAAACTATTGCTTGTGTCAGAGGACGGGAAAACCTACAAAGCAGAGTACAACAGAATCAAACCCCAGTATTTAGGTACCGATGGCACTACCAGTTATCGAATGAGCTATGTAAACTGCCTAGAATTGAAATTTGAATAACTGTTAAGGATAAAATTTATAAAAATATCAACAATTGTTATTATTAGATTCCGCTCTTCCCTAAGCTTGATAACAACACTTTTCTTCGAATTAACTGTTCTGCTTAACTTTATATGTCCTTTTATAACTCTAAATTTATGATTATAGTGTATCCTATATGTGCTTTACACATGTATTAATATTAAAATAATGTTTTAAATTGTATTCTAATGATTATAGGAAATCAAGTTATTAGAATTAGAATTAGAAAATTACGAAGAAAATGTTAATATGAGTAATGATGGTTCAGCTTTTGTTCGTAGCCAACCAAAGTCTGAAAAAATTCCCCGTTCGTTCGGTCTCATTGATCCCAACAAACGACATTCTATGAATAGTGTTTTCCGAGAAAACGTTGTTCGCAAAATAAGGTACCAGTGATGAAAATAATATTGTTATACATTCTATCATGTAAGTAAACAAATATTACGTTAATTTTATGTTTAAAAAATGACGAGCATTCGTTTAAATGGGTGCAATTAAAGCAGAAATGTTAGTTATGTTAAAATTACGTTATGCCCACAAATTCGCGGGGGCTTTACCTCTAAATTATAGAGTAAATTCCTTTAATAATTTCTTTCTTGAGCCATTTTATACAAATAGAAAACAATTTTTACTCTTAAATATAACTATTAATAAGTAATAACTTTTTTTTTCAGACTGTGAAATAATTTGTATATCTTTCATTGTACGACTGATTTTTATTTGTATTTTATACGCTCAATTACTATTTGTTAGTTAAATCAGTTAATTATTTCTATTGTATAGTTCTTGATGTAATTTTTTTTTATTTTAGAGTTCTTGTTTGATGTATTAATGTTAACATTTGTTTAAAAAATGAATTGTGCCGGCACATTTTTTAAATGTTTCTTATATTGTATAAATTGTTTTGATTTTTTATAATAAATAGGTATTTTTTAATTTTTGGTAGGCAATTTACCTCATATTCTGTAAATTAATTATAAATTTGATGAAAATGTAACATTATTTACAAATTGACTTCATGTTATTACAAATGTGAACGTATTATTTATAAAACTATTTTATTATAACTTACGTAGCTATGTTATAATTAGAAATATGTTTAAACCGACAAATAAATTTAAATTATTTTATTCTAAAACTTTTATTTTTTAACTTATTTTTCTTTAATTTTGAAAATATTATAGTAAGGAGAATGGGCGAATAGCGACCATCACAGGAAAATTTGCAATAAAAAGTATACCAATATAATTAATTATTGATTTATATCACTTTTTCTTGCTTAATTGAGTAGAACTTTATAACCACGAGTTATTAATATTTAATTACAATGGACAATTAAAATTACTTTTATCTGATGAATAATAGTTTATAAATTAAAAAAATAATTGGGTATATGAGTATTTGAAGTTACAATCGTCAAGCCGAATAATTGGATCAATAGCCTATTTAAAATGAATTCCCAAATATAATATTAATAACTAAGTATAAATCCAAAAATATGTATTTCATAATTTTTAAAGGAGTTATACATTCGTTCGACTTTACAATATTCCATTAAGTTAATTCAGATACTAAATAGTAATGTGAGCAGCAATACCCATAGAACACCAAATACCCAATCTACCCTAATTTCAACTTATTTTGCAAAGTTATTTATAGTAAAAAAATAATATGCCTCATTAAAAAATACCTGTATAATTACTATTTACTAATTATTATTTACATCTCGTTTCGCCGATAGATATACCTCTTATAAAACGATAGAAATATTTTAATATCAATAATTTGTACGATATCGTAAAATTTTTTTTAGCACACTATAGTTATTCGCTGTTTTAATCACCATAAACAGAATTAAATTTTAGTTAGTAAATAACATTATTAGGTTTGAACTAATATCCTCTAATTGAAAGGGAAACATTCGATGTTTCTCTAATTGAAGTTACTATTACTTTAAACGTTAAAACTTAAACAGCTTTCTTTTTTTTTTAAGAAAAATAATTGAATTTTCATTTTAATTAAAAAATTTAGTTTAACAAATTAAATGAAGTGTTGACTTTACTCTTTTTAATTGTTGAACAATAAGTGTTATACTTATTTTCATCTGAAAATCTTTATAGGAAAGCTAACAAAAAAAGAAATTAAATTTAATGCAAAACAATTTTTATTTTTCAGACAAGACAAGATTTATTTAGTGAATTTTTTTTTTTTAATAATTAATTTATAGTTATTATTTTATATAGAATTTAATATATTTTATATTTAATCTTATATAAAATTTATATATAATTCGTTTATAATAAATACATTTTTTTTTTCATACTTCGTGGTGGTTTCTATAGTGGTTCACAACTCAATTCTTGCTGGACAAAACTCTAATTTTGATATCTGCAAAAAAAAAAAAATCAAACCAGTTATGAAATATTGATTTTGATATGTTTCTTAAAAATAATCATCTACAAGTTCAAGATTATACTTCTACCCGTTCGTATTTAATGGCAAAATAAAACCATGTTATATGACATGGTTATAAAACTACGTATATACTTAATAAGTTTAATTTGATGTATAACTAAATAATTAAAAATAAAACATGAACGAGTACAAGTGTGATCTTAAAACTCAATATTATTCCTGAAGAATATATAAAAATCAATACTTAATAATTGGTTTGAATTTTTCGCAAGTATCAAAATTGGAGTTTTGTCCAGCAAGAATTGACTTTTGAACTTCTATGTGGTACAAGTCATTTTTTTATTTTCTTTGTTTTGTGATTTAGCCCATACTTAATCGAGGGCTAAAACAAAACACGGCGCTGTCTCCCTTGTTACTCAAATTCCGTTGTGTGGGCTTCACCACGTTATGTTAGAGGCAGGACTTTGTGCTGGTTGGGATGGTTTACTTCTTTTTGCAAGGTGTTGGATTGAACCAACGCTTTACGTATCTCTGTCGCAGAATCAGGTGTTGATTTTGACTCAAACGTTTCGTCACCTTCTTCTTTTTCAAGACTGATACGGCTGGGCCAGAGACCACCCTGACTGGCTTCCCAATATCGAAAGTGGCTTCAAGACGAATTGAAAGTTCTGCCCGCTTAGAACTCTACGTATCACACTGGAAATGAATGGTGGTAGTGGTAGTAATCACCTATAGCTTTCGAGACTTTGACAAACTTAAATGGATTTTACTTATAACTAGCAAAAAATATACTATTGGTAAATCATCACTGTTGAGTTATTTTATCTCAGAACCTATATAAACTGTGTATTAGATAGTTAATATTATAACTAAATAATTAGAGTAAAACTAAGTTAGGGAAAAAACTTAAAAAAAATGAAGGAAGCCCAAATTATAAATTTATTCCTTTTTTAAACCTATTTCATTAAAATATTTTAAGAATTTAAGTTATAATAACTTAAAATAACTAAAATAGTTAAGTTTATTCCGGAATTATGGAGTTCCAGAAAATTAAAAAAAAATTTGGAATGAGTTAATTTGATGCATACAATTATACGATGAATTGGTTGGTGAAAAAACTGCATTATTATTATATCTAAGGGAAAACCTTGACGCATGAATTGATCATAGAAAATATTTCCATTATATACAATTTATATAGTATAATAAATAAGAGTTATAATATTATTATAAAAAGTAAAAACTACTTAATGAGCTCTGATTTTCAATGTTTTTTTATAAAAAATCTATTCCCTTGAACAAATTATTTGTGAACATTTTTTTTAGGGCTTCGTCAGTGTTTAAAAATGTAAGATACAAACATATAATTTGTTTTATCATTAATCTTATGACCTATGATCTGAAAATTTCTCAAGTTTGCACATAGATAAAAATTAACAATGTTTACTAATAAAAAATATTACTTATTCCTTTTTTTAATTTTTATTGACATATAATTATTAGACGTTAATGAAAATTCACACTGATGTATTAGAACAATACAAATGTAAACATACTTTATATATATATTTACCTTTAACTTTTTGATAGAATTTTATTAGTATCGTTGATACCAAAGATAGTGTTGATATTGAAATAATATTCAATTATTGTAATGACCTCAGTTAATACATGTTAATCTTATACTCGATATGTTGTACTATTTATTATTTTTAAATTATACTAATTTTAATAATTATATGGCTACTATTTTTTTATTATACTATTTTTGACAAAATACATTTCGTGCACGGCGTATCCGAGTACTTGTACCGGAATTTGTGACCTACCGCAAATAGTTTAAGGACGGCCTGGAGTGCCCAGGGTCTAGGGTGGTGTCTAGTAGATAAATATTTTATAATTTTTTTTAATTAATCGATTTTTTTAAATTAATAATTTATATAAATTATTCAAATGTAACTATAATATTTTTGTTGACGTTGTAGTATGAATTATTTTTTAATAAATTAGTTAAGTTTTCATTAGTATTCTATTAGTATTGAGTGTATTAGTATTATTGTAAACTAAATAAATTAAAAAAGTAATGCGATTCAAGGGTGTTTACAAGGATTTCAATGTTGAGAACACAATATTTTTTAAATATTTGGTTTCACTGTCCGTTGAAAAGATTTAAGTGTTGAAGGGGTGAGGCGGTGATTGATATCAGGAACTACGTTTATATCGGAGGCTTTGCCAGAGACGTAACAAGAAGAAGCTTAATCTTCTAAGTTAATGAATGAAATCTCTTATAGATTAAAAATTATTTATATTATCATATACATGTATTTAAGGTAGGAAAAAAATACAATTAGCATCCTCAAAAATGCTATTTTTAAAGGCGTCTATAGGCTTCACAGAAAAAAAAAAATTATAAATGAATGATTTTTTGGTAGTTTTATATATTATTTATGAAATTAAGTGTATCTATAAATTTAATAAATAAAAATCAACTATCATTAATCTATGAAAACAATTCTCTTAATCCTGACATTTATAATATAATTTAAAAAAAATAACATTTTTTATCTATTAATAAAAAAAATTGAATAAGTCAAAGGAGGCAACAGCTCCTTTTTCATCTGTCCTATCGGTCACCTATGATATGATGACTATAAACATATCCTGTTTAAATTATAAAAGTTGACCAATGAAAATTCTAAATCATGGTATGGACCCCTAAAATTTGTTCTCTTAGTTTTAATATGTCTTGTATTCCGAACCTGGCTATACTCATTATTTTTTTAAAATATTTGTCCAGACATCGATTTAACTGTTATATATCATGATATATCTGTTATAAATCAATTACTAATAGTAAAATTATTTTCATGTGTGTTAGTTCAGTACAATTTTGTATAAATCAATAATTTTTCAAGATAAAAGTAACATTAAACTTTACAAAAAAGTAAAGACGTGATTTTAAAAATGTACATCACGATTTAGGTAATTTATTTAAAAAAATATAATAATGTACAATGCTTTTACAATTTACCCAAATCATATTCAGTCAAAAAAAAATTAAAAGAAAAAGAAAGGTAATGTTTTTAACGCTTAGCGAGAAAATGGCAAGGCACCAACAACAACAATGTAGGATGATGAATGATTTAAATGATTTACAACTAATAATAACACGAGAAAAATGTGAGAAAGAAAGCTTGATTTTTTAAAGTCGAATACCAGGGTTTGTGGCAGCTACATAGTTGAGTAATTCGTCACTATCCTCACAAACGAAAGGTTTCTCGTGATAACATCCAATATCGTGCCAAGCGATACCATCACCATACACGTTGTTCAACACACTCAAACAAGATTCAACGGTACCATTAATATCAAATTCTGCGTTGTCTGGCTGTGGGGCTTTCTTATGACCACCTTTGCTCCATGGGTTGTACGCCCAGTTGGCTGGCATTTGATTTGTCGATGAGATCTTGCCTCGTGTAGCTGACCAGAACCAACCATTAATATTTTTTGGCTCCAAGTCTGCTCTGTTTTCACAACCCTTGAAGTCGCAAAGTCTTCCACTAGTCCATATGTATGGTACATCATCTAAAAAATATAATTTTTGTAATGAATAACACTCTGACATATTATAAAAGAGGTATTGAGTATTGTATAAATAACAATTTTTATTTTTATTTTCAAAAATAAATTTTAAAGTTGATTTGATTTTATTTTTAAAAAAATTCAGTAATTATACTTGTAAGATAATTGGTTGTAATCACTAAAATACTCAATATACCTATATATTAAAATTATATAAAAAAATAAAGAGCAGCAATATAAATTTAAATGAATTTGGAAAGAGGGATAGCATAGCTCTTTTGGTTCCCTTGAAAATATAACTTACTTTGTTGTATCAGTCTGAAAATGAGGTTATTTTCCTCTTGTGTTTCAATGGATACTAAATCCATACAGTGTTCGCGGCAAATATTTCTCGCTTCTAACCAATCTACTTTGGATGTTTTCCATTGTTGAGTGTGTCCACTGAAGAAATAATTACGTCCTTTGTAATTAAATTCTTTAGGTCCTATGATAAAACAACATTCTTTTTGTAATAGTCAGTAACACTAAGGCCAAACGGAACCTCACATAAATGAACATCAACCAACTATAACTTTTAAAATGATTGTTTTCATTACAGAATAAGTGTTAGCTTAGAATCAAGGGAATAATTAATTTATGAAATGCAAAATATGTGTTAGATTTTTCGCTTTATATGGAAATTGTTATATGCTGGTGAGATTTGCATGTGTAATTTATTGTTTGTTCTCTTCTATTACAAAACAAAGTAAGAGTTAAACTATTTCACCTGCATTACATGTGTAATGATATACCATCATGTAGTATAATTATATTTATACAGGTAAACATTAATACAGTGCTCTTAAATCTTAAAGAGTAAACAACATCAGTAACCTACTGACTCTGGCTATAAAATGCCATACAAGTCACGATTAGTACTAAGCTAACAGTAAGGAATCTAGAAATAATACTAAACATTTTTATAAAAAATACATCTAACAGTGGCGATCAACGAAACGCTTATATAATAATCGTTACGGTAAAAAATTGATTGAATGTTCATGCGTGATATGATTTTCTATAATAATTGTATAAATAACATCGTTACTTACTTGAGCTACATTTTTCGGCAACTGGCAAGCTGAGAAATCGGCCAGGTTTTTGTGTGATTGGGTTATTTGACTTTACTTCACTGATTGCTGCCAAGCATCCTGTCACCGACAAGACAAACAATATGCATATTGTTCCGGACATCTGTAACGTATTATTCAAAAGTCATTAGACATTTTACATTACAGAGAATGCTATTCTTTTCATAGGCGCAATTTAAACGAAATTTTTGGGCGATCGAACTTCATATCTCCTCTCTCTAAATATTGCTTAATATATTTACTTGTATTTTTTATAATTTTTGAGTGGAGCTATGACAGCATTTCAGGGATTGAAGCTCTCTCTAGATTTCCTAGATTGCGTCTGTGAATTGGGAGTAACTACCACAGTAAATGCTTAGTAAGCAACGCATAAGTGACTTCAGTGAATTAATTAGAATAACATTTTCTGTTATTCGTCCGTATTCTTTATCAAGAATTTGATGGCTAATATAAATCTACACTGTCAAAATATTGCAAATATTGTTTGCAGTTATTGTGTTAAGTTAATATAGTAAAAAAAATTTTGATTCTAAAATTTTACATTGAAAAATAAATGGGACAAGTGCATAAAATATTTTGTGAGTAGTAAGCCTTAAAATTAGAAATATACGTGAATTAGCACTAAAATTTATACATACTCTTAAGAGCTCTCATTTTACATTATTTTGATACAAGTTTTTAAAGAAAATACTTAAAAAATAATGAACGCACTGTAATTACTATGTTAGCATAAAACAAAAAAATGTTTCTCTAGTGTTTAGCTTAAACTGTAATTAACGTTTAAAATTGAATTAATGAATGTTTTACTAGTAATACATATTGTTCTGTGGAGATTGAAGCATGCAAATTCTGCCTGAATATCAGTACATTACATGAAAATAAAATACAAAGGATAGAAATATTATGTAAGAAGGATACGGATGAAATTCAATTAATACTAATTTTCTTTCTTATAATTTATTGTTTACTAATATACAGAATTGGTTTCACAAACAATAAGAACCAAAGAAAATGTAATTTATATAATGCCAACTTCCTTTAATAATGAGTTATACAACAATATTTTAAGTCAACTCAAAATAATACTTTCCTTGTATTCCTAAATTAGTAATGTGAATTGTCACGTCTATCTTACATGAACATGCCATTATTGTTGGGTATCGAACGTTAATTCATTTAATTACGTTTTAAGCTTGTATAAGACTGTTTTTCAAACAACGATAGTAATAAACGTTGTGTGGAGGTACTAAACTATCTGTAATTTTTTCGTTAGGTGTAACTGACCGAGTAATAAAATTCTAACAACCGTATTTTAATAGTGATGAAAGACACAGTATAAATTACCTAACTGGTTTTCAGATTAGTAATTTTAACAAATTTTATATTTTCAAATATTAATAAATTAAGTCATAGGCATATTTACAATCTTTCTATCCTGGGTGTAATATATTTATATAATTTTTATGTCTCTGAAAATTTTAGTTTTTCCGATTTAGTTTCTAGTAAAACTTTTTCTGCAAAAAAAAAAAAGTCTTTTATTTAAGAAATATTCTTTAAAATGGCCCGCTTTAGTCTCAATAAATAAAAGACTGACTTTTTTTCCACATTTTATGGCTCATAAAGTGTTATTGTGGTCTACTCCAAAGAGGAAGTTATTTAATAATTTATATTTTTTTATATTAATTTACTTTTATAAGTAGGGGTAGTATGCTTAATAAATAATTTTGTTTGTAGGACATCCTCTAGACCACCCCTATATAAAATTTAGAGAGACCTAGCTCTTTGGCGAAATTAAGAATATCTTTTGGTTTTTTTTGAAGAAGTTTTTTCCAAATGTTTAGATCATAATGTGACTAGGATCTCACATAATGTGAAATTAATCTTTCTTTTCTGTTTATTACTACATGCACATTAGTGATTCTTTCATCTATATTGTATAAAGATGTTTAAGCTGGTAATCGTGTGCTGTCAGTAATCTAGTCAGAGTGATCATTTAAATAAAAATTTAATGATTAACTTCTTATTTTACAATTAAAATACAAAATCTCTCAAAGAAATTGCATAGTATGTCATTTTAACTGTATGAAAATGTAATTTTGTGTTATCACTTATAATATTAGCATATAATATGATGCTATCATTTGTACATCTATGTCACATATTATAAATATACAAGGTCACCTCACATGGTTTCCTTCTTCAAAACAGAAAATAACCAGTTAATTATAAGGTAAAATCTGATTATTGTACAGATTTAAATTAATGCCTATGTGTAGGGCCTTAATTAAGTCTAGCCAATCACATTTAACAATTAATTAAGATCTCCAGCTTCCAAAATTCCACTAGGGATTGCTATGTTACCTCCTTTGACTATAAAAATCTATTTTTTTCTATTAAAACAAGTTCTTTCGTTAACATCAAAATACATAAAAACTGCGACACTCTAATCAAGATCCCACTTTCTAGAAAGCAAGGTAAGTGCAAGTATATTATAAAATCTTATAGAGATTTAAGTATAATGTATTCAATATTATTCAACCCCCAAGATTACTCTACTGTTTTGTGACTGACATTTATATTTACCTTATTTATTTGACCTTTATATGTTCAACTACAGTTTATTCACCATTCTAACTATCCTACTTTTTATTTGTATTTTTTTAATACTATTCTGATTATTTTATTTTTTATTTTAATCTGGATTATTATAAATAGTTTCTTCAAATATCTTAATAACAAGAATATAACAAAACGAGCCTAAATAAAAAGAAGCTAAATAAAATAAAACGTGTTTCACTTCTTTTAAACATTTGGTCAGTCTAACGGCATCAATAATCGTGTGAAAATAATAGACTGTGCTAATTAATTTCATTATTACAGTGCATTTTTTTATTGATGATGGTTATATTTGTAATAATTATGATTGATATCAATTAATAATAATAATATACAAACGTATTAGAACATTTGTTGTTTCAAATCTTATATTATTAAGATATAATAATGTAATAATTTATAACACATTTTAGGTTTAACTTATACACTCGTTGGTAATTAAAAATCTTATGCAATCTTTCAGTGCGAAAATTTATTCCAAATGAAATATTTATGGATTAAATACAATGACCTTATGGTCCTGGGAAATAATGTTAAGTAATATATTGTAATTAAAATATTGTTCAGTAGTAAAAGTTCAAGGGCGGGTTACACTAAAAGAAATTAAATTGACAAATAAGTAAAATATTAAAGATTATATTAACATAACCATACTTTTTATAGAGTTTTTATTAATACTCAGGGTCGGATTGAGAAATTTCGATCCATCGAGATTTTATATTTTTACTAGTCAATAAATAGGTAAAATCAATTTATCTGGATCTATGATTTGTTGGCATATTTTAGTTTGTAATAAGATTTCAAAGATTACACAAAACAGGAATAATTTTAATGGGCTATGTTTTTCTTATTAACTCTAAATATAGTAGGCTCTGAAATTTTTCAGTACAATCAATCTTTGTTAACACTGTTACCGTCTTTGATAGGTTCAAGAATATTGAACACTTTAGTAATCAACAAAATTTAATATAAACTACTACAAAAACATTTTATTGTAACACAAAATTAATATTATAGTGACGTCTTTATTTCGTTATAAATAATTTAAATTTCAAATTATTTTCGTAAAAGTATGTTTGACGCAGTAAAATGTTTTCGATAACAACTTTACTTTCCGAAAATCAGTAAAGAACTATTTAGCATTCTTGATAAGTTTGATAAAATTTAACAACCTCATATTTATGCTCCATCGACCATATTCCAAGTAACAACATAAATTAATTTATATTAATAATTTATTATTGAATACATATTTTTTAATAATAAGTGAGGTAAATTTGTTTTATGTTTGTACACCCAAGTAATTTCAACTCCAAAATATATTTTTTTTTAAATAATTTAATTTAGTAATTTCAGTAATAAATGATAAAACTCATAAATTTAATAAAAATTGCACGTAGTTTATGAAATTATCAATTTTAAATAGAAATTATTTTTAAAAATGTTTTTCTCGAGAAATTTTATTTCAATATTACTAAGATTGTATTAGAGATAAAAAAAAACAAAAACAAATAGTGCAAAGTTTGATACTAAAATGAATTTCTTAAGCTATTTGAAAATGAACTTAAAGTTTACGTTACCTTGAAATATTGCTGTTTTTTGAATGAAATTTGTTAGTTATACGCGTGCGAAGTGTGACCACAAGAACGTCCAAACGATAATCAACTTCGTAAAGGTGTTACGAGGATTATTTATAGAAGCAGTAGTCGCGGCGGTTTGCTTCTTAAGCGCCTTGCGACGGTGGGAGTTGGTCGGTGGCCATCAAATTCAGTAAGTTCATCGCTAACAACTCGACCTTAAGTACATAAAGTCGAATAAAAAAGTAAACAAGTAAAACTTATGGTAAATGTAATACTAATATTGTTATGAATATATTATTAATGCGTATGCTCTCAGATGAGGCAACCTTGATAGTATAGTCACCCGACCGACAGAATCTTCTTCTTAATTACTTTCACTGTTTGAAAACAATGTCAATTTATGTCTCGTAGTCATTGACCGCTGTTTGTGCTGTCAGACCAGTTGTTAAAGTACTGTACTTAAATATATATATTCAATACTTTACTTATCATAATAAGCAAAATTAAGTACTAGTAAGGGTTTGAATTAAAAGAAAATTAATTTTCTATGGGTTAAGTAATTTACTATCTAAATTTTGTAATATTTATTTTTAATAAATTTCTTTACGAAACGTGCTAAAATATTGTCGTTCCTCAGTGATTGTAATTATCTATGGAATGACTAAAGAAATAGATGGACATTAAAGAGAGAGCAGTTAATCCAGACAAAAATGACCTTAGCGCCTAGCATTTATTTTGCTCAATACTAGGACTAGGGAATTATATATATTTATAAATTTTTCTTGATTAAATGGAGTCGATTAACGCACATTTTTATTATTTCGAAAGGCAACTAGTACTCATCACTCATATACGTGTATAAAATGAACAAGTTATACCCGAAAATATATTTTTTATAGTACCAAACATTTTTTCTTAAATTATTATTTGAATAACTTAAAACTGAATTACGTGTTATTGTTGAATTGTTAAAACAAATTTAAAAAATAAATTTTAGTGATAAATTTTATTTTTTTCTGTAATTCATAAAAATGATTAGCAAACAGTTCATTTATGTTTTACAAAACGTCTAATTACTTAATACATTAATATATATTAAACCGTGGTTATTTATTCAAGTATTGTTCCCTGTTTATATTCATCTATAGTACATTTCATTATAAATTTCTCTTTTTATTTTAGAGTTTAATAAGCTATAGAAACAAGAAATGTATGAACACTACATAACTACATCAAATAATAGTTGTGATATACCTCTATAAGACACTAATGCGTGAGTGTTGTATGGAATATAAAAAACAGATACGGAAGAGAAACTAAACAAAACAACAATTTGGATAGGCTATTTAAATTGTTCGGCTTTTGTCTTGCCTAAAAGTAAAATAGCTCTCTTCAACGAAAACATATACAATTAATGCATACCATCATACAATAAATAACGTGAATTAATTAAAAGTGAATTTATTTGATATTAATTTACATGATTTTGCAATTAATTTTTACATTTGTATAGTCTTAAATGTGCTTTATTGTATGTGACAAATGGTTTGTATTATTCTAAAGGTGTAATTATGCGTAAACAAAAGTTACTAGCAGATGAAGGCGTAGGTTATTATTTGATTATTAGCATTATTTAGATATATATTTCTTAATTTTTACTTTAATCTCTGGTATGGAATTTGTAGAATGGGAGATGATTAAGGTCAGATGTGATATCAAAGTGCATAAAATCCTTGTCACATTAACGACAGAAATGAACTTACGCCTGCAACATGTCTGGGATATCGCAAGGTAAACAAATTTATTAACCATATTACATAAAATTTAGCCATTAGTAATAAGTGTAACTTCCAAAATGAATACACAATATATAAATAGTAAAATGATTTAAATATTAGTCAAATTATATCAATAGTTAAAATATTTATTAGATTTTTCTGTTAACTAAGCTTAAAATCCGTAAATCATTATAAATGTAAGCTTTGACATAAGGAGTTGCTTAAGATTTTTATGGTGGAATTATACATAGAAAAATTTTTGGGAGGCATTGACCTCTTCTTCTGGATAGAGGTGGATAAAGCTGTTATTATTTTCATTCTTCTGTTAAAATAATTTGTTTTATGTTTTTTCAATAATATAGTAATTTACATAGATAGTATTTTACTTTATTCACCATTTTATGGAATTTTAAATTATTTTTTTCATAAATGTAATAATTATTAGCTATTAATAGCTAATTGTAGTAATAATTAATACTACAAATAACTAATAATATTTAATTTTTTATATGCGTTAAAGATAATTTATTTATATAAATAATCAATTTTTAGTTTATGGTTAATTGTAAAAATCAAATTGAGCGTAATAATAGATAAAGGACGCGGGCAAGCAAATTATTTTCAAAACATGTTATTTGCGTATCAAATTCCACGTTTATTATTTACTTTAGCTAGAAAAAATAGCTGTGAAGTCTCACGGGACACCTTGGCACAATTAATTGGTCACCATAATAATAATAGTAACAATAATAACCCATACACTCAAACTTGACCCGTGTCCATAAAACCGCAACTACTTACGATCATTACTGTTGTAATGTGCTAACAGTTTTCATGATCTTGTCAAAAGCAAAGAGAGTGTTGTATATTTGCTTAAGGATAAAAGTATTAATTAGAATGACGCACACACGCAAATCGTTAGATTTTTTTATAGTGCCATCCTTTATAATTTTGTTATGTATGCAGCAATTCTAATATCTTACCTCGTATTCCAAAATATAATTTTAAAATGGTTTTTATAAAAATACTTAAGATGGCTTTTTTAATGTTATAATTAAGTATCATTTTATTTGGTGTTTGCACAAGAAAATATTTGCTAACTCTCTAAACACTATTGTACTAAGTAATTATATTCATTAAGGAGGGATTTCATCTTTATACTATCCCTGTGTCATACCCCAATGTAGAGAATCAAAAAAGTTAGCGGATCTACTTTTTAACTATAACTGTAAGTGCAAATTTAAAAAGAAAAATGTTTAAAAAAAATTTTTTGAACAGGATCGTAATAATACTGTTAGTACCAGATGTTTTAGTCATTTCCAAAATGATGAGCAATAAAAAATGAGATTTGTAGTTGATTATGATCTTTATAATAAACAAATAGCATTTTGTTTATGATTTTTAAGAAATATTTCGTTTTTTAGCTTCGATGCGATGCTTAGAAGGTGTTAGTTGTACTATGATGTGATTTTTTGTGTCTATTACTGAACCGATTTCTTTCAACGATACGTCAAAAGATCACAAATCGTATTTAATCGAAGACACTATTCTCAAAAATTGAAAAAATTTCCCTCGTTCTCCGTAAAGGGGGGAAACCTCCTAAAAAATTACAAATTTTAATATTGCTAATTTTCGAAATTTTTTCAAATTTTTTACTTAAAACTGCCATAACTTTCTTAAAAACCTTAGTTATTCTTTAATGTCATTTGTATAAGAAAATGTTTTATGTTCCATTTTAGAGCCATATCTCAAAAAAAGGCATTTCGAGAAAACCGACATCAAATATTCGACCTTCCATTAGAGTTAGCGGAATATTGTTTGTTACTTTTTTTTCAGTATTTATATTATGTTGAAGTCAAATTTTACTTATGTAGCTTGTATATTTTCTAGACGAAACATGAACTACCATAAGCTAATATCAGAATTTAATAAAGTTTTATTCTATGATTTAACGAATTATATTTTGGATGTGTGCCTCATTAATATTCAGTTACAGTTTAATTAGACATGGTGTTTTTGGTTTGTTATGCAATGGTTTTAAAAACTACACGAATAATTATTTATTACATAATGAATGCGATGCGCTTTAAACAATGATATTATTTTATTCTCACTGAATCCTTAGTTTAATAAGACAAAACACTATAAATTAATTAGCAAAAAGGTTATAGTAAAATTTTAAAAAATTATTTATTTATACTTTAAGTCATATTTTTCTAATCGAACATTCAAGATTCATAACGTTAAATTTATTTAAAATTATACAATTGTTTTCAATTATAACCGTTAAAAATAATTAACTTAGGGAGTGTGAGCATAGTAAAATGATTTTTTAAATTAAATTATTGAACTTAAAGTGTCAATATTACCAAAAGTATTAAAGTGTACGTAAGTTATTAGTTAACTAGTGGTTTATTGGTTAAAAAGTATTCTTGGAGTTTTTCTTTTTTTTTTTTTTAATAAAAAGATAGGTTCAAGTTGTATGTATTTCTAATGCATTTCATATGTAATTTTTAATGGCAAATAGTTAATACTGTTAACTTGTTTAACTGTTATTTAATAATTAGATATATCTTTAAAAATAATATTTTATATGACAGTTTGTATTACGGTAAGCTGTATATGACACGGTTTTTATTTAAATCTTCATCTTCTTAAATGCTTTGTTAGTGTTGTATAAACACACATTATTAATGCACAATAATGCAACCACTACATGGTTTATATTTATTTTTATTTTACATCAGGAAAGTGGAAATAGAAAGTGACACGTGCACTTAACACATACTTAGTACTCCGTATAAAGAAGTGTTTTCTTATATCTATGAATTGCCTGTAAATAGTCATATAGGTATGTAATGTTTTCCAAGTACTAAGAGACATGTTGTTAGAAATGGTTGATATGCTAATGGTACAATAGAATATTAAAATATTGAGATGGGAAATACCTACAATAATGTTATATTTTAGTTACTAATCTGTCGATAGTCTTCAAAAGCTGTTGTAATTGGTTAAGAGACTGTGACCTAATGTTATTTATTTATTTATAAGATAACACCCTCGAAGGGCAATGTAGTACAGGTAGTAATATAATAATATAAATACAATTTTAAAAAATTAACAATATACAGTGATACATTTATAAAATTAAGGTGAACAATAATTAGATATTAAGTATAAAAATTATATAAATTAGAAGTAATGAATTATTATGAATATAACATTAAATATTTGTGTTAGAATGATTATTATTAGTTATTACACATTTTAATTTGTTAGGACAATCATAAAAAAAATCAAAGTTAGAAACTAAAAACTATCAAAACTAAAAAGGCATATTTTACAAGTTTTCAATTTGTATTATTGCTATCTCTTTTATTTGGTACATAAAAACGTTTTTTCATTGAATATGACGTAATTTTTAATAATATTCGCTACATTAACTCAATCAGGTTTCAAGCGGAATAATATTGTCACTACCACGCGACAACTACAGTAAGCTACTGAATGTTTCGGGATAACATTAGAATAAACATAAATTTAGTACATCATATTAGCACAAGTAAAACCCGTCATCACGCATTCCAAAAAACAGACCCTGAAATCAATGAATCTTCACATTATAATTAATTAATGGCGTCAACCATAATCGTAGATGACCTAGTCTAGCCTATCACACGTATTATGCAGTGACAACATTTGTAATAATATTTCTAAGTGATCAAATCAATACTGTGTCTAAAAATCTTAAAATTGATAAGCACTTAGATTTTCTAAAAGTTTTCATTTGATTTTAATTATTGTAACTATTAGGTTTTTAAATTATTATTACATTAATTTCCTCAAATTTGCATCAAAGCTAAAACGGAAGAAAATGTTTGTGTAAACACTCTTAGCTTTATAACTATATATTCATTGTACATTATGAATACTGAATCGAAAAACTTTTTGGTGTGATTAAAATGTACATGCGTTCAAGTCTTCATGCAGATATCATGTTTCAAAAATTATAAATTGTGTGGCCGTTTTCATTTTGGTCTGCAATAATTGTGATGAACAAATTATCGTGTGAGGTTTTTATACGGAGGAGAAATAGTTGCCTTGGTCAAAATGTCAATGTTATTTTTAAGTAAAGGTTTACATGTAGGCGAACAAAATAAATATTTTCTGTGGTCTTTTTAAATTTTAATCCTAGATTCCACAATTTAATAAAGTGCAGAGTAAACAATAGTGTAATTTTCTAAATAGTTTTATTATAAATAAATGGTATTCATTTATTTACTTTAATTTTTCGATATACATGGTGAATATCTTACGATATGAATTATTATAAAATTATTGTATACATATAGATTACCCTAAACATAAAATAAAACAAAATAATAATTATTACATTTTAACACTCATCCTGATAATGGCAGTCTCTCTGCCTTTCTTATTTTGAACTTGAAAATCCGTCGGTGTTAGACAAATTTTATAAAAATTGCATGTGCATTATTGTTTACATAGAAATTTGTGATAAACACTTCCTAGTTAGAGTTAAAATATTTATACAGTTCGCTATAACAAAAGTGCTCAAATAAAGCTATTATCTATATATATACTATCCAAAGTTAAATCATTTTTAAAGTATTTTACTCATTTAGTTTGAATAATATTTTTATCATAAATAATTTTTAAGATATACCATCAACAATAATAATTTTATTAATACAATTTTGATGATAAATTTTATAATTGTTTTAGACTCTTAAGATAGTTGGCTTATTTTATCTTTTTAGTTGCAATCAAGTTTTGTGGTACCTATAATTCAACTTGAAATTTTTAATGCGATAAGATTAAATAGATAAGTTTATCCAAATTTTATTCATAAATTACAAAATAATTGTTTTCTTTTTGAATCAATAAAAGTTTAATGGATTAACATCAATGTATCACACTGGTATGGATATAAACCAGAACAAAAATACAAAAATTTGTAGATTTTTTTTTCTGGTATTATCTCATGCTATCATAAGCTTTTTTATGGGTATATAAGATTATTCATAAAAACAGGATAGCTGTGATTCAGTTCTGATTTATGAAATCATAAAAATTCAATCTTTACTGTTATTATTTCCAAATTATTAAACTTATTAATTAGTGTTGAAAGTTAAATTTTTTTGTAAAAAATATATTTGCAATCAGTTGTTTTAATTAAATACTGATTTATACCTCAAATATTTCTGAAGATGATTAAGGAATCATAAATGTATAGTGAAATAATCTCAGAGTAAAAATAATATTATTACAATGAAATTACAATTCAGCAAGTTATGACCTTGTCCGGAATTCACATAGCAATAAAAAAACGAGTCACCAATGAAGTTGTAGCCATTAATTTTATGTATACAATTATTTTATAAAATTTATATACATAAAATTTATAATTTATGTACGTACTAATTAAATAAAATTTGACGAAAATTATGTTCATCCCTTTACTAATACTTGTTACTTTCAATTGAAAATTTATAAAGCAATGAATATTCAACTAAAATAAGATTTTATTGAACGAAATAAAATGGAATATATGAATTTTCTGAATTATTATTGTGTTCAGAGTGTTATACGCACTAGGTTAGCAGCGTTTTTACTATTTCTCTTATTTTCTTTAATATATAAGGACTGATTGATAGAAAGAGTTATAGAATGTTTAAAATATTTATATTAACTACAAAACATTTTAACTTTTTAGATGAACATCTGTAATTTTTTTTATTATATTCAATTATTTATCATATTGACTCTACTTTATAGCATCGGATTGGGAAAAAAAGGTTCACCGTAATTTTTAATCTAAAGGGTCCTCAATGACATATTTGTTTTTGTTCATCAGTTTTTTTCACTTTTGATTTCTTTTATAAAATGAATCCTTACTTCAATATTTATAAAAAAAAATTCAATCAAGTTATCAAGGACTTGAGTCAGCTTTTTTAAAAAGTAATTCTTTCTCGTTACCTTTTTCAGTCATTTAAGCATTTATAATTATATTATTTAATTATTATATTTAGCATTTAATAAAAAAAAAAAAAAATTTATTTTAAATTAATTAAATAACCAAATGAACTCAATATAGAAAACATACTAACATACCAATATTAAAACAACGTATAATACAGACAATGTAAATTGTGATCATCTAATATTCGATAAAAAATTGTCTAAAATTAAGAATATATTAAAAATATTAATAAAAAATTAAAAAATCTTTAATTCATAGTAAAGACATAGTACCGATGTTAGCATTGTTCCCGAAGTACCAATCTGAAAATTTTACTTAATTTTTGTAGCTTATTGAATTAAATATTTATTTATAATAAGTTTTAAATAATATTAGTCATAAATCATATTATTATATAAAAATTTCTGTTAATCGTCTCAAATAAACACTTGTTAAACTTAAGGATATTTGATTATTTATGAATAAACTTTATCTATTGTTTTGATCTGTTTTATAAATTATGCCACAGATTAAGGCTGTATCAACCTAAATTGTTATTAGTTACTTTATTCAATTCCATTATAAACTCAAGTGCTAGTATTCAGACATGTATGTGCATATATCAAAGTAATAAGCTGCTGTAAGTATATCTACAGATAAACCTAAACCATCTTTGAAAAAAATTTTGTTTTTGATAATATATTTTAAGTGACTTACATTTTCCTTTCATGCGCACATTTTTTAGCTTTGATGCGAAGTTGAGAAGATACTATTTTATTATGATATGTTTTAGGATTATGATGTTTTATCACGCTGGACCAAATTTGATAAACAATACGTCAAAAGATAACAAATCGTATCTAGTCGAAGACATAACTCTCAAAAATAGAAAAAATTTCCCTCGTTCCCCGTAAATGGGGGTTATATCCAAAAAAATTACAAATTTAAAAATCGCTAATTTTCGACATTTTTTAGCTTCGATGCGAAGCTGAGAAGGTATTAATTTTACCATGATGTGTTTTTTTTTTTTTATGTTGTTGCCACTTTTTCTCAGCTCTCACTGGACCGATTTCTTTCAACAATACGTCAAAAGATCACAAATCGTATCTAGTTGAAGACATTACCCTTAAAAATTTGACATCGTTCCCCGCAAATAGGGAAAATCTCCAAAAAAAATAAAAATTTAAAAATCGATAAATTTTATAATTTTTTTCAGTTTTAGCTTCGATGCGAAGCTGAGAAGGTATTGGTTTTACTATGATGTGTTTTTTTTTTTTTTTGTGTCTGTTACCACTTTTTCTCAGCTCTCACCGAACGGATTTCTTTCAACGATACGTCAAAAGATCACAAATCGTATCTAGTCGAAGACATTACCCTTCAAAATTGAAAAAATTTCCCTCGTTCCCCGTAAATGGGGGAAACCTCCAAAAAAATTACAAATTTAAAAATCGCTAATTTTCGAAATTTTTTCAATTTTTTTTACTAAAAACTGCCGTAACTTTTTCAAAAATGAACATTTGAATATAATTTTTTTTTTAGAGATGTTTGATGTCTTTACCTATCATTTGGTATATTTTTTTTGTAAATCTGACATTTAACCTGCCCACAGGGGGGGATTTAAAATGACAACTTTTTCACGAAAAATTAACTTTTTTAACTTGATTTTTGAAAATGTTCCGGATAGTCTGACACTTTTATATATATCTTAAATTAAAGCTAATGTAATGTACTTTAATTTGAAAAAAAAAAATTTGACCTCTGGACTTGTCTTCACGGCGAAAATGGCTACCGAATGCTATTTTCGTGTGAAAATTCTCGATTTTATTATTTATATTATATTTAACTTTATAATGCTATAACTTATTGAAAAGTTTATGGATCCACACAATTTTTTTATGAGAAATAATATTTTTTAATAAACCCTTTTTCATTCGACATACTTTATCTTAATCGAGATATTAATAAGGAACCAGCAGATCAAGTAGCTTTTGGAATAAAACATCAATTTTTTTTAAATTAAACACTATCTAAAGATTTACATCGAAGCGTTTATTTTTGATAGTGATTTTAATCACTGTCA
Source organism: Daktulosphaira vitifoliae (assembly GCF_025091365.1). Taxonomy (NCBI): domain Eukaryota; kingdom Metazoa; phylum Arthropoda; class Insecta; order Hemiptera; family Phylloxeridae; genus Daktulosphaira; species Daktulosphaira vitifoliae. The sequence continues at coordinate 2,681,877 of NW_026099573.1, read as the reverse complement.
GATATCATTGTACTATCATTATACTTGATCCAACTATGCCACGTCACCACTGTGCCGCGACCCCCCTGTGCTGGGTTTTTTTTTTCTTAAAACTTCCATAACTTTTTCAAAAATCAACAAATCAACATAATTTTTTTTTATACTAAGACCTTAGATATTTCCCTTTTCATTTAATATCATTTTTTTGAAAATCTAACACTTAACCTGCTCATTGGAGGGGATTGAAAATAGAAATTTTTTTACAAAAACTAACTATTTTTATAATGCTATAACTTTTGGAAAAATGTATGGATCAATATTATTATTTTTTATAAATAATTTTTGATATACCTCTTTCATCTGACATACTTTTTTTTTAAATCAGATCATATCTCTTTATACAAGGGAGGTCAAAACTTTAAACATGCATATTGAAACTAGGACATTTTCAATTTAATTTTTTGAAAGTGTTCCGGAAATACTGACACTTTTATATACATCTTAAATTAAAGCTTATGTAATATACATTATTTGAAAAAAAATATTTGACCTCTGGATTTGTCTACATGATGAAAATGAACACCATATTCAAAAATATGCTATTTTTATGTTAAAATTCTGGATTTTGTATTTTTTTTTTTATTTTATAATACCTGACAAATACAGAATATAATACGGAAGTGACGTATGTACGGAGTCGGTAACACTTGTGTTTTACGCGCTTAGGGCACAAGGTTTTTTCATGTGTCAAAAAATTATAAAAAAAAATTTAACAATATAGGCGCACTACATTAACCGATAGACTAACTGAGTATTTAAATTTAATCGTTTGATTGAAGTCAAACTAATATTCCTAATGAACAATTGTAATCATTATTAGAAGTAAAATCAATATTTCGCATTGGTGAAATTACCAAATTATTTTGTATATTTTTTAATAGACTGTATTATATAGGGTAAATTTGATAGATAACAGCTAGATAGAAAATTAACTAATTAAACTAAAGTCAAGATAAATTTATTTTTATGATTACAAAGTGTAAAGGTTGAATTTGACCACTAAGAAAACTAACATGCATGAATTTAAATGATTACCAAACTATTCTTTAAAAACTAGTAATACAATTAAAAGTTCAATTATTATTTGATTTATAAAAATGCAAGATATTTCCTAAACTACTAGTAAGGGACCAATAGGAACAATTTATCAATAAAGTTTGTCATGTAAGGAACTTAAGGTGATATTGACAACTAATATTCAATTTTGTGAGTTTTAGTGTGATTTTTCAAATCAAGAAATCAGTTAGTTCCTGAAAGACAAGAGAAATTCAAGTTTATGTAATTACAAATGTTAGTGTAGACAAGAAATATGAAAATATTGAATATTAGAGACTGGTCAACAATGAATTTTAATAATTATAGTTAATTTTGCATGAAATTTTGTAAATGAGTAAAACAATTATGAGATTCAACTGGATAAAGTTTTACCATCCACATTAATGGAGTATTACAATTCTAGTGATTGATTTTAATAATAATCGTAAGATTCTGACTTTGACTATTAAATGTACTACTAAACAATATTTGTTCAACATGACAACTACAAAATTTGTAATAATTAACTTATATTACCAATAGACCAGTATTTTACTAAGAAATTTGAAATCAACCACGAGGTTTTTAAAACTTGATTTAAGAATTAATGAGAAAAATTGTTGTAAGCAAAATTTCCTACAAACTACAATATTTATGAGTATTACCGTTACAAATTTGTCAACAAGATGACAAAGACAATTTTGGTGAGACAAAAATGTGCTTGAATAAAAAAGGTGACTCGACGAAACGACGAAAAAACATTTGTAAACAGCTAGGCAATCCAAAAGCGAGCGGGCGATGATTTTCAAGCGCATAACCGCTACCCCGACAGATTAACTTGACCAGTGATAAAAGAAACGATAGGTGACAATGACTTAACAATAAAGTTTGGTAGACGCAAACAAACAGAAGGGTTCCTCTTTCCAAAATGACATATTTTATAGGTCTTATTGTAATTTTAAATTTGTTTTTAGTTTACGGAAAAATTGCTATAGGTGATTTATCGGATTTTGGAAACCTACTACAGAATTATGTTTTATTAAAAAAATTANTACGTATCCGCGACTTTTCATTAATTTTTTTGTGGCTTTTGAGTTTAATATTTTTAATATTTTTTAGTTTTTTTAAATTAATAATATTTTTAATATAGTTTTAATTTTACTTAATTAACTAGCCACAAGTGATCAATTTTTATTATTATATTTTATTATATCTTACTAAATTTTAAATGATTATCAAAAGTATCCCATTTATATGAGAAGTTGTAAAAAATGATTTATTTTTAGATTTTATTTTACTTAGTGTTTTTCATATTTTGGAGTTAGTGAATATTTTACAGAATAAAATATAACGTGCCAAATATAAGAGCAAATTTATAATAAATGGCGAAATTCCTATTAAGGTTTAAAGCTTCTTAGGTTTACATTTATGTTAATATTTTGACCCAAATATTTACTGCAATCAGTTTTACAAAAATAAATATGCATTTATCATGAAAATGTAAATTATTGAAGCTTGGTGTAGTTGAGTCAATAATTTAACGGCGCAACTGTCAATAGCATATGTTACACGGCTGCAATACAGCAAATGATTTCATTAAGTTTAAAACCAGGCGTATTTGATCTATAATTAAAACATATATACCACATCATTGTTTTAAATTAGAATATTATTTACACCAGCAGTACACTAATGCTTATTCAATGAATATTTCAAAATTGTCTTACTCGATGTAAAAAAAAAATAAACTTGATATAGTTTACCTCTGATGTACAAAAATAAATAGCAGCTTTATTAATTATTTATAATTGTTATTATATAATATTTATAGTTAAAAAAATTGTATTATATAGAAAATTAATATAATTATCGTAATGTAACTTTTGAAATGGAAGGAAAAAAAGGAAAAAACTTTAATTTGTTTACTAATATTTATAATGCTAATAAACATACAAACTAATGTATCTCAAGATGATTTTATGATAACACGATATGTTATCGATAAATTTAAACAAATTAAATTTTACCACTGAATTTTTAATATCTTCGTTTTACCACGTGTCATTTATATATGTACAATTATTTTATTAGGAATGTTCTAGTCTTTAACTTAAATAAACAATACAAATTAAAAAAAAATACATTATTTTATTTATAACTGAATATAGTAACATCATTTTATTTTCTGTGATATATTTTTATGTTCTTCGAACAAAATATTTTTTATGTTTGTTGGAAACAAATTAAAACTAAATGTTATAATGTTTATTCACTGACATTTTTATAAATCATGTTATTGATTTTTTAAATTTCATTTTTTTGGTAATTATGTATATAATAAATGTTTAATTTAATTTCTTGATCATTCATTTATTATAAAAGATATAATATACTTAATTTATAGTAAATGATGTGTGTTTATGAATTTTTAATGAAATATAATATAAATTAATTTGTAATTTTAAATAGATATAACAAAAATAAAATATGACAGATTTAAGTTTGTTGATATCTTTTGTGATGCTCATATACTCTAAAACTGATGGAAATAAAAATTGTTTGACACTACCAATGGGTAATAAATAAAATTATTATTTAAATTTTTATTATTAAAATATTAATATTATCAAAAGTGGCGCAACCAGTAGTAGGATTAGAGGTCGTAACCCATTTTTACAAAACAGAAAAAATTCTTAAAATATGTCGTTTTGCTTATCAAGGTAATTTTAACTACTTTTCTTCGAAATAAAATTTATAAAACCTTCCGAAAAAATTGGGATCGTGTCATTGCGCATAACAGTTATAACTATACCTTATTTAACTAACTCGATAAGAACTGTTTCGAAATTAGAGAAGACTCCAATAAAATTTAAACTAAGTCGATTATTATACAGGGTGATTTTTTTATCATAACCCACTCAATTACTTGCAGAATAATAATAATTTAAACATTTTTTTTTTTCATTATCTTTAGTTACACATTATTCTTGAATTTTTAACTATGTAATACTTTTTAAGTTCATCCCTTATGCCTTGTAAGGGGGTCAACTTTGTTTTTTTAAATGGTAACACATATTTTTAATTTATTAAAATGTTTGAGTTTTTAATTTAATAGTAAATGGCATTTGAATTTTTAATATAACTTAATTCGTTTATTAGATATAATCATTTAAAGTTTCAAATTTTTGAATTAATATACAGGTATAATACACAAGGGATTACAAATACAGGTAGCTAATTGGTTTTTTATAACATCGATATTAGCAGGTACACAGCATTGTTATTATCAATTGTAGTAAGGCACATTGTTATGAGTTTATAAATACACTAACTGACAATACAGAAAGTATATCTATTGATAATCATAATTGATAATAAACAATCCGTGACTGAGACAGCAATGTCATAAAAATCCAATTAGCTACCTGTATTTACAATCCCATGTGTATTATACATGTATATTAACTCAAAATTTTGAAACTTTAAATGTTTATATCTAATAAGCTAATAAAGTTATATTAAAAATTCAAATGCCATTTACTATTAAATTAAAAACTCAAACATTTTATTAAATTAAAAATATGTGTTACCATTTAAAAAAACAAAGTTGACCCCCCTCCAAGGCATAAGGGATGAACTTAAAAAGTATTACATAGTTAAAAATTCAAGAATAATGTGTAACTAAAGATAATAAAACAAAAAAAGGTTTAAATTATTATTATTCTGCGAGTAATTGAGTGGGTTATGATAAAAAAATCACCCTGTATAGTTGTATAAAAAATAAATACATGTAATTGTTTTTTGATATACATAGGAAAAAGACTCTTATCGAAAATAGTATTTTGCTAGACAGAAATTCAATAAACGTTCTCACAATATTTCTCTATGACTTATTCGACTTGAAAATCAAAAATTGCAAAATTTCTGTAGAAATTCTTTATTTTTTTTAATTTTGCAATAACTTTTCTAGAAATTCCGGATCGTCCTGTTCTATTTTAACCTATATAAAATTGAAATTCTAATCATAGCTTAATATATATATAGCAGTGTAAGAACTAACTTATATACATTTCTAACTATTCAACTTCATATAGGAACCGTCATATTTGGCCGTCTGTTTCATATTCTAATTAGTATGAAAAGTACCATGTCGGTATTGAGACAAAATCGAAATGATAAAAACCGTTATGAAATCAAAACAAACCCAGCACAGGGGGTCGCGGCACAGTGATGACGTGGCATAGTTGGGTCAAGTATAATGATAGTACAATGATATCTGACAGTAATTAAAATCACTATCATAAACAACGCTTCGATGCAAATCTTTAGATTGTGTTTAATTTTAAAAATATGGTCAATTACTCCAAAAGCTACACGAATTCCTATTTCCTTATTAATATCCTGATTACAAGTCTTATGATTTATATGTGTAATATATGAATATATATACAGGGTGGCCCACCACTCACTGACAACTTAAATAACTTTTGATCCAGTTAATATTTTTAGCTGATTTTTTTTTTAAATAATAGTTATACGTTAGGTCTATAGCTATATCTCAATAATTAATTTTTTTACATTTTATTAAAAATATTAATTATTTTTAAATTTTAAATAAAATGTAAAAAAAAAATCTAAGATAGCTATTTTGTAGAGTAGAATTTAAGAAAAATTTTAGTAAAAAAATATCTTATTAATATTCAGTAGTAAATATTCTGTAGCGTTTTGAAGTTTGTGAAAATTTGAATTTTCATGTACTATTTTACGGTTATAAACATTGAAATACGTATTGAGAAAAGGACAGAAGAAAACGCTATCTTTTCATGATTACTGTGTATACATATGATGATAGTGTGTATACATTACAAACTTGGCATAAATACCATGATAAGAAATTAGATAAGGCAATTATTACTTATCACTCTCATTCAAAAGTATATTGAAAAGATAGCGTTTTCTTCTGTCCTTTTCTCAATACGTATTTCAATGTTTAATACCGTAAAATAGTACATGAAAATTCAAATTTTCACAAACTTCAAAACGCTACAGAATATTTACTACTGAATATTAATAAGATATTTTTTTACTAAAATTTTTCTTAAATTCTACTCTACAAAATAGCTATCTTAGATTTTTTTTTTACATTTTATTTAAAATTTAAAAATAATTAATATTTTTAATAAAATGTAAAAAATTAATTATTGAGATATAGCTATAGACCTAACGTATAACTATTATTTAAAAAAAAAATCAGCTAAAAATATTAACTGGATCAAAAGTTATTTAAGTTGTCAGTGAGTGGTGGGCCACCCTGTATAAATGTATAAAGGTAAATGGTGATATTTAAAAAAAAACATGTCGAATGAAAGAGGGATATAAATATTATTTCTCATAAAAAAATTGTATTGATCCATACACTTTTGAATAAGTTATAGCATAATAAAGTTAAAAATATAAAATCGAGAATTTTCACACAAAAAAAGCATTTGGTAGCCATTTTCACCGTGAAGACAAAATAAAGTCCGAAATTTTATATTCCATAATAAAGTACATTACATTAGCATTAATTTAAGATATATATATAAAAGTGTCAGTATTTCCAGAACACTTTCAAAAGTTAAGTTGAAAAAGTAAATTTTTTGTGAAAAAGTTGTCATTTTAAATCCCTCCCTGTGGGCAGGTAAATGGTCATATTTTTAAAAAATATATACCAAATGATAGGTAAAGACATCATGCATCTATAAAAAAAATTATATTGATTTAGTCATTTTTAAAAAAGTTATACAAGTTTTAAGTAAAAAAAAATTTTAAAAATTAGCGATTTTTAAATTTGTAATTTTTTTGGAGATTTCCCCCATTTACGGGGAACGAGGAAAATATTTGAGGGTAATGTCTTTGACTAGATACGATTTGTGATCTCTTGACGTATCGTTGAAAGTAATCGGTTTGGTGAAAGCTGAGAAAAAGTGGTAACAAACACAAAAAAAAAACATCATAGTAAAATTAATACCTTCTCAGCTTTGCATCGAAGCTAAAAATAAATGATTTTTGAATAAATTACAATTATATAAATTATTGTAAAATTTAACAAATTTTTTTTTTGAAGATTTTTTCCTAATAGTGATTTTAAATACTTTCTGATATTATTTTTATTTATTTTATATTTTTATCTATGCTTGTCCCAACTATGCCAAAAACCCACTATGACACAACTCCACTGTCCTGAGTTTTTTTATTTTTAAATAATGATAACCAAAAACTAATTAATATCATTACTTTTTATTACATTTTGTTCATTTTTGAGAAAAAACTTGTAATGATAAGGGTTGTATACTTAATAAATCACATTGAATACTAAAAATACTTAACGGAAATAAATATTTTTAACAGAATGTGCATATGAAATAGCTAAAACTAGTAAGACATAACATTTTACAAATTTTTATTTGTCTTAGTTTATATATTTTTTTCTTTAAAATTAAATAAATATTTAATGTTCTTACTAAAGTAATTTACTTTCAGATCTCGTGCTGAAAAATGTTGCAACTAGTAATCAAAGTAAGTAATTTTATATATTCTATTTTTAATTAAAATGTTTTTAATGTTATACTAGTTGATTGATTAAATAATGATATCGAAATTTTGTTAATAAATTGTCTCATTTAGGCTATTATGAATTTTTAGTGAACTGCTAACAATAAAAACGTTATAAAATGCAGTTTATAACATAATAATAATATTAATACCATATTATATATATATCGAGTAAGTCATAAAGATATGACAAATTAAATAACTATTCATACAATTATTACGTGTAGGATCAGAGGAACGTATCAACTAAAGAAAATTCATTTTTCAAATACTTTTATCCAATTATTTTTGTTAACTTTTGTTTTAGCTATGTAACTTTAGAGGTAATTTAACTAAACCTATAACTTCCTACTTTAAGAGTTCTAATGTTGTAATAGTCAATTCTACAAATGAAATAAGCAATTTAATAAAAAAAATAATTTTTTTTTAGTTAATACAGTTTCTCTGATCTTATATTGACGAACATATTGTTAAATTTTTTTTAAAGAACTAACTATTGTGTTCTTAGATTATGTTTAAAGTATTTTTTTTTATTATTTTTCGCTAATAAAAATTAAAAATTTTTTTTGAAATTTTTCATAATTTTAAAATAGCCCTTCTTACTTTCAAACATTTTAAAACAAGTACTCATGAAGTTATAATCTTTTAATACATAGAGCGTGGGTGTAACCTGTAGAGGTGTACATTTCATAATTTTAAGTATAATAAAAATTGAATTTTCATATTAGTACTAAATAATACAAAAATATGCTCTGTACGTGGTCTCATGAGGTAATAATTATCTTTAAAAAGATTTTAACGAAATGATAATTGGATCAAACGTTATTGGAAATTTCATATCTTCATGTCTCTCTCTTTATACAAAGTTCAGTGATTTTCTTTGTACTATAAAATTATCTAAAAGAGTATTAAAATATTTTTTAGAAGACCTAGAATTCATACTAACTTCAATATTATTGCAAACTAATGGTAAGTATCAAACATTTAGTATTAAAATACAATTTTTCTACAATAGGTTTGATTATTGATTTTTTATTTATTTGAAAATTAATAATATTTAATATAAATGTAACCATACATTTATTTAAGAACTTTTAAACAATAAAATCTTATACTAAAAAGTGGAGAGTTACTAGACCAAGTCATCATACAGAATCATAGGTTTAATCACTAATATATATAACTAATACATAACTCTTGGTTTAAGACTTTAGGTCTTTCCAGAGATTCTCCTTCAGAGGTCCCTCTTTATATACCTATTATTATGTTTCTCCATAGGCTTAAAAAAAAAAAGAAGTGAGACTTATTAGTCTGTAGGATTTGGCTTCATAGTAGTTAAGGTGTAAACACCACCCTGACCTTTTGCCAGCTGTCTGGTTGATAGTCGGAGGTTAGACATGTTCTAAATATATTGCAGAAATAAGGACGATTAGATCTAGCCCCTCTTGTAGAAGTGCAGGGAATATTTCATCATTTATTATAAAAATTTTAATTAAATTTATATATTGGTAAATTTAAAAAGAGCTCTTGGTATTTATTATATAGTTGCTTTAACAAATGTACACATTAAAAATATTGTATTAAATTAATTACATATTTTTTTATAAGGGGATGTATTGCTATCAATATTTCCATCAACTCATCATTTGGGTATGTAGTAATAATTAATACACTTTGGAAATTTGTCAAGAGTACTTAAAAGATTTGATTTAAATAAAACCATATTACAGAATCATCATCAAAAGAACTAAGTAAGTACTTAACGGACTATTTTATGAGCTGAGTTACCGGTTTGTTGAAATTTAGTTATTAATAGAATTATATATAGTCGGTAAACAGTAAACTTTTTATGTTATGAGCGTTGTGTGTATTTTATATATTTTTTTCTTTTTGGCTAGTGACGGCACATTATGATTATTTAAATTATTTCATAGGCATTCGTTTCAGACTGATGTTTTTGTTAGTTAATCTACATATATATAATATTTATTATCTACTTATATATTATTAAACAAATAGATTTTGAATTTTTTTAAGTATTTTGTGGAATACATAAAATTACTGGGTTGTTTTTTTAACATCATGCCTCAATTGTCAAAAATTGTTCCAATAATTATTGTACTTCATTATCCTTATTAGAAAGAACTTTCTTTGTTTTTTTATAGGAATAGAAATCTAATGATTTTATTACATTTTGGAAGAACAGTTTAATTATAGTTTAAATAATTAGACTAGAATAACAAACAATTTAATTTATAATTTTTAAGTTGGATAAATAATATGTTTGTTGATTTCAATTACTTGAGTTGGATAAACTCATGAACATTGTTTCGTTAAACCGAAATTCAATTATATGATAACAATTTTTTATTTATCATGTTTATATCAAATATTTTCTGTCGATAATATTATATTTATTTTGGAAACACCAAAATATAAATAAAAATACATTATAATACTTTCATTTCTCATTTTATCAGAAAAAAATCGTTTATTACAGGAAATTATTTGATAAACATCAAGGAAAAAGAACAAGCTCTTCGAAAATCAATTAAAAATAATACAAGTAAAATAATATTATTATTGATAAAATTAAAAAGTGAAGTATCACTGTATCTTATTGCTTAATTTATAGTACATAGGCACAAAGCAGTGGGGACGTAGGAGTCTAGTGTTCAAATATTAAAAAAATTAACGATTTTTTCATAAATTTATAACCATATTTATAGCAAATAAATTTTATAGATTTAAAAAATTTTATTAATTATATTTATTTGTAAGATTTTACGTGATAAGTATATATGAAACTTGCGCTTTTTTTTATTTATTGTACTTGCATTGAAATATTTTTTCATTGAAAAAAACAATAACTTTTGTATTTTTTCGCACATATATTTGATTAAATTTTACAACCTTTATAATAATAATAATTCTTAATAATTGCATGCTTAGTTAAATTTTAATCTTAGTAATTAAATATAATTTAAACATATTTATTTTAAGGTATACTAACACCAAAATGGGGTGATGTTAAAAAAGGTAAGTTCTTATAAAAAATTATCTATACATGAGAGTTGCCTCTGAAAATACTATAAAATGTATTCTTATTATTTATCTTATAATATTCTTATAATATAATATTCTTATCATATACTTATATAATCAAATTGGAAACTAAATTAATCCAACTGTAGTATAGTTAAAAAGAATATTCAGTAAGTAAGGAAACATGTTTTTATTGTTCTCATTGTTTATAACGATTTACCTGTTACGTATTGAACACACTGTATATTTATTAATACATTATACTTATATATTTTATTATATATTTGTGTTTGGTACGATTTAAAGTTATATTATGACCTTTTTTCATTTCTAAATTATTAATACAGAAATACCTAAATTTAAAATTCTCTCTATTATATTTGAAAAGTTTTCAAAAAACATTATTTGTAATATAAACCATATAGCTTAAAAAGGAATTATTATTTATTTTTGTCAAGAAATAATTCCTTTTATTCCTTTTAAATATTATAAATTCAATAAAAATATCTGTCAATTATTTTTATTATAATTTTATAGAAATACCTAGATTGCTAAATTATGACAAGCAAGTAATACTGCGAAAACAAATAATTCAAGATTTTGTTCAATGGAAATTTGAGAACTCCCCAAGTAAATTACAATTAAAAACCTAGCACAGTTGGATCATGACATAGTCAAATGATACCATCAGTGATTAATATTGCTATCATAAGGAATTATACTCAAATCTATTAAATTTCACAATAATTCATATATTTGTGTTTTAAATATTGTAGTAAACTAAAAGAACATTAATTTAATATAGTTTAAAAGAGGGCAGACGTTCTGGAAAATTTTCAAAATTTATTTATAACATTTTTTTACGTGAGAAAGTGGTTTCTTTTAAACATTCTGTACTTAGTCTTTTTATGGAATTTTCATACTGAGATTACTAAAAAAAAGTTTATTGTCTCTGATCTATTTTGTGTAAATTCTCATTAGGATCAATATTTAATAAAAAAAGTTATAGCAAATGTGTTTATAAATTCCATTTAATATGGTAGCGTAATTTTAAAATATATTTTTAAGTATCTAAGATTAAGAGGTTTTTTAAATTTTTGACGCTGAAATGTTCAACTGGATTTAAATCGACTTCTTTTGATATATAACCCATAAAAACAGTCCATTAAGAGCTGAACATATCATGGACAGACATAAAAAATGCACATTTTTGTAAAACTAATACCTTCTCGGCTTCCCTTTGAAGTTAAAAAAAAATCTATAATTTTGTTAAAAATAATATGTACTCCTCTATAGATTTAATAATTAAATTTGTGTTTTAAGATGTATATTTCTATTAAAATGTTTACTATATTTTCATCAAATTTTTTTGCTTAATCGTTGTTTTACATAATTCCCAAAAAATTAATTTTTTCATGTTCAGTAGATATAATAGATGGCAAAAACTTTAATTTTTGTTGCATGCTTATTACAGTATATATATGAATATTTTATTACTATATACATTTTATAAAGTGCTATAAAGTGTTTTTTTACTCTAAAGTTAATTTTCAAATTTATTTACTAGTAACATTAATAACTACGTGATATTTTAGATGACATCCAAATGTGTTCAAGCGACAGTTCTATTCCACAGAAGATAAGAAAATTTAAATGCAACTTGATTACATTAGATATAATGTCAAAGGTTAATGATGCAAACGAATATTTTCCCATATGCAAAAAGGAAAAATGTCAAATTACTACTAAAGGTGAAAACCCCAAAGCTTTTATTTTCGTAGATGTCAAAACAAAACAAAAAAATGTGTGGGTAACTAGACTATTGTGGAATAATAAGTATCATCCATACAAATATTGGCTTGAAATAGTTTAGTAATAAGTTTACATTTAATTTTTTTATGACTCATGAGATTCTATTATAAAATATTTGTCTTAAATATATTTAAATGACTTAATTAACCATTCGATTTTAATTTTCTTTTTAAACATAGTGAGGTATAAAAAGTAAAAAAAAAATAATGCATTTTGTCATAAATGAAATAAATGGTTTAAAAACTCATATAATTTATCTTTTAACTAATGATGTATACTCTAAAAGTCATCATATAATTCGCNTCGCTGTCTCTAAAATTGCTTCTGTTAAAAATTCAGTTAGTTGTTCTATGTTTTTATTTTCATAGTTTGAAGTGTATTTTATTTTGTTTTCTAGTTTTGAAGAAAATAAGTCCCATTTGGGGGATTTTAGGTTCCACTTGGTTGCGTTTAATTGATGAAAGTTATTTTGTCTTGGTATATACTGGATTATTATAGGTAGATGGTCACTGGTGTAAATGTCATTTGAAGTTGACCATTCTAGTCTTTGAGCTAGTGCTGGGTTTGCCATCGCTAAGTCTATAGATGAAAGTTTTCCGTCGTTTGGGCTAATTCTTGTGGGTTCACCATTATTGAGCTATTCATTTTTTTTTGTTTTACTATATAATAATATGCTTATATTATATTTAATAGTATATTTATGTGTCAGCGTAAATTTAATTACAATTATTTGTACTATGATATAAAATAATTAAATAGTAATTTTAAGGTTTACATAAAAATATTTTAACTAAATATAATATAAAAATGTAATGTAACATAAAATAATATAATTTACCGTTAATAATAATTATTTTGATTGTACTGTTATGACAAAAATATAAGATATTTAAAAAAACATTTTAGTTTCTATATGTAGAGGAGAGCTATTGGTTTTAATTAGCTTTTTTTTTTTGTGTGTATTATTGGACATGATTACTCCACTCTTAAATGACCAATTTGAATTAACAATAAAATGTCACCAAACATATATAGTTAAGGTTATTAGTGCCATACTTTTGAAAAATTACAGTTGTAAAACGGTCAATGTTAATATTTTTAGTTTTCACTTTATATTGAAATCACTTTTTTTAAAAATAGACGGGTTATTGCAAAATATCTATTGACAATAACCTTACCTTATCAACTGTATGATTTTTTGAAAATTTTATCATTAACTTTTTAATTTTTAATAATTTTATAAAAAAAACCCGTCTTCTTTAAATCTACATAAAATTTGAGCTAATACAATGGAATTTAATGTGATAAAAGAAGAATTATACGAAAACACGACTTCTAGATCAATACAATTTTCTTTAAAAATGGCCGATTTTGAAATGTTTTGGGAAAATATTGGAATATCTATTTACATTATTCAAAACTAAAAAAAACAAAACTTATTTAATGTACTATATGCTTATAAGAAAAAGACTTTCCGCCAATTCGTCATCTATAAATAATTGAACTCTAAAAACGAAAAATTATGTAATTTTCGGTGAATATGTTAAATTTTTTTTATATACGCATTGAAGTGTTTTACAACAGTGATTTTATTCACTCTCAGATTTTAATCTACACTGATTTAAAAAATGCTTCAACTTTTTATGTGAAATTGCTCAATTTTTAATAAATATTAATTATCTTCAAAATTAAAGATGATAGAAACAAATCTAATTGCACATTTAAAATTAGCGCAGAAAATTTGTTTAAAAAAGTATAATTTCGTATCTAATGATTAAAAAAGTTTCGTTTTGTAGACAAGTGTAATGAATATTAAACAATCTATTACATATAAAAGCTGAAAGGTATTAATTTTACTATGATGTTTTTTTTTTGTGTCTGTTACCACTTTTTCTCAGCTCTCACCGAACGGATTTCTTTCAACGATACGTCAAAAGATCACAAAGCGTATCTAGTCGAAGACATTACCCTTAAAAATTGAAAAAAATTCCCTCGTTCCCCGTAAATGGGGGAAACCTCCAATAAATTTAAAAATCATTAATTTTCGAAATTTTTTCAATTTTTTTACTAAAAACTACCATAACTTTTTCAAAAATGAACAAATCAATATAATGTGTTTTTCATAGATGCTTGATTTCTTTAACTATCATTTGGTATATATTTTTTTATAAATCTGACCCTTACCTGGCCACAGGAGGGGATTTAAAATGACAACTTTTTACAAAAAATTTACTTTTTCAACTTAACTTTTGAAAGTGTTCTGGAAATACTGACACTTTTATATATATCTTAAATTAAAGTTTATGTAATATACTTTAATATTAAAATAAAAAATTTGGACTTTATTTTATCTTCACGGTGAAAATAGTTACTGTATTCAAAAATATGCTATTTTTGTGTTAAAATTCTTGGTTTTGTATTTTATTTTATTATAAGGGGATTACACTGATTTTCATAGATATTATATCAATCTAATTGACATAGTATAAAAAGTTAAACATATTTAAGTTTTTTTGTTTGCTTTGAAGTCGAGAAAAATAACTTTAAAATTTGAACTAGCTAAATTTCCATTTTCATTAAGTGACGAATGCGATGTACGGTTTCTGAGACGGTAACACTTGGGTCTTTCACGCCTGTGGCACTGAATTATTTCTTAATTCTTTTTGAGTTAGAAAAAAATGTTTAACTCATTTGATTTTTATCTCATTTAGATTCAATAACTTCAATAAATATCAAGCATCCCATTACTGTAGTCTCCTCTCGTCAGAAGAAATTCATATTAATATTATTTTACTATGTGGTTTTTTTTTTTTTGTAGCCATCATTTATTTTCTCAGCTCTCGCTTGACCTACTTTTTTGACAGATTTTTTTTTTTAATTAAACAGTATCTACAGATTTGCATCGAAGCGTTTTTTATGATAGTGATTTTAATCACTGTCAGATATCATCTATACTGGACCCAACTATGCCACGACCATACTGTGCTGGGTTATTTTTTCTTAAAACTGTCATAACTTTTTCAAAAATGACCAAATTAATATAATTTCTTTTATAGATACTTGATGTCTTTCCCTATCGTTTGATATATTTTTTTTTATATATCTGACTCTTACCTGGCCACAGAGGGGGATTCAAAATGACAACTTTTTCACAAAAAATTAAATTTTGATAGTGTTCCGGAAAGTCTGACACTTTTATATATATCTTAAATTAAAGCTAATGTAATGTACTTTATTATGGAAAAAAAAAATTTCGGACTTTATTTTGTCTTCAAGGTAAAAATGGCTACCAAATGCTATTTTTGTGTGAAAATTCTCGATTTTATTTTTTACATTTGTAACTAAAGAAATAGCAAATTATGCAGCTTTTGGAATAATCCACCGATTCTTTAAAATTAAACACTATCTAAAGATTTGCATCGAAACGTTGTTTTTCACAATATTTTGATTGATATTTTTAGTTAAAATAAATTATTAAATTTAATTATATTTTGAATATTTCAATGTAGAATACTTTTAATCACCAAAAAAACTTAAAAATGAATACTATAATTTCTATTTAAGTGAACTAATACAATAAAAATGAAAAAAAAAATATTGAGCTTTTCTGAAAAATTTACAGTAAATATTTATAATACAATTTCCTGACTTAATATTAATCACGTCCCCACTCTGCTGGGTTTTTTATCTATAAGCAATACCTACTTCGTTATAAAATTATTATATATCAATTTAAAAACTATTTTCAAGTTACTTATTTTAACTAATTTTATTTTTTTCATAGTAATTTTATGAGTTTTATCTAATATTTCATTAAGACTTAATAAAATTAAATGAAATTTTTTTATAGATATGGAATATTAGTCTGTAAAATTATATGAGGGCATAGTTGGTTGCAACCTCTATGTACGTCAATAAATTAGACTGCTGCCCATAGGCAAGAATTAGAATAGTATTATCCATAGGATATGAGTAATGCACTCTCATAGTTTTACTCATTATGCGTTTATTATTAATTATGCACTATACACGTAGTCTGGATAAAGGGAAAAATTAACAGTAAGATATTCGAATAGTCCCACGCTTTAAGGAAAACTCAGACAAGCCTTACAATCAATGCGAGTGGCACATAAATAGAAAAATAACATAAAACCCAGGTTATAATTGATAATGCAAAAGTTTCAGGAAGTAACTTGAAAACGTACTAAGGTTACTTTAAAAAGAAAGAGTGTAGAAAAAAGTGGAGATACAGCAATTCAACGCCTACATTCCACCGCCTTGCAATACATTTTATAATAAACACACATTGGCCACTCATGAATGATCAGAGATGAAAAACTCAATCTCATTCGTTTGTGTGACGCCGATTGTGTCATTCGAACAACTGTCGGTCAATATACTTTTTATGCCTAGTTGCTCATTCATCTAATTAGTTTTTAAGTATATTTATTTTTAATTAAGTTATTTCTGCTCATTGCGAATGGTGCCGTTATTATGACAGATTGTTTCGGATTGTGCGCACTGTTCGATCGCTACAGACCAAAGACACCGCGTTCGGAAAATATTGGATTTATGGGAAGAGGTATATCCAAACCGTACGAGGACGACGATAACAGTTCCTTGGGAAACGAAATAAGTAAGTATTAAATTATCAAACAGAATATAATAGAGAAAAATGATTAAAAATTGTTTTCATCTCAAATCTCTTTAAATATTCAATATACAACACTGTGAACCTGAAGTACAATAATAGTTTGCGTGATGATATGTATCTTATATTTTAACAGTATCTATACAGTACACTAATTATAGACTATTAGGTCATTTTTAGAGATTCATAAGATAAATATGGGTTGATTGACAACCGGTTTTTACCGCAAATACCTATATAAGTCGTTAATTATAAATATAAAAAGAGCTGTCTGCCTTGCCTATGTAGATACATATAATTGCGTTAAGATGGAAAGAGTTTAAAACTACCTTTTTTGGATATGATTGAAAAGTTAATATTTTTATTTTTCATTATTAAAATAGCGGATTTATTTAGTAATTATCTTGAAATTGAATAGTGTATACAATATATGCGTTGAAAATTCAACAATTGTTTTATACATTGAAACTTTGATACGCTTGGTGTTTACATTAAATGCAATTTTTGGGATAATACAAATTTTGATTCAATCTAAAAATGTATATACTCAGGATTGTTTGTAAAATAAAAACTTAAAATAATTATTAGTTGTAATGCTTTTTAAGGAATTCAAATGATTATAATACTCTGAAACAATTATAATTCCTTTATTACCAACCTTAATAAGAGTTGATTACGGTATTTTTGGTTAAATGTTTCTACAGCAAAAATGATCTTACTACTATAAATTCAACTTAAAAAAAAAGACAATCATTTAATTCATTTGAAATTTCAAACCATTTAAATTTTATTTCACTTTAATTTATTTAAATATAAGTAGTAAGAAGTTTTAGATGCCATTTTTTATTTACTAACTTTAGTGAATTTAGTGAAACATGTTAATATTGAAATAAATAATTTAATCTATAGTTTTATTTATTGATTAGTTGAAGAATATATTTTTTTTATTTTAATATACATATCTTACTATTTAAATTGATGGAATGAAAAACTATCAATCAAATTTGCAATATCGCGTAATACATTTAATATGTCATCAGCTTTGACGTATTTAACACTTAATTATGTATTTGTACTTGATGTTATTATAATTTCAATTCAGACATTAACTTAATTTACTAATAAAATAAGGTGTGTGTGTCACAGTAGTCGTCAACTGTATAGAATTTATGAACGAGTTTTGTTTTTCTCGATTTGTCGATCTTTGGTCAACAACTGTATGTAACGTATTTGGAACAATTGTAAGACCTGATTGACAATCTGTCGAGTTTTATTCTAAGTGTTATTATTGAATAAAAATATATTATCTTTAACTTGGTGTATCATACAAAAAATGTTCAAGGATTCTTTGCCATTTTGGGTAAATAATACTTGTTTAAAAACTATTGATAGTATTAGTTTATTTTTTTTCAATCGATGAACTCTTTTTATATTTAAAAAAACACATTTTATTTTACTTGAAAGTTTTAAGTTGACGCTGAATTAAATTGTAAGAAACTTATATTGTGCATAAAATAAATAAGCACGTTAATATTAATTATATTTGATTTATAACTACCTCTGTACAACTCTCATCTAATTTGTCTAGTTACCTTACGCGATGACAGATCAAATGTTTGGAATGCATTCAAAAACCATTCTATTCATAAGAATTTTTGACATCTTATAAGTATTATTATAACTAGTCTTTTACATGCTGTTAATCCAGCAACGGTGTATTTTTTTTAATTAAGTAAAGTTGGTTGTAACTTGTGATTAAATCCTGAAAGTTTTTTACGGTGTCTGTTATAAGTTATGTTGTAAAAAAGTATATATATTTATTATTTCATGTAACTGGAAAGAAATACAATATTTCCACTTGGTCANAAAGTTTTTTACGGTGTCTGTTATAAGTTATGTTGTAAAAAAGTATATATATTTATTATTTCATGTAACTGGAAAGAAATACAATATTTCCACTTTAATGAATATTAAAAATAATTGAGTCATCACTTTTCACTGTCTTAGTTTTAGTTATTTTGAGTGCAAAAACACAACTTTGAAAATTTAAGATGATGGGAACTGTACGTTTTTCTTGGCCCACGTTGGTAGGTTTATTTTTGGAACATAATACACCCAATAAATTATGGTAACTAGATTCATAGTTAAAAACTATAATTTCTAATCTTATAAATTATTCTTGCGATTACTTTCAAAGCAATTACTTATGATAATGCGTTAAAATGTGATTAAATAGTTTTAAAAAAAATTGTTATAGTGACATATTATTATTAAGTAAAATTAAAATCATTTTTTTACAACTTAGCATAGCATTCATAAAAAATAATTTTAAAATCTTATTTATGTCTTATAAAATAAAATAATTTTCTTAGTAAATCATTAACTTTTAATGCATTTTTAATGCATACTAAAAATAAAAATTAAAAGTTAATCTCGCTGCTTAACAAGCAGCCTAAAGAAAATGTGTCTGGCAAAAATTGATACACAACTAAATAAAATATTGACAACATGATAACTTGATTAATTCTCACAAAAGTAGGCTTTTGATAAAACTTAAGCACATGAAATTATAACTCGAAAAATTTCAATTTTGAAACCAAAACCACATGCGATATCGATTTAAGCGTCATCAATTACTATAAGTACCTATTTCATTTTTTTTAGCACACAACTGCGTTTTTAAGTTGACGCCTACATCTATCAGCCTGCCCACCGTAGATATTATTACTATTATTATTAATTTACTATTATGTACACCGTCAGTTTAATTATAATTTATACTATTTTGTGAACGCGTTTGTGCAATACTATTATCAAGTTATGCAATTTCCAGTAAACTCGTCCTACGTCCACAATAGACTTATACACGAGGTCGGACAAGGTCGATTCTAATAAAAATACATACATCGGACGTATACTCCATTCATTGATTGCTCACGCATTACTTCTTCAGAATAAATTAAAGGTTTTTCCCATTCACAAAACGGAAATGCGTTGTTTTAATTTGCACAGAAATAGCAAACAATTAGTGTCTATTGATCAAACAAAAACACATTTTTATGCCATAACAGCAAATTATTCAAAATTTAATGAAACTATTAAACATGTTTTATTCTTGTTGTTCGACCTTTTATTAACAAAAAAAAATGTTTTCAATCGCAAAATTTTAACCTCTCATTAATTTGACTTTTTTAAATAAGAAAATTGAACTTAAAAAATACATTTTTCTTTTATATAATTCTACTGATATTTGAATATCAACTATTTGGAGTGAATATTTCAATATTAGCCACTTTATTTCTCATAAAATAATAATTATATTAAGAGAATTATCTTTGGTATTTTTTAATTTGATATATTACTTGATTTAATATTAATTATTAAGTATCTTTTTAATTCATCCATAATACCTCATAAGGGATTAAACTTTGTTTTTTTAAACTAGCTTATAAAATAAGAAAATAACTGGTCGATAACAACTTTAAGACTTGTATTTCAGATGTTATTATCACTTTTAAATATAGAGTAGAGTAAGAGCGTGGCAGAGTAATGCGTAATGATTAAAATAACACGACCCACACATCACCTCCACTCTATATTTTTAAATAGGTATAACTTCGGAAATAATGGGTTAACATTTTTTATCGACCTGCCCTTTCCTAAAATAGATCATTTTTTTATTTTATAAGCTAGTTACATATGTATGTTGTCCTTGAAAAAAAATATAGTTGACTTCATTATAAGGTACAAGGGATGAATTAAAAAAATACTTAAATAATTGGTAAATCAAGTAATATATGAAAATAAAAATATCAAAAATAATTTTGTTAACATCATTATTATTTAAAAAAGATTTTGTTACTGATATTAATAGTTTATAACTAGTATATGGACATAGATAGAGGATACATAAATTTTTACACTATATGGTGTATATTCTCTGTACATTCCTATAATAAGAGTGTATATAGAGCAAAAAAAAAAATTGAATTGAAGTTATTAATAACTTTTAACATTGTTTTATAAATGTGAACTATTTTTGACCATTATTGTGAAAATTATTGATTTAAAAACAAATATTTTTTGCAGTGCCAGCATCTAGTAGACGAAGTTCCACTGGACCACTAGTGGTCGACTGGATTGATTACTGTTTAGAAGAAAATGGAACTAAGCACAAGACAAGCAAATATGCATGTATGCGAAATGAAAAATTTGGCTTAGTGGTACGAAGAGGCCAATCATTCAGTTTAATAGTAAAGTTTAATAGAGTGTATCACATAATTAACGACAGTATTTCATTCGTGTTCACTTGCGAAGGTTAGACAATAATAATTTTTAATTCAATAGACTCTATTTAATTTCTTTTCATCCATTTTTCCTGTGTCACTTCGAATGTCCTGTAATATTTTCAAATACATTAACTATATATTTAAATCAAATATTTTTATTGTATGTGTAGTTCAAAACTTAATAATAAGAACGAATTATTCATTTGTTGTTCAAGTTTGTCAAATGTTGTACACTGACGTTAGCGTGGAAACTTTATACTGTTTTCGTGTTAATGAAAAAAGATAATATAAGACCGTTTAAAACGGACCATTTATAGCATTTATATATATAGATGGATTTATGTGAAATCATTATAAAACACGGGTATTACCTTAAAAATATTGTTACTGTTATATTACAGTCAACTTTTGCATTTCACAATAGTCATATTTATACCTTATAATAATACAGGAAATGCATTCGAAACTTACAGTGGGCGATCCTTCTTCGTTAGCTGGTGTATAACCCACGTGATACATTTATGTAATAACAGCTGTGCAATACTATTAGGTCAAAAGCGTAGGATGTTTAAAATAAATCTCTCTTCGCTTATCATCTTGTCAAGTTAATGTTTTGTTTAAATTGGATAAAAAACAAACATGTCAAAACTAAGCACTCGCTAGTATTTTGAACTATCATTTTCAAGTAGGTAACTCAACCGTTAAAAAATTTATATATATATATAATTTAAATGTTTTTACATAAGCTCGCAATAAAAATATTTGTGTTACTCAGATATCAATTTCGAATTTAAGCGAAAAATGGTAAAACTAATAAGTCAACAATTAATTTTTGTCAAATTAGTCGTTTTTCAATTATTTAAAACAGAACAAGACCAACCAAAATGTTTTGTTCCGTGTTCAAATTAAACATCCTTGTAGTAAATAAATAACAAAAACTTAAATATTTTTGATGTCACTGTCTTTTATATAAATTTCTTTTCGCTGTGTAATGATTAAGAAATATAAAAACGACCTCGACGTTTTTTTGTGCTGAAAACTGTTTTAAAATTAAAATTATTCGTTAATAATTTAATTCATTGCAAATCTTCAGTCAAAACTCATTTTACAAACATTAATAATTTTTAATTAACGGTTATTTATTTATTTATTATATTAGTTTACGGGATTTTTTACAAGCATCTATGTTTACATAGAATGTTTGTAAAATTTGACTAAATTAAGAGGAAGACACAAAAAAAAAAAATACATAAAAAAAAAGACAATATCTAAAATGTTTACAACTAATAAATCAAACATATGAATAAGACATTACTAAACTCAATACAAATATTATTATAATATAAAATTATGATCTGCATTAGCACTTCTAAGAAACCAGCGGAGGGGTTCGTTCATTAGGTAATTCGTGGGGCATGTGTGACTCGGAAAGGCGCATTCGACCTGGTATTAATCTGCGGAACTCTAAAAGGGATCAGAGACAATAGCGCAGGACATTCTATCTTCCCATCAAGCAAACCCCCAAGAAACTGGGCATTCTGTTTCACTAATCAAATTAGTTTTAATATAATTGTTATACTAATACTTTACATCAAGTGGGTGAAGAAGTAAGGCGGGGAAAGCCTAATAATATAAATAATCAGATCCGCGTCTAGCGCGGTCGCTAAAATATGCGAAGCTTCCTGCAAATTATAGACACGAGGTCCAAACCAAACCATCAGAATAACATTTGATAACTAATAATTTTCGCTAGCTATTCTCACCTAGCAGTGTTTCGTACAGTTGTATGCTCTAGACGCCGCACAGTGGGACCAAACGCTGATTTAGGCGGCCAAAAGTATCATTTTTAAATCAACTAATAAAAAAATTTTTTTTAGCAAATATTTTTTATTATATCCTTATAAGGTCATGTACAAAAATTCAAGGCCAAAAATTGATACAGTAATGGTTGAGTGCTACTTAACTATCATCATATTGTATTTTTTTGTTTTTTTTTTCTAGGATTTTTATTATTTCTTCAATCATTTTTTCCTGCATAAATTAAAAACCTAATTTTTTTTTTTTTTTTTAATGTTTAAAAAGTCATTGGCTTTCAAATTTACTAAGAAAAAATTTTTATTTCTTTTTTCTTTAATTTTAATAATTTTTTACACACAAAAAAATGCAAATACTTATTTTACATTGTTTTTTAAAGGGTTTAACTCAAAATTACGCAATATTACGATTACACTAATACATGGATGTTGTAGAAGAACTCTTAAGCTACAATTAAAAAAAAAAAATTTTGCGTCAGATTGCATTTGAGCCTTACACATAAAATTTCCCTATAATAAACGTGTATTTTTGTAAAAATTGTAATTTTATTGTAGCGGATAAAATTTCAGTTGATGTCATTTTAGTTGTTAAAGTAAGAGCAGAGTTTATTTTACGTCTCTTTGAACGTTCTGAAAATTCAGTAAAATTAACTTTAGGTCTGCCATCGATAGGTTTGGAACAAATTTTCCTATTTGATGGCATTTCACATGGCGTTTTAAGCCATTCGGCATTCGCTCTTAAAAAAATTGCATTGTGACGCTGTACAATAGACCATTTCCTAGAAACCGCCATACAAAATGTTAAAACTTTATTTTAAACTAGTTTTGTAAAGGTAGTGCTCCAGTTAATTCCATAATATTTTAATTTAAAAAAATCAAAAATAATTACTCTTGAAGAAATATTACTGATATTCTGTAAGCTTATACCGTTACATTTAATAACATCAATCAAGTCTTAGTTTAATAACAAACATTTTGACATATGAGCAGAAGCTAAAAGGCACGTTATTAAAAATTAGATGTAATTAAAACTAATGATTCGTTAAAATTAAGTTTAAATAAAGTTTTTAATAATATACATAAAATAATATAAAATAAGTTATACAACTGTACCGTGCCACTAAATTTTGTTTTATTTTAGACATACTATTATATTATTGTTAATATAGTTTATTATTGTTAACACTTACCACATATTTGATTATCCATTACTTCAAAATAATAGAATAATTTTTACAACTTTTAAATTAAAACAAAACTGCAATTAATTCACTGTGAAACTTATAAAAAATATGTGCAAATTATTATGACGTGACGCGCCGTTTATAACATGTAACACAATCTGATTAAACAGAAAAATGTTTTGGTAATAATAGTAATATATTATAGTGCATCTTTTACAATTGAATATCAACTGTAATGAAAACTTATTGTTGTTTAAAAGCTGATAAAGTTGATCGAACTGATAAAACCAATGAAATGATTAAAATTACAATTTTTACGAAAATACACGTTTATTATAGGGAAATTCTATGTGCAAGGCTCAAATGCAATCTGACGCAAAATTTTTTTTTTTTAATTGTAGCTTAAGAGTTCTTCTACAACATCCATGTATTAGTGTAATCGTAATATTGCGTAATTTTGAGTTAAACTCTTTAAAAAACAATGTAAAATAAGTATTTGCATTTTTTTGTGTGTAAAAAATTATTAAAATTAAAGAAAAAAGAAATAAAAATTTTTTCTTAGTAAATTTGAAAGCCAATGACTTTTTAAACATTAAAAAAAAAAAAAAAAATTAAGGTTTTTAATTAAGCAGGAAAAAATGATTGAAGAAATAATAAAAAGGCTAGAAAATAAAAAACAAAAAAATACAGTGTTATGATATTTAAGTAGCACTCAACCATTAATTTATCATTTTATGGCCTTGAATTTTTGTACATGACCTTATAAGGATATAATAAAAAACCCAGCACAGTGGGGTGGCGGCACAGTGGGGTCGTGGCATAGTTGTGTCCAGTATAAATGATATCTGACAGTGATTAAAATCACTATCATAAAAAACGCTTCGAGGCAAATCTGTAGATAGTGTTTAATTTAAAAAAAAAAATTTTGTTAAAATAGCATATTTTTGAATACGGTAGCCATTTGCGCATAGAAGAAAGGACAAATTTTTTTTTTTATTTTATAGTACATAAAATAAGCTTTGATTTGATATATGTTTAAAGGACGCAGTATTTCCGGAACATTTTCAAAAGTTCAATTGAAAAAGATCTATGTTTTTTACAATATTTCAAGTTTTGAACGCCCCCTATATAGGGGGCAATTGTCCAATTTTAATAAAAAATATGTCAAATGAAAGATGTACTTATAATGTATTTAGAAAAAAAAAATTTTGGCTGATATATACATTTTTCAAAAAGTTATAGCATTTTTAAGTTGAAAATTTAAAATCGAAAATCGAAAATTTTAACACAAAAATAGTGTTTTTTTAACTACGGCAGCCGTTTAAATGTAGAA
This sequence comes from Daktulosphaira vitifoliae, assembly GCF_025091365.1. Classification (NCBI taxonomy): domain Eukaryota; kingdom Metazoa; phylum Arthropoda; class Insecta; order Hemiptera; family Phylloxeridae; genus Daktulosphaira; species Daktulosphaira vitifoliae. The sequence goes on along the minus strand of NW_026099573.1, from coordinate 2,656,081 downwards.
AAAAAAGTGTCGGGACAAATTTTTTTTTTTCATTTTGTAGTACATAAAATAAGCTTTAATTTGATATATGTTTAAAGGACGCAGTATTTCCGGAACATTTTCAAAAATTAAGTTGAAAAAGTTATTTTTTGTAAAAAAGTTACTATTTTAAATCCTCCCAGTGAGCAGAATAAGTGTTAGATTTTCAAAAAAAATTATATCAAATGAAAGGGAAATATCTAAGGTTTCAATACAAAAAAATATTATTTTTATTTGTTCATTTTTGAAAAAGTTATGGCAGTTTTAAGTACAAAAAACATCCCGATAAAATGTAATTTTTATCGCAAACATTACATTTTTTTTTAAATTTTCGACAGCCATTTGCACATAGAAGATAAGATGTCGGGACAAATTTTTTTTTTTCATTTGATAGTATATAACATAACCTTTGATTTGATATATGTTTAAAGGACGCAGTATTTCCGGAACATTTTCAAAAGTTCAGTTGAAAAAGATCTATGTTTTTTACAATATTTTAAGTTTTGAACGCCCCCTATATAAGGGGAAATTGTCCAATTTTAATAAAAAGTATGTCAAATGAAAGATGTACTTATAATGTATTTAGAAAAAAAAAATTTGTGCTGATATATACATTTTTCAAAAAGTTATAGCATTTTTAAGTTGAAAATTTAAAATCCAAAATCGAAAATTTTAACAAAAAATAGTGTTTTTTTAACTATGGCAGTCGTTTAAATGTAGAAGATAAAGTGTCGGGACAAATTTTTTTTTTCATTTTATAGCATATAAAATAAGCTTTAATTTGATATATGTTTAAAGGACGTAGTATTTCCGGAACATTTTCAAAAATTAAATTGAAAAAGTTATTTTTTGTTAAAAGTTACTATTTTAAATCCCCCCAGTGAGCAGAATAAGTGATAGATTTTCAAAAAAATGATATCAAATGAAAGCGAAATATCTGAGGTCTTAGTATAAAAAATAATTATGTTGATTTTTGAAAAAGTTATGGAAGTTTTAAGAAAAAAAAGTGAAAAAAAATGACAAAATATACCGATTTTTAAATTTGTAATTTTTTTGGATATTTCCCCCATTTTCGGGAAACGAGGGAATTTTTTTCAATTTTTAAGGGTAATGTCTCCAACTAGATACGATTTGTGATCTTTTGACATATTTTTGAAAGAAATTGGTCCAGTGAGAGCTGAGAAAAAGTGGCAACAGACATAAAAAAAACACATCATAGTAAAATTAATACCTTCTCAGCTTCGCATCAAAGCTAAAAAATTTGCTAAAAAAAAAAATTTTTATTAGTTGATTTAAAAATGGTACTTTTGACCGGCTAAATCAGCGTTTGGTCCCACTTTGCGCCGCACCCGTTGTTACCTGGAAAATCTATACGGATGATTTCCATATCATATCCCACCGAACAAATACGTCAGGCTGTCTTAAACACCCGCCGACAGAACGCTACAATTTCGTCCCGCGCACCACCGTCTTCGCAGTTATGGTTTACAAAATAATCATCTCCGTCTCCTAAACTCCTGGTACTATTTTTCAATAGTTTGAACGAATTTGTATACGATAATGTCACAGCGTCGAAATTAACGAAAGTCGTTACGAAAATAGCGCACTCTTCCTGAAACCCTAGTACCACTTTTCTAATTATTTTTTTTTCTGGTCACTACAGTGTCTCATGTACATTTACGAGAAACTATGGTAATTTAGTTGCCTACACTAAACGCCTTAAACCAAATATGCCTTTAGATGATAGTTGACCATTTTATTCTTAATTTATATCTAAAAATCAAACACATTCATTAAATACAAATGCATATTAATAATATTATACTTGAATTTTAAATAAAACATGGTGCTAAATTGGTATGTACGAAATGAATATTAAACGCACAGGATCGCAAAAAAATGTTTTTATTTTTGTGACTCTGTGAGTTTAATAAGACAAAACCAACGTTTTTTTGTTTAATATTTTTTTTATGCTCATAGATGTTATGTTATAAACAGGATTAAAATATATTTTATACATTTTATTATAAGCTAGATAAAAGACAATACTGACTCTAGAATCTACATATACATCTCTCATGGTTGTAAATGTTTCCGATCTATTGAGTTGATTACTTTTTTTCAAATTCATATTTTTAATAAATATATTTTTCGGAAATTTCGACGCTATAACGTATATTTATTTATTCATTCGATTATATATATATTACTAAATGTTTTGTTCGGTTTATACTTTGATTTATTATTTTTTTTGTTGAATTTTTAAAATTTAGACCTATAAGTTTACAAACAGTTAACTAAATAATTTATTTTGTTTGAGTAAACCGAGCTATATACATATATAAATATATCAGAGAGATAATATAAATGATGTAACAATACAGGTGATTCTTTTAACGCTAACCAAAAATTTAAGTAAGAGTTGTAGTAACCAATGGATTACTATAACTCTCATTTAAATTATTGCCTATTGTTAAAAGAAACATTTTGTAGTGTAATACTAATACATTTAAATACACGCTTTACATTTTACACTGTAAAGAGTAAATTATTATAATAATATATATTCCTACCTTAATTCTTGAAGTTTGCTACCAGTAATTTTCAAATTACTAAATTTTAACAAAAAATCAAGCTAATTATGATTACATCGATAATAATGACGGATATAAATAATTTTTTCTTTTAAAATTTACACCAAGTAATAGACACTATGAATTCTATACACCTTAAAAAAGAAAAATATTTTATATTGTGTTATTGAGAATATTGCATGAGGTATTGTTAATTACCACGTTATAATTTATAATTGTCATATAGTTTTTTCAGAATACTATTTGACCCGCATGTATTAGCGCTATCTCTCCGTAATAAATAAGTTAATAATTTAACTTAAAACATAAACTACAGCGTTATTTTATTAATATTTTCTAGATAGCGCCACTTAAATTTGAAATATAAAATTGGACTAGTACCCATTTTTTTTTATTTCCAAAATACTAAATGAAATCAGAGCCGTCTCAAAGAAAACAATATGAGAGTCAAGGGAAACAAATTATTTTGATTAAACAATTTTTTTAATTGTGTGACCTCCTATAAGTTATCCTTATTTTTTATTAATAACCCTACACGATGAATAACAAAAAATTGCTGACTAAAATGGTTAAATTTTGACTGTTGGTGAAAGAATGTGATAACTATTCTGTACGCTCTTCTAAGAACGCCCTATAATGATACCTATAATAATAGCTATTAATCCATTTTATTTAAAAGGTTATTTCATCTTATTTTCCTAATACTTATCGATGTTCCCTTCAAAAAATCATACAGTTATAGTTTTAACGTGTAAAAGTATATTTAATACACAGTTTTATTATAACTGTAGTTATGTATAAAACATTTATAGTATTCAACATATTTGACAAATACATTTGTCAAATTATTAAAAACAAGTCTTAGAATATTTTTAGCGTTATTTAAAACTTAGTCTATGTTTACAGTATATTAATCTTTTTGATTTATTAATATTTTTTAAGCTACGCGTTTTAAAATAGTTTTGAGGTGTCATTAAATAAATAACAAATTTTAGATGGTAAAATATTTAATTGATTTGTACATAATTATGGTATATTTTTATCTTGTAAAATTAATTTCCTTAAGTATATTTAAATTTTAAATGAATTGCTTCTTTATAATTCTATAAAAATAATTTTAATATAGAATTGATTTATAATAAGTACAATAAATTATAAAAATATTAATTATAACAAATGCTTTTTAATTTTTTCTAAATAGTTACATTAAGTGACTAACACATTATTCAATATCGATTTATTCATTATCATGTATATTAAGTAGGAATATATTTGTATTTTTTTTTTTAGATTTTGGGATTACTTAATACTTTTATCAAATTCATTAAGCATTTCATATTATTCAAACGAACTGTCCAATGAGATTGTTAAGGTTTCAAATATATTTGAGTTTACAAATGGGATAAAGGGATATTGCATTGATTATTATTACAAAAGGCTTATTACATTGACTATTTGTTCATAAAGGACTATTTTTGTCACACTTAGTCCTTCAAATCAAACTCCAGAAGCGACCCATTTTTCCATCAACAACTATTATACATAGTGTTGTACATTACAATAATACATTATAGTTTTGAACCCCTGCGGTGTACTCTTTAGTTTGACGATAACTTATTAGTTAACAAAAAGAAGATAACCCATAAACATAGTACCTTTTTATTCAATATCCTCATAATTTACTGTCCAAGTGCCTTATCAAGGACTCAATAACCTTATTTTTTTCTTTTTAATATTTAAACAACAATTGTGTAAATACTGTTATAACATTCCAAGTGTTAACTTTTTAAGTATCTCTGTATTTAAAAATTTTATGATATTATATCATTGGAAAAATTAATTTGAGTCAATAATACTTAACAAATCTAAAAAAAAATTAATTAAATATATTGAACGACCTTAATAAATGTATAAAAATAATGTTTCGTCATATCTTCTAAGTCACTATTAAAAATTATGCTAGATAATATATTAAAAAGCATTTGTTCAAAATGTTATTCATTTAAAAAAAATGTATATTCATGATCTAAGCAGTTCTATTATTTACACGTATATTTCAACATTACCTAATAAAATAAATATTTGAAAATACATTTTCATCGTTAGTTATTTTCGGATTTACTGATTTGGCTGATTTTCTCAAAGCTTCTAATAATACTTACTTTAGTTATTACAAATGTAATAAGTTAATATGATTAATAATATTTTTTACAAGAGATTATGAAACATCCAAAGGAAGTCAAAATATATATTAATCATACACCTTTACAACATTTTTTAAACTGTTTTATTTGTACTCTTGTTTTTATTAGCAGTGTCGTATTTAAGGAGGGTGTCAGGAGGAATTCATATCCTCAATTATGTATGGCACCTGTTCAAGGGGGTATGACACCTTTCTTGAACAGGTGCTACTCATAAATTTTTTAATCTTTGTTGTTTTTTAACGTATTATTCTTATTATTATACGGCAACTAAGATAAATTAATTAAATATTCCCTATGTAAAATTGCCAAATAAATTTGAAAATTTATTTGTAAGCCAATCTCTCACGAGTCTACCTTAATCAATAAAAGAGGCAAGAATATTTTTGAAATGTTCATTTAAAAATCATTTTAAAATACTCTTGGCATACAAACATCGATTCAGGTTCTGATTTACTAATTAGGGGACCTAGTACAATTTCAATTACTATTCCAAAAAAAATGTTAGCAACTGTCCAAATCTACGGTATCAATAAATATATAAATATATGAAAATATGTATGTATAAATGTATTAATATTTTTAAAATAGTTAAAAATCTTACTTTGTGGGAAGTGGGTGTTTTAGACAAACTGGCAGACTTATACTAATATTCATATATAAATATGATTATTATATAAAAATAACAAGGCAAAAAAAAACCTTAAACTGTATCTAAAATACCGATAACATTCATTTAAATAGTTGTATTATTAAAAATGTTTAACATAAAAATTATATAACGTTTATATATCAAATTATATGTAGCTAAAATATAAGATATTTTTGTAATATATTTAAATTTTAATAATACAGTTCATTAATCTAATATTTCCATAAATTAGAATACTATAATTTATTATTATTATTTACAGAATTTTATTAAACTGAGGGAGAAACATTTTGTTAGATAACGTGTAAAAAAAAGGTGATCAAGGCATATATTTTGTAACACCCCTTACAAAATCTTATACTGACCACTGTTAATTAGAATCTAACGATAATTTTTTTCCTTTACTAGACTTCGTTAAACGAAGTTTTATTTTGTTAACTAATATAGTAGTAAATAACTTAGAAAAAAAATCACGCGTTCCTATTATAAGTAGTTTATTTATTAAATAAACCATTTGTGCATTGTACAGTTGTCATATGTAATGAATAATTTTGATTGATACTGTAAAATATTAATGACTATTGTTTTCTACGGTTTTTTTTTTGTACTAGCAGCTGTAAATGACCATATAATGTATTAACATAATATTGTAGTTCTTACAAATGACTGTGCTACTGAATTGTATCTTTCCCTCTGACCATTAACAACTTCTTCGTTTCCTAAAACAGAATTCCCCAGTAGTTATTATAGAACGATTTGACGGGAATCATCTGCTCTTATTATTTAAAGAACTCAAGTTATATATGAAATGAACATTGTATTATAAGGCTTTTATTTTCTCGTTTAATAACTAAATGCAACGATCGCATAACCGAAAAGAATACGATTCTATATTCTACTTTTTGAATGCATTATCCTTGAAACTAATGACTTTTTCATGTACTTACTAATTAATGGATTTACTAGTCAACAGTAATTATCCCTTTAATCTTTGGCTGTTTTATTGATGATTTAAGAGATAATTACTGTTTGTAAATTTATATCGTTGTTGTTAAATATATTAAGTTTATCATCAAGTATGCTAATTTGACACATATAAAAAAAATTATTCTTTTGAAATTGAAGAGAGGTTATGTGTACCGACGTAATAATGTATGTTATTAACACGCTAGGGTAACATGATAGTAACATGAGTACAGTTATGTACACAAAAATTTAATAATTTTTTTTGTTTGTTCAGCTACTTTTTTGCGATATCTTTAAAATTAATTTATTCATGTATCAATAAAGTTTAAATTTCATGTCCAATTTGTTTAAATTTACAAGCTAATATTAATACTTTCAATTCAATATTGTTAATATTGTCACTATAAAATAATTATAAAGCCTTAATTTTCTCAAAACTATTTTCTCCATTTTCCACTGAATAATTTAAAAAAATTGGTTAATTAATAGCAAAAAAACCAATTAAGCTTTTATAACTTTTGACACAAAATATTAACTTTTGTAATTGCAACCATTCCACCCAACCTCTAAAATTTGGTACAACGGCATAAAACTATATGATATAGAAAGGCATTTGATACCGTTGGTCTTTGTATAGTTAATCAATGATCAAGTTTGATCAAAACCACCAGTTGTCCTATGGATAAAACGACAGCTGACAAGTGACGAGGCCGGATGGATTCCTTAAATTGCGGTACTAGGTACCGTGTCAGGGGATTACTGTTATTCTTTATTTTATTAGTGAAAATTGTTTATAAATATATATATATATATATATATATATATAGAGTGCCCCAGCATTCGTTGACAACTTAAATAACTTTTGATCTAGTTAATATTTTTACTGATTTTTTTTAAATAACAGTTATATGTTAGGTCTATAATTATATTTCAATAATTTATATTTTTACATTTTATTAAAAATATTAATTATTTTTAAATTTTAAATAAAATGAAAAAAAAAAATCCATAATAGCTATAGTACAGTAAATTTTAGAAAAATGTTGGTAAAAAAAAATATCTTATTAATATTTAGTAGTAAATAGTCTGTATCATTTTAAATTTTGTGAAAATTTGAATTTTCATGTGTTATTTTACGGTATTAAACATTGAAATACGTATTGAGGATGGACAGAAGAAAAGTAAGATAAGTAGTTTTATCTTTAAAGAGATTGAATAATAAGTACTGAAGGTGTTTTTATTTGAACTGAAGTGTGAAAAGATGGTGTTTACTTTTGTCCTTTTTTGTATAACATAGCCAGCGTTTGATATCGCAGAATAAATAAAGAAAAATTCAAATTTTTACGAAATTTAAAATGTTACAGAAAATTAACCACCAAACATTAATTAGATTTTATTTCATCCAAATTATTTTTTAAAAGTCTATTCTAAAAAATGACTATTTTGAAGTTTTTGAAATATTTTTCGTAAATTGTTTTTAAATTTAATTATATTAAATATATTAATTAAATTATTATTATAGTCCTCATGTATATTAACTATTGAAAAAACAATAACTGGATCAATAGTTATTTAAGTTGTCAATGCTAGACCATCCTGTATATATATATATATATAAATTTATAAAAATATATTTCTTATAAAGTTGAGGGTAATAATACTATAGTGTAGGTTTATTTAAAGTAATATTCGTATTACTGTAAATATACTAATTACAGTTGCACCAGGATATTTGATTAGTTTGATATTTTCCTTTATTACTATTCGTGAAATTTAAAAATTTTTAAAGCAAATAACCATTATTTTGTAAAAAAAAAATGTATGTAAATCATATTTATAGCGAACAAACAAACTTATAATTTTTAAAATACTAAATGATTCAAAATTTTCAAATAACATTTTTTTTTTAAATTTTTACTTTAAGTATCTAACTAAAACATATTGTTGGTCTGTAACAAATATTACGGCTGTTAACTGCTGTCTTAAGATAGTCAAAAAGATAGTTAAAAATCGTGTAAACGTTCTCATCGAGTACTACCTGAAAACAGCTATATAGTCGATAACATCGAAAAAAAAACACTAACATGAAAACAAGTGCTATATAAGCTGGCAATGTTTAACGGGTTGTTACTTTAATGTTTAAGAAATAGTATAGATGAGTACAGGACAGGTGTACCTGCATTATGATATTAAGTTGTTTAACTTCTTTTCATTTTCTTTAAAACTATTATACTAAAACCTACTACTAGTTACGCTGACACGTTAATCGTGTATAAATTAGATTTGTGTTGAACCGTCCTTTTTGATTATAATAACAAGTTTTTTCACTAAGTTAATCAAGGATAATTGATTAATTTTATGTAGAACTGAAATATTTTTTTAAAAGTGAGTTTCTATCAGCTAACTCCAATTCAAGTAATCAGTTCATAATAATTTACTAATAATTTCAAAAATAATCGACATTTTTGAGAAGTCATACTGTAAAAAACCTAGTTAATAAACTTTCATTAGATTAAAAATTCAATATTTTATATTTTTTCAAATTGTAAATAAAAGATGTGTAATCTCACTTACAGTGGCGTTTAAGCTACCAAGAATGAAAAATTATGTTTGTAGATTCAATGGGGTTCACCGTGAACTCAGCACTGGGGGTCATGTCCAGTTTCATTTTATGTAATGAATGCGTTTTCAACACGGTCGCTTGAATAATGACGAAGAATAACGATGATATATATTCTATATTTTTTACCGACAGGATAACTGACATAAGTACATTAGAAGACGCATATATCCATAAAACACACATCAATAAAGTTTTATAAACATACATATAAGACATAGAAAAATACATATATTATAAAAAAAATAGACTGTATCTACAAACATAGCAATCAAAGATTATCATATCAGAAAAATATTTATGAATGTACCTTTTTTTTTTTTTTATTGAGTTACCGAAGATATAAATTTCTTATATATTTCAATGACACGATATTAAAATATTATTAATTATAGTTAGTTATTTGTTAAAAATATTAAACTCAAACGTTTACAGTGTTTAATAACAACAAAATACTTATATGTTATAAATAAATGATCAAAATTACATATTGAATCACCATTAATCACTGAATTTATATTAGATTACTGCCCTAGTAAAATCATTATTAGGGGGGGGGGGAAACAAAGTCCATTAGGCGACTGACTGACTTTTGAAAATTCAAAATTAATGACTGTAATATCAAAGAAGAGTCTATTTTGATTGTTCGAAGGAATATTTCCCAACGTCCATGGTTTCGACTTGATCCTAAAATACATATAAACAAAAGTTTTGTACTATACTGCACTGAAAAATAGTACCCTGGAACGCATGAAAAATAAAGTAAAAAGGAGATTCTTTAATTCAAGGTTTTTTTTATCGTTTTACATATTTTATTCGTATTTTATACTTGACATTTATTTATTTTTGAATTATGACTTGATTTAATACTGCATCGTTGTATTACAGGTACTACAATATTGTTGCTACGTGTTTTATACATAGCTATTTGACAAATTGTATAAAGGTTTGTCATCATTGTAATTTCGTGTAAACGAACTCGAATATTTATTAAGCGTTAAACATTTGAGAATTCCTTTGTCAAGTCTGAATGACTTGACGTTTATGTACACATAAAATCTGGAATCCGGTTTTCAGTTAATCGTTTAACTCACAATTTGTAAGTGTCAAGTGTCCATACTTGTCTGAATGCTGGTAGTGGCATAACTAATTTTAATATAATTTGTTAAATATACTAATTTTAGTAGGTAGGTCACAATATTATATTTTTATTCTATAATATTACATTACAACATGTAAAAATAATGGATACACAAGTAGTAAGAACATTTTAGTTTAAATACATCAACGGATCAGAATTTTTTTTTTTTCTAAAATGTTTAAACTCTAGAAGATAAAATTTACTCTAGATTATTTTTCGTGAGAAATATTTGGTACCGGAAAAAAGTGTAATTTCGTTTCGCTTGGCGTGATTTCCTGACCGCAGTGTGTTCTTGAATAAAAAGGATTTGTTTACACAAAACTGTACCTAATATTTTTTTTTTGATTTCGTCACGGTCGGTATTTGTTGCTAATATTGCATCGAAATGGACTAACAAAAAATCGACACCCTACAAGGGTAAACCAACAAGTGATCCAAACATTGTGGCCTCGATTTCCTGAAAACGATCGTAAAAATACAATCGTAGGTACAACTATTGAAAAGAACACTAAAATTTACGTCTTTCTTATTATTACTATTTTCCTCTTTCGACCTCTTTAACCCTTCACACCAAATACCAGGAGCCGGTCGACAACAGCTCTGCATGTAACTGAGCAACGGTAAATACTTGTTAATACATAGACAATTCTCACATGTAATGTATACCCCGCCGCGTCTTAGTAGTTTTTTCAACTTATACTAAGCCCGGGATGTGTTTAAATGTAATAACCTTGCCTCAATGAGCGATGTCCCTAAAAAAAGGATGCATCGTATCAATGTTATTGTCTCGAACAAAAGCCACCACGACGCGTTTACACATTTTTGTATAGTGTCCTTTTTATAAATGATCCCGTGAAATTTTGTTTAATATAAAGAAATGCATGTAAAAACGCTGTTTTCATATACTGATTTTACTCTTGCACTTGTGTTACACTTGGCATTATGTTGACCATGGGAAAATAGTTTTGAACACGAGTAATTTATTTTAGTCTCAGATACATAACAAAATAAAGGATTTCTTCACAGGTTTTAACCAACTGTGCTACGATCGATACTTTGTGTAACTTAAAATTATGCCAAAAACTAAATAAATAATGTTTTCGAAAGAATATTTCCTAGAGAAAGTAATTATATATCTGCCTTTGATATTCGTTATCAGAATAAAACTTTAAAATCCACACTCATTAGTCTACCATATAATTCATAAGGTAGAACTAATGATCATATTTAAAAACATCTGTTTCAGTAATGTTAACTGAAAAAATTAGTCACCTGCTCTTTTTACAATTATTTAATTTTTATATTATTGTTAGTTATTAGGATGTGTCTAATACACAAAAATACGTGTAAAGTTAAAATAAAACTGTTGTAAACATAAGAAATACTAGAGTTTATTAATCCTAAATAATATTATGTATCTTGCAGGTGTCGGTAAACCAAATTTCGGACATGGAACGTTAGCTGTTGTACCTTTACTGCGTAAGCCGACAAATGATTATAATTGGTCAGCTTATGTTCTAGAAGTTAACGAGGAAGAACTTAAAGTAAAAGTAAGATGCACCGTAACAATGTAATAATAACTAATTAAACGTAACGTGTTATATCGACATCTGTCATCATAATTATAATATTGCAAAAAAGCAATCAGTGAAAGAAATTTAGGAATACGTATAAATTCGAACTCTTTTATAAAAATACACCATTTAGTTGTGATATTTAACACACATATAAATACATATTTAATACACAGATTATGCCGGCCATCGATTGTATTGTGGGTAAATGGTATGTTGATATTGATACAAAGTTTAAAAGAGATGTTTCCTACAACTACAGTCACAGAAATCCAATTTATATTTTATTCAATCCATGGAACTCGTGTAAGTAATTACCGTTTTAATTTTATTTTGATGTTTAAATGATCCAATGGTAAAGCTCTTGTGGCTAAATAAGTTCTGATTTTTGGCGTATAGCCGAGGACGTGTATCTTAAGGATGATATCCAAAGAGAAGAGTATGTACTAAATGAAGACGGATTAATGTGGCGAGGAAGTTACAACCGACCAAAAGAGGTAGTGTGGAAGTACGGACAATTCGACAAGGATGTGCTTGACTGTTGTTTGTATTTATTGCTCTCAGTCGGCAAGCTGTCAGTTTCAAGCTGTAACGACCCTGTGATTGTGAGCAGGGTCCTATCTGCAGCCGTAAGTCAAAACATAATATCCGTTTCCCATAGGGAAGTCTTGTTATACATGAATTAGGTTTATTGAGTTTTCCAATTTATTTTGTAGGTAAATGCACCCGACGATATGGGAGCCATACAGGGTAATTGGACAGAAGATTTTTCTGGAGGCACACCGCCAATAGATTGGCTGGGTAGTGCAGGAATCTTGCAAAAGTTCTACGAAAAAAAAAAACCCGTAAAGTATGGACAGTGTTGGGTGTTTGCTGGTGTTTTAACTACTGGTATAGTTTTTTTGTACATAAAAATAACGCTTGAAAAATATAAGTTACATCTTAAGTTTAAGTTATGAACCTGACCTTTAAAAAAAATGCAAGTGACTTGCTTTAAATATAAAATGTGACAGTGTAATAACACTTTTAAATATCTACTGAGTAATTGGGGCATTTGATCATTCACAAATATACATTGTTATTATAAAAATAAAAATGAATGTCACAATTTTTTTCAAAAAATTTATTTATGTAGCATGCAGAGCACTAGGTATACCTTGTCGACCTATTACAGCATACTGTGCAGCACACGACACGCAAAGTAGTTTAACTGTTGACTATTTTGTAGACGAAGACGGAAAAGTTATGGAAGAGATGATAACTGATTCTATTTGGTGAATAATTGTTTTTAATATATATAATCAGTTGAATTTTTAAAGAAAACAACTGAAGTTTTTACAAATTGACTGTATTTAATTAATATTAGTCACTGTTGATGAATAATGCAGGAATTACCATGTATGGAACGAAGTATGGATGTCACGACCAGACTTAAAATTGATGACTCCTGGCTGGCAAGTGGTTGACGCTACACCACAAGAACTTAGTGAAAATATATACAGATGTGGCCCAGCAAATGTAGATGCTATCAAAGCCGGTGAAATTCGCACACCCTATGATACCAATTTTGTCTTTTCTGAGGTAAACGCAGATAAAGTATATTGGAAATATAACGGAGTATCTCAACCCCTCAAGTTACTGCGCACCGATCAAGAAGCGTAAGTTAGTTCACTGAAAAATTTTAAAATTTATATTGAACTAATATTGAATCTATGATGTTGAAAGCAAATATTTCAAAACTAACATTTGAAATTAATATTCGCACATATACATATTTTACCGAATATTTATGCTGAAATATTTTTAGATTAATTTATTGATTTACTCCCAATCAATTTTTATGATTCAAGAGCAAATAAGTTGTGGGCCAGAATAATATTCTTTTAAAGTAGCCAAAAAATTACGTTTTTACACTCTCAAAAAGTTGAAAATATTCTTCTTATATTCTTTAAAAATATAAGTAAAATGTACTAAAAATATTAAAATGTATTCTCTTAAATTTAAAGTATATTTTAATAAGAATAAAAAAACAATAAGGTACTAATTAATATTTTTCTTTTATTTTCCAAAGTATAACATTTGTTCTATCAAGGTATCAAAATCATCCAAATCTAATAAGAAACACATTTTCTTAGAAACTATTAAGCATTTTTAACTTTTTGCAAAGAGAAAAAAATGTTAGGTTTAAGAAACTCTATAATATCATGTAGTTAAACATTTTTTTTTTCGCTTAAATAATAACTTGAAAAAATTTCAAAATTATTTTGTATAAATACCTGTTTTTCTTAAAAAAAAAATCCCGTATAATCAATGTATTGTTTTATATTCTTTTTTATCAGAATACTCATTTATAATAAAATATTCGCAGACGTGTAAAAAAAACATATTTTTAATAAATCGCCTCATTCGTTGAAATGTTGAATCCATATTTTTGTGCAAGTACCACCAAAACATTATGTAAAATAATAATCCAACCTCTAGTGATAATTCTTCTACAATTATATTATTTTTATAGATTTAGTTTACTTTACACAAAATATTTACAATCAAATATATAAATGTATATTAATCATCATCACCACAATAACCTCTATCCCAGCTATTTATAATTACCTCTGCCTTAAGTTTTTATCAGAATTTTATACCAGCTGTTGACCTGACGCAACCAAATTATGGCTGAGGATACCAGCAAGGTGTGTGCTATTGTCAAAGTTCCCGTATAGTCACCCATCCGAAAACAAACAGTGACAGTACTTCTGAACATCAGCGTTAAGGCGGCGACTGAATGTTCTACTGTAAAACACTGTGCCCCAAAAATATATAAATTCAACGTGTTTCAAAAGTTTTCATCCGATTACGAATTCTTATAGCTCAGCAATCGTTAATTGTAGTTTAACGAGCCATATACTAATGGAATGCTAAGAGAGTCAAGTTTATGATAAACTCTGTAATTATAAGTGAACTGCCGTCAGTTTGTTTCGAAAAGCGTTTGGCGTCTTCCGTTTTAGTTAAATCGGTAATAACTGTTCAACGTGATTTTCGAAAAAACTTACGGAAACGTTTTGTTTTTCGATAAAATGGATCACCACCGCATTGGAAGTTAGAAGTTAATATCTGAAAGACAAACTCCCTCAATGATAGATTTGACATAAAGGAGACAAGAAATTGGCTATTCATTTCACGTTCCCTAGACCTCACAGTGTATGATTACTTTGTATGGCGCTTTGTAAAGATAAAGTTCATGTAGCACTATTACCTACAGATTTTGATAAGCTCAAAACCAGAATCTATGCTCTTTTATAGCTTCAAACACTGAAAAAATTATAGTGTATAGTGTGGTTTATTAATTATACTACCTAATTAAACCCCTATTTTTCGATAACTATCATAATTTTTTCATCAAAATATATCGAATAACTTTATTTATTTTTATTTATATAAATATAAGTATAATATATTTTATATAATATTATATCATATTTATTTATAAAAAAAAAAAACAAGGTTATTTTTATAAAAAATATAATTTGGAGATGAATTTCCAAAGTTATGTTGTAATCTACATTATTTATATACAAAAAATACATAAAAATTTCAGCATAGGAAGATTGATCTTTACTAAGGCAGCAGAAAGATGGGAGCCTGAAGACATTACTCAGAACTATAAACACCCAGAAAGTAAATTTCTTTTAGAATTTTTTTTAGACATAGAATCCTAATAATTTTATAATTAACTTACAAACGATAGTTTTAAGATCAATTTTATCAATCGTGATTTTTTATTATGAAATTAATTTGCTAAAATTCATATTTTATTAATCTATTTACTAGATAATAATCTAGTAAAGAAAATGAGCTATCTATAAAAATTTTGGACCAGTATTTTGTCAAGTTTCTAACATTTAGTAATAATAGCATGTAAGAGGATCACAGGTGTAGTAATTTTTATCACTATTCATTTCTTGGCCGCACTCCTCCTACCACTTAAGTATAAAAATGTCAATATTATCAAAAGTTTATTATGAATATCTATAAAATAAATTAGTAAATTAAGTATGTAACCATATGAGTAAAAAAAATTAATATCTTTATAAGGTATTTAGTTAAAAAGTACTTTATGGTTGACGAACTGAGAAAACAAATTATTCAAAAAAATATTTTCGGTATTATTTTCATTATTCGATTGATTAAGTTATTTATAATAAATGAATCATCCCCTGTATATAGAAATATTATGTAAGATAATTATGGATACAGTGGTACTTTTAAAGTAAATTTTCTAAAGGGAAAAATCGCTAAAAGTGTTTAGTTAATCGTTCATACTTTTGAATTCTGACACGGCCACTAGTGTCGACTACATTATTGCAACACAAGTCGTGCCAATTATTTATTTTGACAAGCTCAACAGTCTATAAAAGAAGACACTAACAAAAATATGAATTATATACTATAGTTGTATTTATAAAATATAGCAATGTTATTGAATATTGTATAGAGAAGTATGTACAAAGAACAAATAATATGTTTCATAATATACTTTATATTTAAAATAAGTTTTTGGTTTTCCATATCTAAATTATCTGAATATTAAATAGTTTACTATTGTAGTACAATCATTATATCTCTGCTCGTTGTAATTTATTTAATACTTTATATAATAGTATTTAATTAAATAAAATGATTGTTTGTAATTAACGTTTTTTATATTTTCTTAAGAATCTAGTGATGAAAGAAATGCCATGTTAAATGCTTTAAAACAAAGTTCTAGTATTTTTAGCAGATATTATCTAAATGAAAACTTCAATGATATTAAATTCGATTTCGAGTTAATAGATGACATCGTAATTGGAGAAAACTTCAGGTTATTTAGAATGATTACGATCATAATAAATTTTTTAGGCAAAGTATAATTAATTATTTTTTATTATTATATAGAGTCGCTGTGTCTATTACAAATCAAGGAAATAAAAATTATGTTGTCAAAGTTATTTTACGAGTAGAATCTGTTGATTATACTGGAAAAAATGGGCAGCTATTTAGTATAATCGAAGATAAAAAAAATGTGCTTCACGATAGAGGTAAGTAAACTTTTATATTTTTTAAATTCATTAAAATTGTACCATTCATGGATATAAGACTTATAAAACATAAGGGATAAAAATAACATTTTTGCATAAATTAAATTTGATAAACAATTGGAAAATATACGTATTATTGTTTTGCCCGGAAGCGAATTAAAAAAAAAAATTATAAATATTCTTGTACAACGTGCTGTTATAAGAAAAACAAAAACTATGAAGTCGATTTTTTCTGAAATCAAAAAATAGCTTATACTCCTAAAAGTTTAAATTAAAGTGTTGTATATGTCTTTGGACAAGCCACAACTATCTACTTTGTTTATACGCCTATATATAATGATAAATACTTAATTTGTTTTATTTACCTTTTAATTTTCCTAGGATCAAATGTTCAGGTTGTTCAAACAGTATTAACATACTTTGATTATGGCAAATACGTGAAGAACCAAAATGTTTTTAATATATCATGTTTAGCTTCAGTTTTGGACACTGATTTTGAATATTTCGCTCAGGATGATTTTCGAGTACGAAAGCCAGATATTAATATTAGTGTAAGTGTAATAAATTATTGATAATTTAAAACAATAATCAACTATAATTTACAATTTTTATTGATATCATAGAATAAATCAATATAATAATTTTTGTGTAGTTTGACCCAAAGCCACTTCTAGGTAAATTGAGCACAGTGACTGCTTCTTTTATTAATCCATTGCCAGTAATTTTAAAAAGAGGAATATTTTACTTTGAAGGCGCATCTCTGGAAAAGAGGCTTAAAATAAAACTTACTCGGTGAGTGAAATTATAAAAAATTTATTTGCGGTATGTTTGGAAATTTGAATGTTTATATAAGACCAATTTGAACGTTTAAAATTTATATTATTGTTTATGATTATACACAATTATTATCAGCACAATATGTTTTAGTAATGTGGAGCCAAAAGAAGAAGCTGTTGTAACTTTCAAAGTTGTACCACAAACGGTTGGGAGAAACGTATTAGCAGCAAAGTTTACTTCCTCTGAACTTCAAGACGTTGATGGATTCCTTGTGTTTATGGTTAAGCGTGATTAATAACCCACAGTCAAATTACTGTTTTTTAATAATAATTATTTTTTTTCTAAAAGGCACACTAATGCAGTGTTGAAAATTGTATGTATTGTGAATTATTTATTAATATAGTTCTTTTTAACTTTTGTTGAATATAATTATGATATTAATATTTCTAGTTTAGGTCTTTGGAGTTAGATAATTTATTATTTTATTTATACTCCTCAAAAGTGATTCATTGTATAACTTATATTCTCCAGCATGTCATTGGCAAAAATCAACGACGAACAGAGTCTTCCTATAGATGAGCTAATTCCTCACGTAACAATATTTTATTATTTTAGCCTGTAATTTTTTTAATATATGAGATTACTGACAAAAAACTTTAAAAAAAGATCACTCAATGAAAAAAAAATTCAATCGGTAAAATAATATTTTTACTCTCCTTAATATTTTCAACTTTCGGATGGCTCTGATAAAACAGAAAATGTTAAATGAATTATTGCATTTTAGCTTCTATGGAAACTTAAAGGTATTGTATTAACCATTATATGTCTGTCAATACGTTAAAAAAATGTAGATTTTATTCTAGTTAAAAAAATTACTTTCAAAATTTTAAAAGTCAACTCAAATTTGAATATTTAAAAAAATATCTCAAAATTGGCTAGCTGTCAAACAGCGTAAAATCTAACAATTTTTCTAAATTTTAAAATATAATAAAGACGAAAATCTTTCTTTCATATTTATATATAATGATTGTGTTTTATTTATGAAAATTTAATAGTTCAATACTACTAATATCTAAAATTCTATTTAATAACTCTGTATAACATTGTTGCGGTATACCACTGTGCACGGTGGTTGATACCCCAATAATATGAAGCTGTCAACTTTCATAATATTGTTGCTGGTGTAGTATATGTTGTGTAACCAAAATATTTATGAAAAATGTTTAATTTACCAAATGAAACATCTCAAATTTTGTGTAAATCATCGAATCAATTATACTACAAGATTCAAGGTTATGTTTTATGTGTATCATAGTTTATGTGTTCATTTTTTATCGAATCGCGTTATTAGTCGTTTTTCGAATAAAGGAAAAATCATCGACTCGTAATATAATTTTTCGAATAATAAGAAATAGTATACAACAAGTGCGTTTGTTAGCTGTCACTTTGTGTTAAACCATCGAATATTTAAAATATAACAACTAAAAATGATTACTGAATCGAATGTTCCTTTTTTTAATGTATCTATATCGAATTTATATTTATTATTACTAAATTGTTATCATTAATTTTGTGATTATTGATAAATTTTTCTCTTTTATAATTATTTGTGTATATAGTGTAATGGCCCATTGCACATCATAATTGTAACTGTGAGTACAAAAGTTATTTGTTAATTAATATTTATTTTTTTTTTTATAATTACTCATTGAATGAATTAAGTGCATTATTTTGTGTCAAAAAGATTATGTACAAATTTATTAAAATTATTTTTAATTTTTATTGGTGAAGATTTAATATAAATTTGTGATAATTGCTATGAAATTAAATTTATAGTTAGAAGATCTATCATATAATCTTTTTAAAGTATAATTTCGTTCACTTTGTTACCTGACCATTTCACTTTTCCAATTAGCGCTGGCGAACCATCCCAACTCAGGGTTTTTGTGTATTAATCGGACTATCCTAATGCAATTCACAAATTCATTCTATATACAATCCATTGGTTTACAGGTGCCGGAGTACATAGTATATTCATCTTTAGCCTCCGTCCATACAGCCTGAATTTTTTTAATTTTTGCATTTTTTAATTTTTATAAAAATAAAGTTTTTAAAATTTACTTTCCACAAAAAAAATATATATGAATACACAAAAAAATGAGTGACCTTGCAGTAATATGTAATATTACTATAACAACATTATGATATTAATGTGTTGATAAATATTTTAAAAATTACAGAAAAATCGTCAAGTTTTTTAACTATTTTTGTAAAGATTTTTATATATCAAAGTTTTACTTATTTATCTTTTAATAATAGAGTGTTATGTTATCGGATGACAGTGCGTGGTGCTGTCTAATACCAAATTATTGTAATACTCTGCCTAAAAAGTCATGGTACGTACACCAATATTACAGAGGACAAATATTAACTCTAATGTTTGTCGTATCGCTGCTAATTGGATTCACTATGTATAAGTCATGGACTAAATGGTTCTTCAAAACTACTTTCCCATCTGAAGTATGAACAGACACATTGTTTCATTTTAGGTATAGGCAAATTTATAAAAAAAATTTCATTGTTTATGTATTTTAGTATTCCTATGATATCATAACACTGATAAAATATTATCAAATATTTATCATACATTTTATTATATAAATTACTATTCTATTTATTATATATAGTAATCTTATTTTTAAAAGCGCTAAACTTATTGATTTTATTTCCAACAGTTTTATCTATGATTTATGTAGGATGATCCACGGTGTTTTAACAATTCTAATAACTTTTGATATACTAAATATTTTGCATTACTTTTTTATCTCTATAATTTATGTATTCCTAGACTATGCAAAAATTATATTTTAATTTAAAAAATAAAAATTGATTTATTATCAAAACAATAAAAAAATTTAAATGAGTTTAATATAGTCTAAGAATACATATATATTTTTAAAAAATTAAAGTAAAATATTTAAAAGATCAAATGTTATTAGATTTGTCAATACATCGTAAACGACTTTTTATTTATCATTAAAAAATATACCTATGTTTAATGTATACTATGTTAATCTATGTCATTATTGATGAAAATTTGACTTAATATTTCGTTTCATTTTCATTTTTCTACCTTGTATTGGTATTTTCAGATTAGTTTAAAAACTAACAATCGAGAAAATAAAACTAAAATCAAGTCTAAAAATAATCGAAGAAAATGTGGTGAAGGTAAAGTAAAAAATTCAATCAACCTAATTCAGACAATTCCATCACCAGTGAAAAATCGAACTTTAGAAGCAGAAAATCAGAATGAAACGATAAAAATAACAACTGATGCTATTACTAAATTTGTTACCATTGAAAACCAATATAATGATAACATTAAAGATGTACCAAAAGAATGGGATAGCCATAACTATAGTCCCGATAATTGTTCTAGTGAATACTCTAGTTCTAATAGTTTATCTGGAGAACGAACTTCAAGTATATCAGAGTCTGTTTCTATGATACTGGGTGAAAGTGTTTCACCAAATATTGCACCTTATCCTCGACATATAGCACTTGATTCAACAAGTAAGATGAGTACATATAAAGAAAAACAAAACAAAACAAATTCTTGACCATTGTATTTCATAAGGAAATCACAGCATTCTACATTAATTATTTTATCCAGATAATCAATTATTTTAAACAAAGATTAAAAATATAATTTTTAACGATAAATTGTATTAACTTTTTTAAAAATATACTATATACATACAAGGTGATTATTTTATCATTGACCACTTTATAATCAAATAATCATAGTAGTATTGAGATTTCTATTTGGTTTATTTAAATTACATGTTTTCTCAGCTTACCAATGATGAAGTATTTTTCATGTTCATTTCTTATACATAAAAGTGACAGTTATATTTTTTAAAATGGTAGGTAACATACATAGTTAACTAGTTTAGTGATTAGATAATAATTTTATTAAGTTATCGGCTGGTTGATAACAAAATTTTGACTAGTATTTCAGAAGTTGTTAACACTATTATACCAAGCTGAATGATGAGTGTGGCTGAGAAATGTTTAGTGATAAAAATAACAACATCCACGCCTCAAGTCTAGCCATTACATTAAATTGTTAATAACTTCTGAATAAATAAGCTGGTAAAANTACATTAAATTGTTAATAACTTCTGAATAAATAAGCTGGTAAAATATCAATGTTGTTATTTGTAAAAATAAAATTGATATACCCGAATGTATGAGGGATGAAAAATACTTCATGTTTAATAAATCGAGAAAAACATAACTAAACTAAACATAACATAACTAAAGAAATACAATTTCGATATTATTGAAGATTATATTGACATTACAACAAAAATAAAAATATAGATGTTTATAAATCTTAAATAAAACTAGGTGTTCAAAATTGTTTGTTTATCATATACAAATATAAAGCAATAATATTCGTATGAAATACAGATTAAAAGCTTTAAGTAACGTGAGAAAGAGTAAGACTATACTTTTATTTTTGTGTCAGTTCATTACTCATTAGTTCTAATACCAATATTAATACTGAATTTGTATTTTTTAAAAGTTAATTTAGCTTTAAAAAATTAAAAATTGTTTAAAAATAATATATGCAATTAGGTATACAAGATAGAAAAAAAATAAAGTTACGAATCAAAAAAATTTTAATAAGAAAAAATAATTAAATAGTATATAATTTAATAAACTATAATCTATCTAAAAATAAATATTTTAGAAATCAATGTTAACGGTAGTTAAGGTAATTTTTATATTTATTAATTGATATTCCAATATTTCAAGTAATATGAGAGCTGTACATAATGATGAGTTGTACTAGATTTTCAAAAATTTTTCAACAGGTTCGATATCCAATACATTTAAATTCTGATCGCCAATTTAACACGAGTCAGCTAAATTATAATGAGATTCAAAACGCGTGGCCTGTTGAATTTCACGATAAAGATGGACCTATAAGGAAAATGCCTTTATGCTTACAAAAAGCTATGTCACACTGGAGCAATAACATTAAAAAAGATTTTTCACATTTAAAAACAAATTTTACATCTACAGAGCCAATAAGTAACCAAAAGAAAAATCAAAATAAATTTGGGTATAATTTATTAAACACAAATTTTGCTAATTCCGACAAAACCGATCAGCCTACAACATCTAAATCGAATATAAATGAAAACTGGATAACAATGCTATCAAGATTGTGGCAAGATTTTAGAAAACCCATAGCAATCAAATTATCGAAAATATATAATTGGTTACACAAATAGTCCCTCAATAATTTTATTTAGCTAAATTTATTGTACTCCATTTGTTTTTTTGATAATATGCTATACTTACCCTTTCTATGCAGTACATTCTTACGTTAATTATTCAAATAAATAGCTTTTAAATAAGTCAATGAAATTGTTTTTATTTAGTTTTTTTTTTAAATATTCACTCAAAGTATATATTCGACCGGTAAGTCTAAAAGAAGTACAAAGTGTTACCTATGTTTTTGTGTCATTACATTGAAGATGTAGATGCTGTGGCTTAACACACCCACACAATCTCTGTGGTAGGTCGACAGAAGAAAATAACTTATATATTATGCATGTAAGCACGTATAGTAATAAATATACAAAAAATAGCTTGCAGCCAAATACTACAGTAATAATGGTTTTTCAGATGACGGCGTCAGTCATATTGCAAAGTAAAAATTCAGTTCAAAGGTTGTACGTCATGTAGAGTATTATGTAGACATCTAATCATGATTTTTCACTCAATGGTTTTTAGTTACGGTTTACATTACACAAGCACAGTTGACGTCATAATTATAAATGACTTTTTAAGCATTACAGTTGTGCATTTTTAATTTTTTTTTTCCAATAACATTATCTTATTCGTAAATTTATTGTATATTATCTATTTATTGGTCAAAAAAATTATCACCAATGGTATCCACAATAAGATAAAATTTTATCAACGCAGTCAGATAAGTAATACCATTTCAAATTTGAAATTGTTAGTGAATAATAACTAATTTATTAGCTATTATAAATTAGCAGAGTGGTAATACATTCTTTTATGGCTCCTTCTTATTGTAAGTGTTTTTAAAGGGAGAAAGGTAAACTGTCAGTTTATTCATTCATAAAGTATTTAGGATCTTATAACCACATCATTATATTTTTTATTATTGATGGACATGGGAAGAGCTAATACAAGCTACTATAGGTACATGTAGAAAAAAACCAAGATATACAAGAAAGGTAGGTCGTGGTTAGCATTAAAAAAAAAATATTTTTAAATTAATATCGAGCTATTAGCATTAGTAATGATGGACGGTCGGTGGTGATGTACACATAAGTACAGCATTATGAACACGATATAGTGAGTCTCCCATTTGTCAAACAACTTGTTAAATCAGAACCAGTATAATATATAGTATGTATGAGGTGTGCATACAGTGGTCGCTAGTATACAGCCCACTCATTTTTCTCGAACATTCCATTCATAAATTTTTGTAATGCGTTAGTGTGCTCACACTTATTTTATTATTATGATCACATGAATCTCAAACATCTTATATATGTATAAATGCTTTTCTTATTAATAAATATTAAGCAACCGTCGTCAGAATATGATAGTATACATTTTATACTAGATTCTATACAAAGTGATTGATTTAATATAAACCACTCGGTTACTCTTAAAATAAACATAATATTGAAAAAAAAAAATTTTTTTTTAGTTACGTATATTTTTTGATTTGTTGATTCAGCTATCAATTTATATTATATTTAAAATTTGTAAAATAAAATATAAAATTATCTAATTAAGAAAATTTATGGTCGCTATAATTTTCGAATCATAACTTAGAATATTATTCTCATTTTTATACCTAGATGGAATGAATAGTACGGTCGGGAAATGACTGGTGATAAAAATAGCAGCCTAGTCATTTTTAAGAACTTTTTAATTATTTTATAATTTAGAATGATAATTAAAAATTGAAATCATCACAAAAATATAAATTTTATTTGAAGAACTGAGCAAATATATTATAATTAAATATAGTAAGCTTTTTTATATATAAAATAAAGAACAATACGGATTTGAAAAAAAGAGAATATTTGATTAATAGTTTGAAAACCCCCATTAGTTTAAAAGACTAAACCTTATTTTTATATACTTTCCTTGATTAAATTGAAAAACGAAAAATAG
Source organism: Daktulosphaira vitifoliae (assembly GCF_025091365.1). Lineage (NCBI taxonomy): Eukaryota > Metazoa > Arthropoda > Insecta > Hemiptera > Phylloxeridae > Daktulosphaira > Daktulosphaira vitifoliae. Next base: position 2,631,221 of record NW_026099573.1, on the reverse strand, counting down.
CGTACGATGACGAATACTTTTAAATGTCTTAAATTGAAGTAATTAACATAATAGATTATGCATTTAAGTATATATTTATAAAAATATATTTGAGTTTTAAGTTATTAGGCTAATGAACTTATGAGCTCAATGAAAATTTGTAAGCAATCTGGTTAAAATTCATTTTTAAAAATCTTTATATCTGATTGCACCAGTATTTCTTACAAGTCACATTATTTAAAAAATATAAATTGAAGTTAGAAATATATACTTATTTAATTATAATTACAGACCTCATACTTACAAATTCAGGACTACTGTTAATTGCAGCTCTATGACAGTAATATTACAAATATTTTTCATCGAGAACAAGATTTCACATTCATCATTCAAAACACTTGAAACATACTCGGTTGGGTATGTTTCAGGTAGTCTTCTATTTAACATAATCTAGAGTCAATTCTCATTACATACACCAAAATGGATTATTTAGTAACTGAATCATTATTACCCAAAGCTAAAATTAATCAAAGGTTTCTATTTCATAATTTTATAGGTAATTTAAGTAAATGACTACCTTGACAATCCGGATTAAAAATTGAAAATTTTAAGTATTTTGGATATCTAAATTGTTTACATTTATAAACTGCTGTTGTATCTATTCGTTCAATTCGCAATACAGCAAGTTTAAGACTATTCTCTCTTAAACGACAAACATAAATTGTTATTTAGATGTGAAAAAAGGCACAGACGTTTTTAATAGAGTATGTATTTTAATTTCTACAATAGAAAGTAATAATAAAACGATTTTGGCCAAAACATCGAGTCACACGATTTTTAATATTCAACATGTCTATGGTTAAGCTTGTAAAGTTTAAGTGATTTAGGATTTAAGTACTTAGTGGTAAAACATGTGAAATATAATGACTGTCATACATATTTCGTGCAATATTTCTACAATTTTTGTATAAGTTCAAAAATGCCACTCAACTTGTCAAATTGTTGTCTTAAAACAATAAAAAAATATTAACAGCATTCTGAAAACTTTTAATAAAATATTACTCCAATTTGCTTGAAAATTATCATCATTGTGATTTAAATTAAATTTATTATATTAGATTACAAGTGAATAAATCAATATAGAATTGCAAAATTCCAACCATAAAAATTTAATAATACAAAAGTTATCGACATTCAATAAATAATTAAAAAAATAAAAAAATATGAAAAAGTCCTTAGTGCTTAAAGGTTATTAAATGTCATAACTATGAGATTTTTCATTTATTCTGGTATTTCACGCAATTATATTATTATTATTATTATTGGGATCGAAAATCCAGTTAATGCGTTCAATTAAATGAGCAGTGTTGGTGACAATTGATTCTGCCGCTTCACACACGCGTTGGTCATTATGATGAAGATAATTATGGGATTTATGATAAATTTCAACAAGATTATTCAGTACTGTCCTGTTAAGTTCTGGCCGACCCGCAAATAATGGATTGCTTTCAAATAAGTTAATCCAACTTGCGTACATGGTAGTCTGGAGAGTGCCAACAGTTAAATCCATTATGTCTGAAGTCAATAAAGTATCTTCATCGCTTTCAAAGCTATCATCTTCACTAGACATATCATCAACAGATCGTACTTGATCATTTAATGACTCATTTAAGGCCTCATACATATCATAGAAGTAGTTTTGATCAGTTGAATTGTGAAATGACATATTTATCTTTTTAAATTTAATTTAAAGTAGTAACTTCAATAAAAAATAATTAAATTATAATTATTTTAAATAAAAATTTTTCAAAATGTGTACAGAAATTATTTTAAAATAAAATAATCAACTCAATTTGAAAAATGTTGAATTTTTATAGTAAAAAAAACAGCGTTCATTGTTTATTTTCTATGGTAAATTCATATACATTACATTAAGTTTTCATGAAAATTTTTTAGCTCAAATTATACATAAATTCTTGAAATAAATAATTAAGTAATCTATCTTATATTTTGGTAATATTTGGTTTTTACCCTGTAAATTATTACAAAATTTTGTTTAAAAAAAAGTTATTAAATAAATTGTACTAGGCGAGTAAGATTACATTAGAAACTTTTTCAAAATATATTTAATTTTCAAAAAAAATTTTAAATAATTTCCAATAGGGTTGAAAGTTCAATTCGATTTTTTGTCAAAGTTTAATTTTCATCGTAAAATCATATGGACATATACAGAGCGCATTTTTATCATAATCCACTCAATTACATATCAATTATGACTTTAACGACATGTGCTTCTTATATTGCTAGTTGGTGTATTTAAAATTGTTAACTCAAAATATTATGCCGCATTACTAAACTTAAACCACATCTTTTGATAAAATTATATATATCGTAAAAAAACAATTAGTTGCCTGTAACTCAAACATTATAAACTTTAAAGTTTTATATCAAATAAACGAATAAATTTATGTTAAATTATAAAAGTCATTTATTATCAAAATGTATCTTCAAACATCTAAATTAATTAAAAATATGTATTCCTATTCAAAAAGCAAAATTGACACCTTTACAAGGTATAAGAGATAAATAAAAATCGTATTTTAGCTTCGATGCGAAGCTGAGAAGGTATTAATTTTACTATGATGTGTTTTTTTTTTTTATGTCTGTTGCCACTTTTTCTCAGCTCTCACTGAACCAATTTCTTTCAACAATACGTTAAAATATCACAAATCGTATCTAGTTGAAAACATTACCCTTAAAAATTGAAAAATTTTCCTACGTTCTCCGCAAATGGGGGAAATATCCAAAAAAATTACAAATTTAAAAATCAGTAAATTTTGTCATTTATTTCTCTTTTTTTTCTTAAAACTTCCATAACTTTTTCAAAAATAAACAAATCAACATAATTTTTTTTTATACTAAGACCTCAGATATTTCCTTTTCATTTGATATCATTTTTTTGAAAATCTAACTCTTAACCTGCTCATTGGGGGGGATTTAAAATAGCAACTTTTTTACAAAAACTAACTTTTTCAACTTAATTTTTGAAAATGTTCCGGAAATACTGCGTCCTTTAAACATATATAAAATTAAAACTTATTTTATGTACTATAAAATGAAAAAAAAATTTGTCCCGATAACCTATCTTTTATGCGAAAATGGCTACCGTATTCAAAAATATGCTATTTTTCTATTAAAATTCTAGGTTTTGTATTTTATTTTATTTTAAAATATTTTATTAGGATAATATATTGACTTTCATGAATATTATATAATTTAATTGACATAAAATAAAGGTCATAAGACATAAGAAATTAAACTTATTAAACTTTTTTACTTTTTTATTTTCATACTAAATTTAATAATTATAATTAGTATTTATTCATATATTATATTTTAAAATCAAAGAACTACTAATTAGGATATAATCAAAGAATTAATAGTTGATGTTGCTTTTGGAATAATCCACCAATTTCTCTGAATGAAACACTATCTACAGATTTGCATCTAAGCGTTTCTTATGATAGTGATTTTAATCACTGTCAAATATCATCTATACTTGTCTCATCTATGCCTTGTCTACACTGTGCCTCGACTCCACTGTGCTACCGTTTTTTTATTAACTTTGATGTCTGTTTTCACCGTGAAGACAATATAAAATCCGAATTTTTTTATTCATAATAAAGTAGATAACATTAGCTTTAATTTAAGATATATATAAATGTGTCAGACTATCCGAAACACTTTCAAAAGTTAAGTTGAAAAAGTTCAACTTTCTAAATGCATTTTTTAGATTTAAACCCCTTTGTATTAAGGGAAATGATCCGATTTAAAAAAAAAGTATGTTAAATGAAAGATGTATATAAATACTACTTCTCATGAAAAATTTGTATTGATCCATACATTTTTCAAAAAGTTATAGCATTATAAAATTAAAAATGTAAAATATGAAATCGTGAATTTTCATACAAAAATATCATTTGGTAGCCATTTTCACAGTGAAGACAATCTAAAGACCGAATTTTTTTTTTTTTTCATGATAAAGTATATTACATTAACTTTAATTTAAGATATATATAAAAATGTCAGACTTTCCGGAAAACTTTCAAAAGTTAAGTTGAAAAAATTAATTTTTTTGTAAAAGAGTTGTCATTTTAAATCCCCTCTGTGGGCAGGTTTAGTGTCAGATTTACAAAAAAAATAAAATGCCAAAAGATAGGTAAAGACATTTTGCATATATAAAAAAAATATTTATATTAATTTGATTATTTTTGAAAAAGTTATGGTAGTTTTAAATAAAAAAAAATTGAAAAAATGTTTAAAATTAGCGATATTTAAATTTGTAGATTTCCACCATTTACGGAGATCGAGGGAAATTTTTTCAATTTTGAGGGTAATTGAGAGCGTCTTCGACTAGATACGATTTGTGATTTTTTGACATATCGTCGAAAGAAATCGGTCCAGTGAGAGTTGAGAAAAAGTGGTAACAGACAAAAAAAAAAACACATCATAGTAAAACCAATAACTTCTCAGATTCGCATCGAAGCTAAAATTAATACATAATTAAATGTAATGTATTTTTTATACATTTAACTACAAAGAAAGTTAATTCATAAAAAATTTATCGGATGAAATTTCAGTTCTAAAGCTTAACCGTTTCAAACAATGTATAGTAAATTAATAGACGTTTATAATTTCGTACGTGTTCGTTTCATATGATACATTTATAGAAAAATGATGTATAATATAGTTAATTGAATAGTTATTTTTGTGTAACCCATAAAAAAAAATGATATAGTGCCCATAGTTATAGAAAATTATTAATAAATAATAATTAATTTTTATGCGTGATTCTTATATTTATATTAGACAAAATTTAATACCTAGAAAAAAATTAATTTAATATTTTTCTCTGATGATATACTCATCTGAAATTTTAAACTAAAAACTCATTGCAAGAATTTAGCAGCATTTTAAAATTTTCCAAAAATACTTTAATTGAAATGTTTTTATTGAGATACAACTAAAATGAAAATTCAAACATTTATTTTATTTTCAAATGGGAAAATAATTATAAACGCATTCTAATTATAAAGACCATGACATTTTACATGACTTTTATAATTTTAGTTTTGTATACAAATTTATCTTGTTTAATAAATAATTATATAGTATTACTCTAAATTGAATCATTAAAAATAGTATGTTAGTTTAAAACAAAATGTTACGTTCAATTAATCATAAGCATCAAATGCTACCAAAGTTCTTCATAATGACATACTATTTTTAAAAACACTTAAAAAGCTGATGACGTTGCAAGTTGCTGATTTAACTAAATTAAAAAAATTAGAAATAATTCTAAATAATAAAAAATTTCTTTTTATGACATCATAAAAAGGAAACTATAATTTTATCTTTATTAGTTGATAGTATAATATAATCTATAGGAGACGTGTACTTGTACCTAACTATATGAGTGTTCAAAAATATATTTGTTTTGACGGTTCAAATTTTTTGATAAACATATGAATTTATTGCCTTCCTAAATGAAAAAAAAAATTAGAGTACCAAATTAATTCTCAGTTTATTATTAAAATACAAAATTGTCCTATAACGTTATCTTCAAGCAGATTAAAAAATATCATAAACATTACACTTAGCTAAATAGAAGTTAATAAAATATAAATAAATATGTTATACATTATAATAAATAATATTATTTAATGTCAATAATTTCGAGGAATCCAATAGTTTTAGTACTCTCAGTGATTGTTACACAAATTTAAAAGAATTAAAGTTGTGCTATTCATTTTTACGATTCTATTAATTTGAAAAATTTCAAATTATGACCAAATTAAGTAGATTAAAATATTATAAAAATAGTGTGTAAATTTTTGGTTGCCTGTTTTCAGATATTATTTTGCATTTTTTTTCACAAATCAATTAAAAATAATATAAAAATGAAAAAATTCCAGCTCAAATAAACTTTTAATCCTTACACCCTCATAATTCTATACGGACAATTGCAAATTCTATTATTAAGTCTGAATAAATGGTGAAGAGAGCAACAAAAACTAATAATTTTTTTAATTAAATAACTGTCTAATTTTTCTAACAATATCCATAGAGTAATTAAGGTCCGAACACATAATAATTTTGAAAGTTATTGCACCAAAAGATTTTATGGAAATATAGTTTAATGACATTTATGTTTAAAAAATATGTTATTTGTTCATCCATTTTTGTATTAAAAGACCTTTTAATATTTTTTTTCTAAAAGGTAGTGTTATTTAAGTAAACATATATTATCATAAAAAAAAAAATTATTTTTGGTTGTTTTTGGACTCCTTGCTTATATTATGTTGCCATATTCAAAAGTATATAAATGTTGTATTTAAACCAGAGCTTTAATTAAATTAATATTTTTAGAATTTCAACTGTATTTAATTTTTAAATTTCTTTAAGCATAAAAATGCAGTATTTTATTGTAATAGTATTTTGTATTTTTAGCTATTTTAACTTATTGGCAGCACAATTTTTTGAAAATACAGACTTAATAAAGGTAACATAAATTTAATACGTCATACAAGTTTGCAACGTTATAAATAATTCTGATTACACATATTATATTTAATTTATAATAATAATTTGACAATTATACAGGGTACGATTTTTCGTAGACCACTAAATATTTCCTAAAATAATAATAATTTTGAGGTATTATTTCATAGCTTAGTTAATTAGTATTTCATTTTCGATTAAAAAATGATTAAATACTTTATAAAGAACCCCTTATACCTTTTAGAGTTAACAACTTTTTTAAATGACAAAATATAAAGAGATTGATATCGTTGATAAATAAAATTCTCCCAAAATTATAATAATTTAAAAAACAAAAATTATGCTTAGTATTATTTAGTTCTCAATTTATCAATTATTTAGTACTTTTCTGATTTATTTTAACCCTATATTTTTTTATGTGCAGGACAGTAGTCTATCAAAAGAAATAACTGCAGAACTTGAAGAATTATTTAAAGATGTTAATAAGAATGATTTAGAAGGAAGCACATTCGAATATGCGGCACTTATACTTTATGATTTTATAAAAAACAAAAATGAATCTGATGTTAAAAACATAATAAAAAAGTGTAAAGGTAAAATAAAAATAACTTTATTCCGAAGTAATTTTCCAAAAATTATTTTAATATTTTAATCTGATAGTGTAGTATTTTGATGGTATATTATATAAATTTATAAATATATATATTTTTTTAATTGAAGAATATTAATAAGCAATAGTTTAATATAGTTTTAAAAAATATAAGATTTCCGAAACATAGTCAAAAATTTAAAATCAAACATTTTTAACAGAAATTATATCATTTTAGTAGCTAATTAATTATAAAATTCAAGTTTTTAAAAAGTTTTAATTTTTTAAATATAAGAATCTTGTATAAGCTTGAATTCAATATAGATTTAAAAAATTATATAAAGTTTATTCAATGTATTAGTGAAAAAAATAACTATCTTTTAAATGAAAATATGCCAAAAAAGTTACAATAGTCAAACACATTTGTTTTTGATATTCTACTTGAAAATGAAATTTCTATAGATAAAGGATTTTTTAGTTTTATAAAAACTTTATTATATGATGAAAAAATACTTTAAAACAGACAAAATTAAATTAAATTTGAAAAAAATGTAGAATTATTAATACATTATAATCTAGTCTAATCAAACCATTTTAAATAACACTTAGATGTACTTTTATCGATTTCAATAATGTTTTTCAGAAATGAAAAAGGATTTAACTGTTGAAGGAATATTAGAAATAATAGACAATAACATGTCAGACGAATCATATACTAAGGACGAAGAAATGATTGATGATATTATGAAAAATTTATTTAAATTTTATTCCAAAGGAACTGAACTCATTTCTAAATCAGACATTCTAGATTTTAATAATATTGCAAATATAAATAATAGTGATGAGTCTTTTCAAAAAATTCTTCAAGATTTTCGTAATGATAAAAATGGTAAACTAAACTTTCAAAGTAAGCATAAAATACTTAATAATCTAATTTAAATTACTAAAATTATTTGTCAGTTTTGATATACTGGGAATCAATGTGAAAAATGTTTATATAAATATAAAATTTGTTGAAAATGTTGAAACATTGTATGCATGTAAAAATTAATTAGTTAATCGAATTTAGTAAAACATAGACCCTGAAATTGTTAGGCAATTTAAATATTCTACTTATTCTCGTCATAATGTGTAAGATGTATCATTGGCATAAAATAAAATGACAGGGGAAGTTAAATTAACATAAATAATATGTATTGTAGAAATCAATTTATTAAAAATAATGTAAGATATTAATGTTGTATATTAATAAAATATTAATATGTTTTTAGCTTTTAAGGATAAGATGAAACCATACTGGAAAGAATATCTATCGGATATTTAGTTTGCTTCAAAATATGTACTGTTAATATTTAAATGTAATTAAATTTGAAGTTAACTATTTTGATAATTAATTATTTTTTATAAAATATACTATATACTTTAATATTTTTTAATTAATTTTTATTTTGATAAATAAACCTGGTTAATGCTAAAATGATTAATATAAAATGTGATTGATTTGTCCTTTGTTACTAGATTTCTCATAAAATAATAAATCTGATTTTTAGTTTCGACGCGTAACTAAAATTCTATTAGATTTGCTTTGTAGTGTTTTTTTTTGTGTCTATCCATATAAATACTCCACTTCTTTTGAACTGATTTTCTTAACGTTCAAAATTTACAAATTGTTTCTTGATGAATTTTCATGCATCATGATTTTGAAAAATTACCTTAACAATAATTACTATTATAAAACAGTCAATGTTGATTTTTTTTTCACTTTATATTGAAATTACTTTTTGAAAACTGGTCGGTAGGGTGACAACATTTTATATGACAAAAATTTTATTTAAATTTTTCTTTTGTCCCACCCTTTTAAAATATTCATTTGAGTAAAATATACATGTTCTGAAAAATTTTATCTAATTATGTTGATGTTTAGAGATCGCGCAGAGCTTTATTATTTGTTTATAAATAACTTTGATATCACGATTTCATGAGCTCTCATTATCGACGATAATATACTAATGTTAGCGACTCATTTGCAGTATGACAGTACAAATTGTCATTTTAAACCGTCAACATAATTCTTCGTGATAATATCGCCGCACTTTTATAAATATTTTATAAATGTTTCGTTAAGTTCATATTTTTTGAATAATTGTATTCAAATTTTGTGTATTTGTGATAATTAAAATAATTCAATTTGATGTGAATATTTTTTTTTATTATTTAGTTCATATATGTGTAATTTTATATGTAATTAAAATATTATGGCAAGCACAAGCACTAAAACTAAAAGTTACGTAAAGGATCGAGGAATCCAAACGATAGTTGGAGGTACACTCGAATCAATTACTGGTTGCAAACTACCATTTAACCAGCAAGTACTTTGTCGTTTTTAAGCTTCAATGCGTTGGTTTTACTAAGATGTGTTTTTTTTTTTTTTTTTTGTGTCTGTTACCACTTTTTCTCAGCTCTCACCGAACGGATTTCTTTCAACGATACGTCAAAAGATCACAAATCGTATCTAGTCGAAGACATTACCCTTAAAAATTGAAAAAAATTCCCTCGTTCCCCGTAAATGGGGTAAACTTCCAATAAATTACAAATTTAAAAATCATTAATTTTCGAAATTTTTTCAATTTTTTTACTAAAAACTACCGTAACTTTTTCAAAAATGAACATATCAATATAATTTTTTTTATACAGATGCTTGATGTCTTTATCTATCATTTGGTATATAGTTTTTGTAAATCTGACACTTAGCCTGCCCACAGGAGGGGATTTAAAATGACAACTCTTTTACAAAAAAATTTACTTTTTCAACTTAACTTTTGAAAATGTTCCGGAAGGTCTGACACTTTTATATATATCTTTATATAAAAAACTTATAACTTTTTAAAAAATGTACGGATCAATACAATTTTTTCATGAGAAATAATATTTTTTAATAATCCCTATTTCATTCGACATACTATATCTTAATCAGGATATTAATAAGGAACTAGCAGATCATGTAGCTTTTGGAATAATATACCAATTTTTTAAAATTAAACACTATCTAAAGATTTGCATCGAAGCGTTTTTTTTTTAGATAGTGATTTTAATCACTGTCAGATATCATTATACTTGATCCAACTATGCCACGTCACCACTGTGCTGGGTTTTTTTTCATTTATATTTGCATGAAAAAAAACTATTCAAATTAGTGCTACCATCACAGCAAGAGAAATATGTACATTTTGGGCAAAAGCTAAAATTCCTACTCAAAAGGAATGTCATATAATTGACAAAATAAAAAAAATTCATTGTAAATGGCTGAATTAAAAAAAAAGTTCTTTGAGAAAAACTCCTCATCAAAAGGAGATTGAGTCTGTATTTGTCGATGACTTCAATAATTTATTTGACATTGCTCATATGGATGCTTTAACTCTTATAACTATTGAAGAGGATAAACAGTTTCTTCTGGTTCAGAGAAAAAAAGGAGACATGGTTGCATGAGCTCCGTTGACACGAACCTTTTAAAAATAGAAGATAAAAAAATGAGCGACAGCAACAAATTATAATCAGGGAACTAAAAAAAAGATAGAACGATTGAAAGGAGAAGCAAAATATAATGATTTAAATACTGAAAGAACAGAATCTAGTAGCAGTGAAAGTGACGATGATTTATAAATACCTAACAACAAAAGGTTAAAGCAAAATAATTCTAGTGAACTTATTAATATTTTATAAACTTCTAGTATTGTCACTACTGAAGTAGCATCTGCTTTAGATAGAACCAAAGTAAGTGACAGAAACGCTATGTATGTTTTGCCAGCTACCGTGCAATCATTAGGTTATAATGTACAAGACTTTACTCTTAATTGAGAGTCAATAAGACAAGCTCGTTGAAAAAATCGTCAAAATATCGCAAATGAACTAAAATCTTCATTTTTACCGAACACTCCGTTGACAATACATTGGAATGGAAAACTACTACCTTCTTTAACATCAAAAGATAAAGTTGATCTACTTGCTGTAATAGTTTCAGGTGACGGTGTTATGAAATTACTCAGTGTGCCAAAATTTTCAATTGGAACTGTAGAAGCTCAATCTACTTCAGTTTTTGAGTTAATAGAAGAATGGAATTTGACTGAACTAATTCATTCCATATAAATTATTAATTGATATAATAGCCAGTAACAGTGGAGTAAACACAGGTGCCTGTGTACTACTTGAAAAAAAAATGAAAAGAGATCTTCTGAGCTTAGCATGTCGGCATCATATCATGGAACTCATTGTTAAAAAAGTGTTTAATACTTTGATGGGTCCTTCAAAGGTTCCGAAAATACAGGTTATTCAACGATTTTCAGACAGCTGGAGTAAAATTAACAAAAAAAAAAATACACAAGTGGAATTATGGATAATATAGTTGCTAAACATTTCAAACCAATAAAAAAATTCCTAGTTGAATTTATTAATGAGCAGTTGACAAAATATCAGCCCAGAGACGATTAAAAAGAACTATTACAACTTTCTCTTCTATTTTTAGGAGTTAATATTTCTAAAAACATTAATATACAGGCATCTGGAGGTTTAGATAGAGCTAGATGGATGGCTAAGATTATCTATAGAATGAAAATCTACTTATTTAGATCACAAATCAAATTAACCGCACAAGAACTATCGTCACTACAAGCTTTCAATATTTTTGAACTACAAGTTTACATAAAATTTTGGTACACTGCTCCTTGTGGGGAATCAGCTCCTTTCAACAATTTAAATCTATTGAAGGAGTTTAATTTAAATAAAAATACTCATGAAATTATAGCTGATACTGTTATCAAAAGTTTCTCTAGGCATTTATGGTATTTAAGTGACACTCTCATGGGACTGGCTTTTTTTGACAGAAAAGTGCCAACTGAAATGAAATAAAAATGGTGAAATCATTAGAAAACAAGGGAGCCGTCAACCCACAACGACGTATTAAAATCGTGTTGAATGCAGTTGTGCGATTTTGCAACTAATAATACATTAAAATTATTTATAGCGCTAAATATACCATAAGATTTTTTAAGTCAACATCCAAGTACTTGGGAAGAAAATGTTCATTACATTGATGGGTGTTAAATGACACAAAGTTTAAAAGTAGTAAACGACGCTGCCGAACGTGGGATATCTTTGATTCAATCATTTAATGGGATACTTACTAATCAAGAAAAACAAAAATAGTATCTCCTGCAAGTAGTTGAACAACATCGAAAACAATATCCTAACCCAAATAAAAAAAATTTAAATGTTTGAGAGTTTTTTAAATAATTATATATCTTTTTAAAAAAAATTAGTTTTTTATTTTTTTAATCCTTGTGATGTAAAAAATTTAAAATAAAATCATGTTGTGCGACCAGTAATTATTTTTATTTTTTGTTGAATTTTTTTATGGACCTTTATATTGTAAATTCACATAATTTAAATGGTTTAGGCCTTATAAATAGTTAAATTTTTTTTTAATTGTCACCCTACTGGACGGGTTATTACGAAATTTTTATTAACAAAACTTTAGATATTTAATTTACCGACAACATATCTTTTTTGAAAATCTAATTATTATCCTAGGTTAGGATGGTCCGTAATTATAGACGAAGAGCATTGTTTTAATATTTTCTTTAGTCTTAACTTTTAAAATTGTTGATATATTTGTAAAAATGAACCAAAAAAAATTTCAATCCTATCAGGCTATTTTAACTCATGTCTAATCGTTAAAAAAAGTTATTAAATGTTTTATAACGCTAAACAATACAATAATAGCGTTCACATTTAAAAACCTTATAAATGAATAATATATTATACATTTAAATAAACATTAACCATAAATGCCTTGAAAAATTGTATTATGATATCGTACAACACGAAGTAATAATTTAAAGCTTTAGGTATAATGACTCTGTATCTAAAGTTTAACTCTACTAATTAAAATAAATATGAAATTCAGTGATTATTTTTCAAATATTACGTTTTCAGTTAATGAAAGTAATAAAAAAAAAACCCAGCACAGGGGGGTCGCGGCACAGTGGTGACGTGGTATAGATGGATCAAGTATAATGATATCTGACAGTGATTAAAATCACTATCAAAAAAAAACGCTTCGATGCAAATCTTTTATTAGTGTTTAATTTTAAAAAATTGGTGGACTATTCCAAAAGCTACATGATCTGCTAGTTCATTATTATTATCCTAATTAAGATAAAGTATGTAGAATGAAAAAGGGATTATTAAAAAATATTATTTCTCATAAAAAAATAATGTTGATCCATACACTTTTCAATATGTCATAGCATTATAAAGTTAAAAATGTAAAAAATAAAATCGAAAATTTTCAAACAAAAATAGCATTCGGTAGCTATTTTCACCCTGAAGATAAAATAAAGTCCGATATTTTTTTTTTTTTTATGATAAAGTATATTACATTATCTTTAATTTAATATATATAAAAGTGTCAGACCTTCCGGAACATTTTCAAAAATCAAGTTGAAAAAGTAAATTTTTTGTGAAAAAGTTGTCATTTTAAATCCCTCTCTGTGGGCAGGTAAATGGTCATATTTTTAAAAAATATATACCAAATGAAAGGTAATGATATCATGCATCTATAAAAAAAAAAATTATATTGATTTGGTTATTTTTAAAAAAGTTATAGCAATTTTAAGTATAAAAAAAATTTCGAAAATTTCGAATATTAGCGATTTTTAAATTTGTAATTTTTTTGGAGGTTTCCCCCATTTACGGGGAACGAGGGAATTTTTTTCAATTTTTGAGGGTAATGTCTTCGACTAGATACGATTTGTGATCTTTTGACGTATCGTTGAAAGAAATCGGTTCGGTGAGAGCTGAGAAAAAGTGGTAACAGACACAAAAAAAAAAAACATATCATAGTAAAACCAATACCTTCTCAGCTTCGCATCGAAGCTAAAAATTCTAGTTTTTATGTAACTAAAAATTATTTCTTATTTTTCTGTCAACTTTATAAAAGTCGTAGTTAAAAAGGCATAAACTATTCAAATATATTAATTTTTCATGTGATAATACATAATTGGAATTTTTAATATTATAATTATTTTGGAGTAGTGTGGTACGGTAGTCACACTAGTTATTGACATAACTCTAGTGTTAAGCCGCACCTACAGCGGTAGGTGAACGGATGAGTGAAACGGATACGTACGCTCCTACTGTGGCGAAAAAGTACCATGTTCCAGTGCACTTAAATTTCCCCAAGATATATTAATCCAATTAGAAAATGACAAGGGAAGGCCTTTAGTAACTACCGTTATTATTTGAACTAAGTAATACAACTATTTTACGGTGGTAAATATCCACATTAATTGTTCCGCGAAAAATAAGTTATATTTGAACATTTAATTTATGCCAAATATGATTCAATGTAAAATTGCATTATGTCATATTTAAAAAAAAAACACAATAAATTATAATTTACTTTTAAAAACAGATACTAATAAATATATATGTATAAATATACAGTGGCGGCTTGTGGCTTGGACGACGGGACGATCGCACCCCCTACTAAAATTAATTGAAAGAAGGAAATTAATCGTATATTCTTAATTCTACATTTTAATTAAAAATGCAATTTTTTGAATAGTAAAATAGTTATAATACATATGTCGTGTTTGAACGTTTAAGTTGTTTCCCTCAGTATAGGCGGGTACACATACACACACGAGCAATGTTTGGACGACCGGCAGCGTCATCCATATGGCAAAATAATAGTATATTACTTTTTTGGGTAATTTATTAGTAGAATTAACTACGTGTACGCTCGTCGTTATCGTTTGCTATAATAGTTTAATCACTATTATTATAATTTTTATTTCTATTTTCTACTGCGACCTTCTAAATAATCATATGTGTATTGTGTTTTATTTTAAATTTAATTTGACAATTTTTTATACCTATGACTAACGGTATTATATTTAAAGTCGCACCCCCACCACCAGCATCCACAAGCCGCCCTACATATATATATATATTGATATAGATATATGTGTAAATCAATACTTAAAAAATCAAGTCCATTCGTAGTTGAAAAAAAAAACAAAAAAATGCAAATTATCACCGTAATCTGTACTGTTTCCATTTTCCTAACTACCTTAGCTTTTGCCATGATAAACGAGGAATCAACGGTAATTTTATACACTACTATTTATTAATAACATTTATGTTAAAGTATTTAAATTTTATTTAATTGAAATTTACAATTAACTCTTTGCTATACAATATTAATTCGATTAAAAAATATTTCAATTTTACCGAGACACTAAGTCGTTTAAAAGTTGATTAATATTAATTACGAAATTTAATTTGAATAATTTGATTAAAAAATAAAACAATACTATTGTATGGCTTAAAAATATCAAAGAGTTATTAAAATTAAAACTTTCATCTTTAAATTGTTAACTCTTAAACATTTTTACTTTAAATGTAATATTTTTTATATAAAAAATTTTAAAGAAGTTATAATAGCACATATAAATATTATTAGTGTAACTAAAAAATTAATAGATAATATATCTTATTTGTTATAAAAATAAGAGCAATCATTCACTGACGAGAAGATTTAGTAAAATTCAAGATTTTTTCAATAAAATTGCAGATAAAAAGCATGAGATTAAAGCGTCAGAACTTATAGATTATGTATTATATGATTTAAGAATTCCTTTGGACGAAATAGGACTCGCCAAAGTAATTCAACAATGTAGAGGTATAAAAAAAATAATTATAATACGACAAAAAGAAAAATTGTGTGGGAGTTTTTATAATGTACAATAATGTATATTTATCATAAAAAAATTAATATGGTTCACTAAAATTAATTCATATGAAGAGCGTGTGAATTAATATTCTTCAATGTTCAGCGTGTAGAATTGTTTTACTAAATGAATAATTTAACAGTTTATTAGTTTACAAGTTCATTACAGTGTTGGGTTTTATCTAAATATGTCCGGGCACGGCTGTTTTATCGAGTACTCTCACGGTATTTGTAATGCAGTCGCGATAATGCTCTGCATAGAATCAACCGAAGGTCTTTGAAAAAAGCAGCTACACCGCCCGGACCTGACGCGGTAGTTTATGCCAACATCTTAGGTGAGAGTATGTGTTTTTATGTTTTGTGAGTTATTAAGCTTCACAAAGTCTTGCTCCCAACTATAGACCCGACTTTTGGGTCCAGCTAACGGGGCAGGCCACGCTGTGTCGTGACTTAGCTCTTGATTAATTTCAAAGTCACCGCACGGTGGTATGATTTATAGAGACAGCGTGGGATGGCTTGAAGTATTGCCTAAAGGCAGTTCCGGGCGATCCACATGATGCTGATCAAAAAAAAAGTTTATCTGAAAATATATCTTTAAATAAATATTTCAAGTTTATCTAGATGCTATAGCATTATTAAATCTTCAAATCATAGAAACTTTTCATTTTTAACTACTTTAATCATAGTTCTTCGTTTTAAATATTTTTGTGATGGGGCAACAGTTTTAAATTACAGCAATTTAATCATGTGTACTATATTATAATAAATAAATCTGATGAATATATTTTTAGAAACAAATGTTCTTACGTTTAAAATATTCTATGACATTATGGACTCAATTGTTCCTAATGCTCGAAAAAATGATAAAGATACTGAGCAAGATTTTATGCTACAAATGAACAATTTTGAATCCAAAGGATATGAATTTATTTATAAATTGACATTGGATAAAATGCTTAAAGATATATTTCAAATATCAGTTAATAATGAAGTACTAGATGAAATATTAATAGAATCTGGGGCTAATAATTCTGAAGTTCTAGACTTTAAAAGTAAGATTGTGTATTAATTTCTTTAAATAATATGAGTATTTAACTTTAAATCATTTTCAGTAATTAAATTTAATAAATAATTTATTTTTTTACTCAATAGAAACTATTTTTATCTAACTTTATTACTTAGACAAGGTTACGTATATTATTATATTCCAGTAAGGTGAGGTGAGTGCTTATACTTTTATTTTAATTAAATGGTCATAAAATGATCTGAGAGAGAAAAACTTTGTTGTTGAAAATCAAGTGGCGGTCGCATTTAAATAAAATGTAATATTATAACTTTGTTCTTCCGATGGGAAAAATATAAAAAAGGTTTGATTTAAAAACACTATTTGACAACTTGAAACGTGAAGTCTTACAATTAAAAAATCACAAAAGTTAATTATATCAATATTCATAATTTTAGATTTGAAAAATGTTTTAACCTTCAAAAATTTTTTTAAAATAATCAATACCAAAGTTGATCGAGAGTATATGAAAATCATGTATAAGTTAGATTCAAAAGGTACAGGATTCATTTCTAGATCAACCATACGTCGAATATTAGAAAATGCATACGAGTGTCAAATTCATGATGACAAGTTGGATAGAATGTTAAAAAAATCTGGTGCCAATATAAATGGTATATCAGATTTTCAAAGTAAGTGTACGAACCTTGACAAAAAAATTGTTTCAATTAAATTTAATAATAATAGAGTGATTTACTAGTTTTTGATAAATCTAATAACTTTTAGTCCACTAAATGTTTGTTATGCATAACTTTATAAAATTATTATTACACTTTAGGGTTATGAATGTCATTAGAAATAATACATTTTTTAATTTATTAAAAAAATGATTTGTTTATATTTGAGAAAAAAGTAAAAAAAACCAAGATACTATGTCATTTTTTATAGTACAATTTTAGAAAATTTTGGTAAAAAAAATATTTTCATATGTTCATTAGCCAATTTTCATTAATATTTTAATATTTGCAAAAATTTTAATTTTCATGTGTTTATGTTACGGTATAAAAATTTGAAATATGGATGTGTTAAAGCTTTTATAGATTGCTGTAATATTTAAAATTTTTTCTAATACAGTAGTCACCGCTTCTTGGACTTATGATTCATTTAATTATTCGTCTAATAGACTTAAGTTTCGATTAACTCCTATACTAGTATACAGAAAAATATTTGTTTATTAGGCTCATTACGTTGGTTAATGAATTTATATAACAATAAGATAAATAACAAAAATATAACAAACTTTCTAGTTAACCCAAGTTCACGGTATCAGAATTTTGTTGTTGATATGAAGATGAGCTTAATTATTTTTTTCACGATAAGCTAAGAGAACGTTGGCTGCTTGAAATAATCAAAAATATTATAAAAGACGGGAAAAACTCAATTGGTCTAGTCCCTAAGTGATTCATATAAATAGTGACTACTATATTGAATTTTTAGTAAAGACACGGGTTTTTATTGTTCTTATTATTTGTTATGTGTCAGACAATAATAGAGTTTTTAGGAAATTTTATATTTTTCGAAGTTTGTAAATTAGAGTAATCAGTAAATCAGTTTTGTCGGTATTTACATATTTAAAATCTGGTTAGGGTTACTTTTGTTGGAGTTAATAATTTCATTTGTGGTTCTTTATTATAATGTTATAGACTTTTAAAATGAATTAAATAAAATAATTGTTTTCTATACTATGTTATATATTAAAAAAGAGTAACCAAATCATTTTTTTGTTTGAAATAATGATTTTTTTTTTAAAAATGAATTGAATAAAAATTTTTTTTAAATAAATCTAAATAATTATCATGTTTATTGAAAAAAAACTATTCTCTAACGTTGTTTTAAATAATACATTTTGAAAATTAAATAGGCACTTATAATTATATTTATACAACTTAATAGAAAATTAACTAAATAACATTTGCCTAGTCTATATAATCTTTGTTATATTAGACTTATTATAATTATTAAGTATATGTGAGATAGGTGTATAATATTTCAGTATTCTTATTTGTGCGTTATGGTAAAAATAAAACATTGCTGAACATTTCCTCATACATCACCCCATATTCAAATATTTAAAAACTAATATCTCAAAAAATAATTACTCAAAACTAGTTATTGATTAATTCAAATTTTGTTTAGAAAATTGTCCCTTTAATTTTACAAAAAAAATATACAAGTGTTTATTTTACTTTAACCGCTGAATTTCTCCTAAAATAATTTTGAAAACATTTTTTTTATTCTGTTTATGAATATTATTGAGTTATCATATAGTTCTTTGTCTACCTCTTTTATTTAAAAAGGTAACAATACTGTTCTTTTTAATTGCAACATAGAGAAATAAATTTGGCAATATAATTCTTTTATAAATAACGCTGTACCTATATTTTTTATTATTTATTTGTTTATTTATTATATTAAAATTGATGAAATTATTTATATTGTGTTGCAGGCTTCCAAACATTTTTGAACATAAACTTTGAAAATTATTTGTAAAATCATTTAATAATACATTTTATCAAATAATTTATAATATTTGTTTTTTATATATTAATAACATTACATTAATAATTCCGTTAAAATTTAAACCTTAGCTAATATCCTAGAACAGTTAAGACATCGTGTGGTTGAAGTTGACATAAATTAAAAAAGAACTGTCAATGATAAAAAGTAACATAAAACTCGATGCAAATTAAAGTTATATCTCATTTTTCGAGACAGGGCTCACTTAATAAGCTTGTTCTATAAACGAAACTTCATTTAAAAGATAAAATAATAATAATTAAGATAATAAGAATTGATCAATTGTAGCTATTATTATTTAAAATACTCATTTTGGCCATTTTTATCAAAAATCATATTATGTGCAATAATATTACAGGCTAAAGTGTGCAGTTTTTGACACATTTTAATCAATTTTATCAATAAATATAGTGGATTTATGGTTTGTTTTTTATTTTTTTTTTAATGAACCAAACTTTTGTTTCATATTTTTGCCAAAAATTTTATTTATACTTATCTGTGGAAAGTACTATAATCATTTTAAAAAGGGTGCCAATAAATGAGGGTCAACACATGTCTGATGTGAACAATAACTTTTTAGAAAAAAATAAATATGCCAATAACTGTGTATCATTAACATTATTTAAAAATCTATTTTAAAAAAAGTATTAAACTTACTCGAATTCTAAAAACATAATTTAAATTCTAAAGACATTTTTTACCTAAAATAATTTAGTAAGAATAATTTAACTTATGTAACTTAATAAAGACATTGATTATAATCAAGGTCATTTTCTTGAGATGTCAATACTATACTTTACTCTATATCCATTTTATCAAATATTGATGATTTTTAATTAAAGCTAAAATAATGAATACCATAACTCATGAAAAAATAGTTACAACGAATAAATGAACAATGTAGCAGATTTTAAGTTTTTTTATATATATATGTAATGAATTGAATAATCTTGTTATTGAATATAGGCCTAAAATTATATTACATTTATTATTCTTTGAATTTTATTTTTAACTACAAAATATAGCATTAATGAGAATAGTTATTTTGAAATATTTTCAAAAATAAAAAAAAACTAGCATAATGGAGACATAGCATAATTGAATATTGCATACTATAAATAATAACATCACTATCATAAATAACGCTTAGCAGCGTACCTGTTAATTTTGAAGCTTCGATGCCAAGCTGAGAAGCTATTAATTTTACTATGATGTGTTACTTTTTTTTTTATGTCTGTTGCCGCCACTTTTTCTTAACTCTGATTTCTTTCAACCATACGTCAAAATATAACAAATTGTATTTAGTTGAAGACATTGTCCTTAAAAATTGGAAAAATTTTCTTTATTCCTATATTTGTAAATGGAAAAAACTCCCAAAATTACTATTTTTAAAATTAGTAAATTTCAATATATTTTTTTTTTAAACTGCCATAACTTTTTGAAAAATTAAATTAAAATAATTTATTTTTATAAAGAAACCTCAGGTATCCTCTCATTTGATATAAATTTTTTGAAAATCTGAGCTTTTATATTTTATGAAAACATTGTCACAATATTTTTTTTATAATATTTTAGAAATGTACCTTTAAAATATTGTGAGAATATAATATTCGCTGCCAAAGTATATTCTGAGAACATTGTGAGAATATTTCAAAATATTCTGGTTATATTCTAGAAATATTTCATTGCTATGTGGGATAGATAAACAGAATTAGTCTTATGAGAGCTGAGAATTTTCATGGACGGTTACAAAAATAAAAAAACATCATAATAAATGGAATACATTCTCAGCTTTGCATAAAACTTTTATTTTATTAAAAAAACAAAATATATGTATTTTTGGGGAGTATTTTGAAGGTATTAATTTCTGCATAATTAGAAAATAAAGACAGGAGACTTCTTCTTAAAAAAATATGCTACAGTTACCAATGGCTTATGGTAAATTATGTTTTCAATTAGTAATGAAAATTGTTTTAAGTAAATTTAAATAATGTAATATTTTAGTCTATAATGGTTTTGTTATGCTGCAATTTCACTGTGTCGTGTCCCGACTGTATTATATTTTTCAAATTATTATTTAATGAAAAAAACATTCTTTTATAAAACTGAAAAATAAATAATTTATTATCATCTTTTTATAGATAATAATTTACGTCACGTACAAAGAACAATTTTATTAAACATATTGATCGATTAATTTCAACGACATTATTCAAGATTTAAAGTAATTTTTATTTCGGTTTTGAACTTTACTATTATTTGCATAACAATAAAAATATGAATAAAATATAACTATAATCCTCATTTAAATTTTAAATTTTTATAGTTATTAGTTATTAATTTATTTGGAAATTGTAATTTTGTTTATAATTCAATATTTAATGTGTAAAGTTAATTTATAAGTTGTATAAAAAAAAATTACAATCAAAAAAACAATTCACTGTTTTTTAGTTTTAACTTTTTTGTTGAATTTACTGAAGTGAAGATGTACTCTCAAAATATTATTACATTGATAGCTCTTTGTTGTATTATACTAACATTGGGTTTGCATTTGAAAAATAAAAATGATGCTAACTTGTCATCGGTATTTTTTATTTTTCTTAAGTATAAGTAAATTTACTTTAAAAAATTTCAATATTAATTCGATTAAGATTTAGTAAACTAATGTAACATAATAGGAAAGAGGTTCTATTTAATTAAAAATAGAAATTTATTTAAGATGAAAGTTGATAAAAAAGGGAAAATTTTACTGTTAACTATCTCGATAGTTTTACTTATATTTTTTTTTTTTCTTAATATACAAATTATACATTATATTCGTACATAAATTTAACGCCTAATTTTACCCATTTTTTTGTATTATTTACATTTGAATATTTTAGAATGAACTAGCATCAATAAATGAATATTCTGAATTTAAACATTTATTTGAATTAGCCATTGCTGGTACAGATGATGAGAATATTAAAGATGTATTACTAATTGGTATACTGGTACTTCTTGATGATGTTACAATGAAAAGCATAATTCAGGATTGTAAAGGTAATAACATAAAATTAAAATTCTTGAAAAATTTGAATTAAACTGTTGTTATTCAGGTCATGATAATATTAGAAGTATATTTTTTGAAATTATACTAAAAATATACAATCATAAAAAAACAAACTGCATAATATAAAACATGTGATACATTTTATAAAGAAGTCAACCAATAGTGACACTTAAATAAATAAAATAATAATTTTAAAACAAAAAAAAATAATTTTTGGTATGTTCTACATCTACAATCTGTCATTGCTTTATTTAATAAACTTATTTAGAAGTTTATATAATTAACTTCTATGTAAAATCAAATTATTTATGCAAAACATTCGAAATTTTCATTTTATTATATGGCGTAATAATAAACAAAAGGCTTATAAATTAAATTCATTCATCAGTTGATAAGAGTTTATTGATAATTCAATTTATCAAGTCTCTGTACTTCTAAGCCAATTTGATTTTTGTCCTCAAATTTCTGAGATATGCAGTGATATAAAATTTTACCCTTAATTACTTTGTTTGTAAATCAGATCATTTTTTTTTAATAGAGACTTTTTATTACAATAATGGTATATGGATGTGAACGTTGTAAAATAATATTTCCGTCATTACTATTTAAAACAGTAATTACAAACACTTTAGATATCATAGGGTCTTTTCTTACATTTTATGTACATGGGAATTTAACTTAGTAATTAAAGTTTTCAATTATGTTTATAATGACACTGGCCATTTCAAGTATGTTTCACCATATACGCAAATAGCATTCATGTGTTTTTATAAACATGTAATATGTTTTTGATAGTATTTATGAAACTGTTTATATTTATTCAAACATTTTGTTTGAACAGCTTTTAAGGAAATCAAGTTAGATAATTTTGTTCTGAGAATATATTTTAATGTAGAAATATTGATAATAATAGATAAAATACAAATAGCCATTAATTTAAAATATGGCAAAGGTTTGGTAATTGCAAATATAATAAAGTTGGAAATAATTATTATTCAGACCATTCAATTTTTAATTACTGTTCTAATAGATTGTTTGTAAATATTTTAATAACTTTTAGATATAAATTAACATTGAGACATCAATCCCTCACAAACCTTTTTTTGAAGTTGGATAACTGCTCTAATGAATCTTTACTAATCAGTTCTACTGAAATTAGATATCTATCTTGATTTATGAAATAATAATTACTTTAAAAATCCTTTCCTTTTTTCATTTAAAAGTACCAACATATTTTTTAATACTTTTTTTTAGCATTGATGAGAAGCTGAGAAGCTATTGGTTTTACTATGATGTGTTTTTTTTTTATGTCTGTTACCACTTTTTCTCAGCTCTCATCGAACCGATTTCTTCTAACGATACGTCAAAAGATCACAAATCGTATCTAGTCGAAGACATTCCCTCTAAAATAGAGAAAATTTCTCTCGTTCCCCGTAAATGGGGAATCCTCCAAAAAATTACAAGTTTAAAAATCGCTAATTTTCGAAATTTTAAATTTTTTTACTTAAAACTGCTATGATTTTTTCAAAAATGAACAAATCAATATATTTTTTTTTTTTATAGGTGCTTGATGTCTTTAACTATCATATAGCATATTTTTTTTATAAATTTGACCCTTTAACTGCATACAGGGGGGGATTTAAAATGACAACTTTTTCACAAAAAATTTACTTTTTCAATTTATCTTTTGAAAGTGTTCCAGAAAGTCTGACTCTTTTATATATATCTTAAATTAAATCTAATGTAATGTACTTTATTATGAAAAATAAAACTTCGGACTTCATTTTGTCTTCTTGGTAAAAATTGCAACCGAATGCTATTATTGTGTGAAAATTCTCTTTAATAATTGTTCAACGCTTGTTAGGAATAATAGGGTTCGTGGTTCATCTTCTTTTCTTCTTCTTCTTCGCCTTAATCTCATCTACTTGGGGTCAGCCACCCTTATCCCATACTTCCATTTGACACTATATCACACATCATTTACGCTCACGTCAACTGTCCTCATATCGCATTGAATAGCATCCCTCTTATCTCTTTTTTAGTCTTCCTCTACCTCTTTTTCCTTCAAAATTCATTTCTATAACTGTTCTTACAGCTATTAAGTCTATTTTCTCTCGCCTTATTCACAATTGACGCTATACCTACACTCCCTCTTATATGCTCGTTCCTTATTCTATCTTTTTAGTCACTCTACTTATCCATTTAAGCATTCTCATCTCTGCTCTACTTTCTTATCAACCGCCCAACACTCTGAACCATATATCATAGCTGGCCTTATTACAGTCTTGTAGAATTTACCTTTCAGCCTCATTGGAATTCTTTTATATAAGACGACAGACGCTTCTCTCCACTTTAACCACCGGCACTTAATTCTGTGTCTTACATCCTCG
The DNA here is from genome assembly GCF_025091365.1 of Daktulosphaira vitifoliae. Lineage (NCBI taxonomy): Eukaryota > Metazoa > Arthropoda > Insecta > Hemiptera > Phylloxeridae > Daktulosphaira > Daktulosphaira vitifoliae. The sequence goes on along the minus strand of NW_026099573.1, from coordinate 2,606,282 downwards.
TCAATACCACCGCTCTTTTGCACAACTGACCCTAAATACTTAAAACTCTCTACCTCTCCAATCACGTCCTAGCTTATTGTCACTGGTCTCCTTATTTCACCTACCTCGTGTTCTCCTTTATCAAACTCGTACTCTATATATTCTGTTTTACTTTTACTTATTCTTAAGCCCTTTTCTTCAATAGCTGATTTCTACACCTCTAGCCTTTGATTGATTTCCTCCCTATTTTCTCCTATTAACACTATATCGTCAGTAAACAACATGCACCACAGCACCTCTCCTTGTATTTCTCTAGGAATTTCATCCATCACTATAGAGAATAGTTCTTTCGTTGGGTACACGGGTCAGCCCAAATCTCTTCGATTAGTATGACACTAAAGGAGCAATTTTTAGACTCATTAGCATATTCTAGTTCAAAAGTAGCAGACTGAAGGGTGGCTCCTCGTGAGTCACCATCACAACTACCTTTTTACTATACCTACTAATGGTTAAGTTCAAAAACTAGTCAGTATGCACACTAATAGTTATGACCGACTAAAGGACCAGCAGTCTAATCTTGACATTAGCCGCACACACACACACTCAATTTAAACAAGGCGAATATAAAGTATTTACACTAAATGGTTTCGAACAGTTATTTTTTATTTACTGAACTTACAAAACACAAAATCAAAATATAATACAATAATGTAACAAAATATAAATTAATCATCTTCGAAATACAAAGTTACACGTACTTAAACGTTCTGATTTGTCACAAAACATTTTTTATTAAAAACGTCAATCTCCCTGTTACTTTTCTCGTTTCTCTTTCTATATTCTTGTTCCCACCATTATTAACTTGCTTAACCTACATTTTCCTTTTGTATGACATTATTATTTTACTTAAGAATTTAAAATTGCTTACTACAGTGTTAAAATCCATATATTATAATAACGTGAAAGTTATTTGATATATTTTCAGCTACTTACTACAAAATAAAATAAAATAAGGAGTAATATTATAATATATTATATTAAATATTTCCAAAAATAATATGATAACATTTTATATTTTTTATTGATTTAATTTTTAACATTATTTATTTATTTTTATTATCATTTTCAGATAAATAAAATATTTATGACAAAGAAAAATTTATCAAATTGATAAACAATCATATAACTAACGACAAAGTTCAAGACTATAAAAACAAGAAACCTGAATTAATAAAAAGTTTATTTTTATTTTATTCTGAAGGAAACAAGTTTTTGACCATATCAAAATTACAAGATGTTTTTCATTCTTATAAAATTGAATTAAATAAAAATGACTTAATATTACTGAATAATTCTAGCAAATATAATAATAATCAGTTAAATTTTGAAAGTAACTATCAAAGAACATTATATAAATAACCTTTAATTATGTTAACGAAAAAATTTAAATATTTAAAATTTGTTAATAACTTTATTACATTATATTGTATTGATAATACATTATTTAAGATCTTATATTTTAAATAATATATCTAAATAGAACAAGTTCATAAATTCATTGCAATATGTTTAATAGACGATAGTGTGACGTTTTATATGATTATTTTGAAAATAGATGGCCATCTCCAAATAACATGAATATTAATATCAACAATAATTCATTCAATTATTTGTTAAAATTATACATGGTGATTCATTAAATATGCCTCATGAAGTATTTTTGAAAATATTAGAGCAAACTATTATTTTATTTTTTTAATATCAATAGTTCTTTGTTAAGTATCTTTACATGGAAAATTATTTTTCTGGAATATCCTTTACACCCTAATTCCGTATCAACTTTCAAATTCAAATGGTAACCACAATTTTTTTTATACAATCAGAATTATTTAATTTAACAAAGATATTTGTTTAATTTTTTTAATATTTTTCGATATTAGATAATCATACTTATTTTTAAAAGACAGCAACAAATCATGTCATAGAAATTATAAACTATACAACCTAACTTGGTGTTATGAACCAGTAGCATTTTTCAATTTACGACCCAATAAAGATCTTTTAAATATAAGTATAGTTTTAGCTTCGATGTGAAGCTGAGAAGGTATTGGTTTTACTAAGATGTGTTTTTTTTTTATTTTTTTATTTTTTTGTGTCTGTTACCACTTTTTCTCAGCTCTCACCGAACGGATTTCTTTCAACGATACGTCAAAAGATCACAAATCGTATCTAGTCGAAGACATTCACTAAAAATTAAAAAAATTTCCCTCGTTCCTTGTAAATAGGGGAATCTTCCAAAAAAATTACAAATTTAAAAATCGCTAATTTTCGAAATTAAAATTTTTTTTTTACTTAAAATTGCCAAAACTTTTTCAAAAATGAACAAATTAATATATATATATTTTTTATAGATGCTTGATGTCTTTAACTATCATATAGCATATTTTTTTATAAATCTGACCCTTTAACTGCCTACAGGGATTCAAAATGACAACTTTTTCACAAAAAATTTACTTTTTCAACTTATATTTTGAAAGTGTTCCAGAAAGTCTGACTCTTTTATACATATCTTAAAATAAAGCTAATGTAATATACTTTATTATGAAAAAAAAAAAATTTTGGACTTTATTTTGTCTTCACGGTGAAAATGGCTACCAAATGCTATTTTTGTGTGAAAATTCACGATTTAATTTTTTTAATTTTAACTTTATGCTTTATGCTATAACTTATTGAAAAGTGTATGGATTAACACAATTTTTTTATGAGAAATAATATTTTTTAATAATCCCTCTTTCATTCGACATACTTAATCTTTATCAGTATATGAATAAGGAACTAGCAGATCATGTAGCTTTCGGAATAATCCACCAATTTTTTTAAAATTAAATACTATCTAAAGATTTACATCGAAGCGTTTTTTTTTATAGTGATTTTAATCACTGTCAGATATCATTATACTTGATCCAACTATACCACGTAACCACTGTGCCACGACCCCCCTGTGCTGGGTTTTTTTTTTTAAGTGCATTTAATTCTAATTTATGATAAACAAGTAATAAAATCAGTAAAATGTAATAAATATAATTTTCTATACAAATTTTATTAAATTTTCATTTTTATAAAAAAATTTAACCTGCAGCACTAGTTGCATTGTTTATTAACTATTATTAATTTTTTATTTCAAAATATTATTCTCTTTCAGAATCGAGAAATGATTCGGATGTAAATGAATGTAATTTTGAAATATTTGAAAATTTGTATTCTGTTATTGAATTTTCATAAATGCTAAAAAAAGAAGATTGTTTTAAGAATATATTTAAGTTTTATTCTGAAGGATCTCAATTTTTGTCTATTTAAGTTTATCATGATGTAATGGTAACATAAGTATCGTAGTGAATAAAGAACAGTTAATTATGTTAATGAATTTCAAAGCGATCTATAAAGTTCAATTGGACTTACACGGTACAAATTAGAATAAAATTCAGTTTAGGTTATAGTAATATATTTTTCACTTATATTGCATTAGATGTATTTGAAATCAAAATGAATTAAAATTCAACTAATCACATTTCAGAATTTTCTACACTAATGAAACCAAATTTAGAAGAATATTGTAAAATTGTGAAATAATAATTTAATAAAATGTAAATGAAAATATAGTCATAATTTTAATTGTATGTTAATTTATTTATTTTAATGGAAAAATTATTCACTTACAAATCACACATAAAGCCTAAATTTTTCTAAATTATAAACTACAATAATAAAATTAAAAAATCGTATAACTATATTTAAATTAGAACTAAATTATTTTATATTAATGAATATAACCTTCATTATTATTGATTTTCATATTATAAAATGTATACTATACTTCAATTTGCAAACACTAACTTAAATTTAATAAAATACTAAGTTTTTTTTATAAGCTATCAACAAACTATTTAGATTTCATATTTTCAAAGAAAATCAGAGATAAACGATTTTTAGAAATTTTAATGTACTTTTAAAATTAAGTATTATTTAATTAATACATCATAAATAATTTCAATCAGTGGCGTATTGAAAGATCTTATTTTTGGTCATCACTTACTTTTTAGCAAAAAAAAATTCTCTAGTATGCTTACTAAATGAAAAAATAAGTCACTCTTCCTAAAATGAGTTGTTTACACGCCCCTAATTTGTACCTTAATATTTGTCTACTTTCAACTAACAAGTTAAATTTTTATAGTTAAATCAAAATACCAATCATTTTTCATAATAATAAAAAAAATGTAATATTTTTATTTTGTCAAATATCTTAGGTAGAACAAATTTATCTTTAAAAATTAATAAACAAAATTGACAGATGTTTATATTTAATTATAATTTTTTTAATTTATAGTATTATTCATTAATATATTGATTAGTCAGTTGTTTAATTTTGGCTTCAAACATAAATCAATTTTCATAAAAATATAGCTACCAGCAAATATTTTATATATTTCTCGATGTTTAATCAAAGTGTTTTTTTTATACACTATCCCTTTGTCGGTATCCTGAGTAAATTTCTACTCCCAGACTGAACTTATTTGTCCGATGATTGATAATAGCACTTAAACCTACTGTAAGAAGAGGCATAAGTTTCTTTTGACAATGGGTTATGACATTGCAATCCGTGTCTACAAGACCTCGCAGTACAAAATCGCCTAATACTATTCGGTGTATCCAAGATGTTCGCGCTGTCACTGCGATCCAATTGATCGATGTTTCTACACCAGTGGACAGTCTTTGGTTAATTGTCTTCTGATAATATGCTGATAACCCAACACTTCCAACCGTTATAACTATAGTGTTTTTTTTTGACCCTACATATCGAATCAAACCACTCTTCATGATTGACCAATTTTGTATCATATCAGAGTTATTTATTAAAAATTCGGTGCCTAAAGACCACTTATCGTTTAACCGCATCATATTTTGTAAAACAACTGATCTTAATCCTTCGGTCGACCATCCACTGGTTACCGATAAGTTAAAATTGTCACCTCCATATTCAATTACGAAGTCGAGTTTACCAAACCCATATCCAGATTGATATTCTCCTGTAGAGTTAATAAAATATTTTTTGCCAATTATATGCTGAAACATTCCTGTTAGGTGACCGCTCGCATTTGATTCTATGTAACAATATGGCATTCTGACATAATATAATATTTGAAAAATTATAATGGTAAACATAAATAATATAATATTTTACATTAAAATTACCGATCTTTTGTAACCCTTTTATGCCCAGTGAAAGAAGTTCCAAATCTAAATCCGTTATTGAAAATTGAGCCTATTGATAATTTTGTGGTAAAACCCAAAGTTCCACTAGTAGAAGAACCTATAATTTTACTACAATCATAACCCATGTTAGCATTGAATCCGCTTAATGTTTCTGGTATTAAAAAGTCATTCATTCTCACAGCGTTATTGAAACTAATGCATTTAGCAATAAGCTTACTACATATGATATTCTTCGGCTTATTGTTTACGCTGCAAACCGATGAAGCTATCAAGAAGGCCAAAACAATTGTTTAAAGTACAAAAATCGTATTAAATCTGTACCAATATTTTATTGATATTGGAGATGTTACACAAAGAAAAAATTAATACAATTAGTAGTAATGTGAGCAAAGTTCTCCTAAAGTTTTTATTAACGACTTATGTGGTAATTTATATCCCTATTAGAATATTTTAATAGGATCTACAAGCTTGAAAAAAACTAAAATTTTAAAATTACAATTTAGGTTCAGATACCTTATTTTTTAGTTAGGTTTTGCGTAAATTTACGTAAAAATTGATTTTTGTTATTAGTTATGTAGTTATTTATTGATAACTAACCTCTTTATTCTATTGCCTATAGAAAATTAATTCGATAAAATTATTATTTAAATATCAAAAACATGAAGTAGTTAGATAAAAAACAATAAACTGCAACTATTGTACTTATCGTATATATATAATGTAAATAGTAAAACTTATTTAGTTTTATTAATTAAATAAAAAAATAAAAATAAATAATGGCTTACCTACAGTTATTTCAGGTTTATTTAATATTGTGTCCTTTACGAGTTCATTCTCATAAGATTTCGGTTTGCTTGTCATTTTTGGATTAAATTTAAAGTTGTAAAAAATAGAATTAACATCACATTACTATAATAAAGACACAGAAATCAAAACACATCTATAATTTATCTATGTAAAATGTATTAAATTTAATGTAATTTATTCATATATAATTGAAATATTTGTTATATTTTTATCAGATATGTTTCTATAGAAAAATTGTGTATAAATTAAAATTAATCAAATCTAAAAATGTAATAATTAGATAGGCGTTAATAAAATAAAATTTTCCTGTTTACAAATATTTTTTAAATTAATATAACAATTTATAAAAAATATGAAACTAAAAATGAACCTATTACTGCTTAGAAGTTCATTCACACATGGTGCTGGTCACAAACGTTACTTAAGCTGATCATAAATGTGCTGATAGATTAAAAGTTAACATATTATTTTTAACATTGTTAAGGTATTTTAATCTTACGTTTACATAATTTTAATTAAATTCTTATTTATTAATCAAACGACAGATTAATATATGTTATTAGTATTTTTTTAAGTACCTCTTTTATAAAAATTTTTTATGAAAATTACGTCGAAAAATATTATATTGTAAAAAAAACTTTAGTAGTTAACGGGAAAACTATATTTAGCTTCTAAAAATTTGCCTACTTTTAATGAGTTACATATCTTCATTAACATTCCAAGCTTTAAATTTATCAATTATTTTATATTTTACGTGCTAAAAATATATAAAGGAAAAAATAGTAGAACAACAATACAATGAAACATTAATTATATTATTGTGTAAAATATTTAAATATATATACACCTGTATATATATTTTTTAAGGCTATAAAATGCTTTAGAAATCAATTGTAAAAGCTCTTTAATATAGTACAGGAAATTTATTTAGCAATAAGTATAAATGTAATCAGTGACGGTTATAACTGACTTTAGGAAGAAGCGAAAATAACTAAAAAATAAAAAACAGTCAATAATACATTTATGTTTAGATTTAATAATTAATATAATATTTCAGAACTTTTTATTTATTCTTTATACCTAATAAGGGTATCAACTTTAATATTTCAAATGGCTTTACACATAATAAACTGGTTGATAGAAGCTTTTGAGCCATTATTTCAAAAGTCATTAACATTTTTTTCCATAGACAGGAATAGGAGTGAAGCTGAAAAACGTCTAGTAATAAAAATAACATTCACGTTTCACCTTTTACTATCATTACAGTTAAGATATGATAAAAATGTTTATCTTATCTGTGCTGTCACAATAAAATGTTAGTAACTTCTGAAATAGTGGTTTAAAAGTTATTCATTCTTAATTAGATAATGCAAATCAAGTTGACAACCTTATAAGTTATAAAGGATAAAAATAATCTACTTAGAGTAGATTTTTTGTTTTCATTATCTTGTGATTTGCTTGTTTATTGGCTTTGGATTAAATATTCTAACTCTTATTTGTTCATTAATAATAACTTAATACTACTTCCCACATAGCAATGAAATATTTCTAGAATATAACCAAAATATTTTGAAATGTTCTCAGAATATACTCTGGCAGCGTATATTACATTTTCACAATATTTTAAAGGTATATTTTTTAAATATTATAAAAAAAATATTTTGACAATATTTTGCAAAATGTTTTATGAATACATTAAAAAAAAATGCAAGTAATAAATGCGCTTCATGGAATTCGAATCTCGTATTTCAAATGCTATAGACATACGCGTTACCAACTGACCTACAGGTTACAACGACTGAGAGATGATAAAAAAGGTTATTTAAGATAGTTCAAATTTTTAAAGTCATTTTTCCCGTTTAAAAAAATTCAAAGTAAATGCAACTTTATATTCAATTTAGATTAGATTCATATAATATTTTTGAAAATCGGCCATCCCATCACCGTGAACTCTCCTTGTAAGTCAGAAATTGATCTATATTGTTATTATATATGTACATATAATACATAGTATTATAATACATCCAAGGGTGTAACCAAAGGGAGACAATGGGATGGTCTTAATAGTTAATTCCTTTTTTTAATACTAATAATCAGCATTAACCTCGTCGCTCTTATTGGGATAGAATATTGAATTAAAAATAATTTTCCAACTTACTCCTAACATTCATGAAAAGTGAATAACTTTGTATAATAATAAAGAACAATAATGTTTTGAAGGATACATGAGTAAACGGAATGTTTTTCCTTTGATACCCATTAACCAGTTAGTGAATTAATTTGAGTACATTTATCCTGAAAAATAAATACCGTTAGATAAATAATGAATCAAAAACTTGTTAAAATATTTGGAGTAAAGAGTTGGAGTTATTAAATGACTCTATAAACTATTTTATAATTTTATTCTATTTTACTAAATATTTTAATGAATTATTATTTTACAATTAATTGAATGATTAAGTAAAAAAGTTATGTTTATAAAAAATATTACAACCTTAAATAAGATTAATATAGTATCAATTTGATTTAATCTATCTTTTTTTAAATTATATTTAATATATACAAAGATTACTCAAAAATAAACTATTCTAGGTAATAATTATTTATTTTTTTATAATAATTGCTTCGGAAATTTAGGTTTAAAGTTTAAATGAATTAATTTGTGTTTTTTTAATTTTATACAAAATTACAGTTATAATATAATTTATAATTAGATAAATAAAAATAATCACCCTATTATCACCAAATACAAATTTTAAATGTATATTTAGAGATCAAAACACGATTGCAATTTAAAAAAATTATGACTTGAATCTTGATGCTCTTGTAAAAAGACGTATTCTCGATAATTTCTTTATGTACAAATTATTATACGACCAAATCTCATTTCCTCTGCTCCTGTCCTCGTTTCAATCCATGTGCTCCAATATCTGCCACACTCTTGTCCAACATTTTCTGTTTCATATCATAGAACATCAAATACTTTTAACACAACACTAAAAAGAATATTTTTGGAAATTAATAAAATTTACTTATTTTATTTGACATTTTAAGCCTGATAATCTTGTAACCCTAAATTTATATGTTGTAAAATATTTTTGTAATTATTATTTTTAATGATTTAGTTTTATATTCTATATGTGATTCATAATTTGTATTAATTACATTTCACTTGAGTCGTTTGACGTATTTTATATACAAATAAAAAAACGGTAGCACAGTGGGGTCGCGGCATAGTGAAGACATTGCATAGTAGGGTCCAGTATAGATTTAATCTGACAGTGATTAAAATCACTATCATAAGAAACGCTTCGATGCAAATCTATAGATAGTGTTTAATTTTAAAAAATTGATGGATAATTGCAAAAGCAACATCAACTTCTATTAAAATAAAATACAAAACCCATAATTATCATACAAAAATAGTATATTTTTCAATATGGTAGCCATTTGCGTATAGAAGATAGATCGTCGGGACAAATTTTTTTTTTTCATTTTGTAGTACATAAAATAAGCTTTAATTTTATATATGTTTAAAGGACGCAGTATTTCCGGAACATTTTCAAAAATTAAGTTGAAAAAGTTATTTTTTGTAAAAAAGTTACTATTTTAAATCCTCCCAGTGAGCAGAATAAGTGTTAGATTTTCAAAAAAAATTATATCAAATGAAAGGGAAATATCTAAGGTTTCAATACAAAAAAATATTATTTTTATTTGTTCATTTTTGAAAAAGTTATGGCAGTTTTAAGTACAAAAAACATCCCGATAAAATGTAATTTTTATCGCAAACATTACATTTTTTTTTAAATTTTCGACAGCCATTTGCACATAGAAGATAAGATGTCGGGACAAATTTTTTTTTTTCATTTGATAGTATATAACATAACCTTTGATTTGATATATGTTTAAAGGACGCAGTATTTCCGGAACATTTTCAAAAGTTCAGTTGAAAAAGATCTATGTTTTTTACAATATTTTAAGTTTTGAACGCCCCCTATATAAGGGGAAATTGTCCAATTTTAATAAAAAGTATGTCAAATGAAAGATGTACTTATAATGTATTTAGAAAAAAAAAATTTGTGCTGATATATACATTTTTCAAAAAGTTATAGCATTTTTAAGTTGAAAATTTAAAATCGAAAATCGAAAATTTTAACACAAAAATAGTGTTTTTTTAACTACGGCAGCCGTTTAAATGTAGAAAAAAAAGTGTCGGGACAAATTTTTTTTTTTCATTTTGTAGTACATAAAATAAGCTTTAATTTGATATATGTTTAAAGGACGCAGTCTTTCCGGAACATTTTCAAAAATTAAGTTGAAAAAATTAATTTTTGTAAAAAAGTTGCCATTTTAAATCCCCCCCAATGAGCAGGTTAAGTGATAGATTTTCAAAAAAATGATATCAAATGAAAGGTAAATATCTAAGGTTTTAGTATAAAAAAAAATTATGTTGATTTGTTGATTTTTCAAAAAGTTATGGAAGTTTTAAGAAAAAAAAGTGAAAAAATTTCGAAAATTAGCGATTTTTAAATTTGTAATTTTTTTGGATATTTCCCCCATTTGCGGGGAACGAGGGAATTTTTTTCAATTTTTAAGGGTAATGTCTTCAACTAGATACGATTTGTGATCTTTTGACGTATTTTTGAAAGAAATCGGTCCAGTGAGAGCTGAGAAAAAGTGGCAACAGACATAAAAAAAAAAAAAAACACATCATAGTAAAATTAATACCTTCTCCGCTTCGCATCGAAGCTAAAATAATGTTGTAAAATATTATAATAACATTATTTAAAATAAAATTATATTAGGGAAAGCTCCCTTAAAAATATCCGTGAAAAATAATTTAAAATAAAAGATAAGCTGATATGCTGTTTAATACGAGGGTTTTAATTTAACTGTAGAATATATTACAATATCAACCCTTCATTCTATTTGTGTGGAATTTATTGAAACTAGAAAATAACGCGTGATCAATTAAATTATTATCTTTTTGAAATGCTATATAATTTACACAATATTTCTTGGTACGTTTTATTTTGTAGTATTTAATGAAATTACATCGCTTTGTTAGCGTGTATGCGTGTATATTTTAAGTGTTTTATGAAAAAAAAAGTTCACTTAAAGAATGTGATTAAAATTTGTTTCAAATTAAAGTTTTATAGTACCATATTCGACAATATTTATAAATAAATGTTCATAAGAATTAAAATAATTATATAGTCAACTTTTAGGATAGTCTTTAAAATAAAAAATATATTCAAAATATTAAATTAAAACTAAAAAATATTTAACTCAAAACTTCGCTTATATGTATTTCATGAAAAATGCAATAATTATCTTCGCTAAAAATATCCTTAAATATCCTTATATACAATAATTATGACCGACTAACATTTGCAGTGGTATCACTATATTAACCTTATCAAAGGCCGAAGGGCTTTATTTTTTTTTAAGGTTAATATATAGAACATATACTTTTAGTTAAGTTTAATTTTTTTTTTTTTTTTTTTATGAAAAGGCTTCGACAACTTATGGACATTAGCCTACAGTTTTTTTTTTTTTTTTCATGATTATTATTTGTACATTAATTAAAGTTATAAGTTGACAATCAATTGATTTAAACTATATACACATATTTATCATTAAATTTTATACAATAATGTTATGAATTTACATTAAATTTACAAGTCTTGCGGTTTCATAGAATCTGTAAATGGCATCCATGTTTGCTTCGCCCAGAGCTTCCTCCATGTTGTTGGGGTGACCTAGTATACTCCGTTCATAATTGTATGTGGGACAGTGGAGTGTTAAGTGTTCAATGGTCAATGGTACTTCACATGTAGAGCAATACGGTTGTTCCTCTTTGTTGAAAATGTGTGAGTGTGTGAGTCTTGTATGCCCTATTCTGACTTTGGTGATAAGGGTATCTACTACGCGAGCTGGGTTGATAGGCGAACGCCATTTATGGACAGTTTTTTTAATGTTTTTTAATTTGTTATTGGTAGTACCATCCCATTGGGTTTGCCACTGTTGAACGGAAATTCGGTTGATTATTTTTAAAATATCTTTATATGGTAGTGACATTATTTTTGATGAGAAAGTAGAAGATATGGCTTGGTTAGCCAATGTGTCAACTTTTTCATTACCATTGATTCCAATATGTGATGGGACCCACATAAATTCAAAAATTTTATCAGAGTTATTAATGATGTTGCATATTTGGAGGGATAGTTCATTTGACGGGTTATTTGATGATAATGAAGTCAGGGCACTGTAGGAGTCACTTATGATTAGTACTTTATTCATCAGGGAGGATTCAGTGTAGGTAATTGCTTCTTTAATAGCAAAGATTTCAGCCGTGAAAATGCTTGCATCTGAGGGTAGTTTGTAAAGTCTATTTATATTGCCTGAAATGAATGCGCATCCTGTGCCATTTGTATTTTTGGAGGCATCAGTATAAATTAATTCATAGTCGTGAAAGTCGGATTTTATATTTTCATTAAAAATTGAGACAATTGTTAAGTGGGGAGTAATGTTTTTGTTCAAATGGGATAGTTGGGTGTGGATTTTGGGGTGGTACTGCCAGAATGGAGTTGTTAAAAAAGGAAATGATGTCTCAATTTTGAACTCACAGTTGTATTCCTTGCATATACGAATATAAGTGTCCATAATTGATGTTGGTCCTTTGTGTTTTCTTATTTGGGCAGGATATTTGAATAGTTGATATGGTGTTTGGTATGGGAAGGCAAGTTTTTTGGTCACGTATTTTAAGATGTTTTTATTTCTTCTGGTCTGTAGTGGGGGTTCTCCTGATATGCATAGGATACTGTCTATAGGGCTTGTACGGTAAGCACCTATAGCAAGTCGAATTGCCTGGTTATGTATTGGATTGAGGATTTGTTTTGTGTTAGATTGAGCTGAGTTATAGATGATTGAGCCGTACTCTATTCTAGATAATATTAGTGCTTTATAGATAAGGAGGAGACTGTTTTTGTCAGCTCCCCATTTGAAATGAGATAGTGTTTTAATGATTTTTATTTTACTATTGCAATTTATTTTTAGTTTTTTTAGATGAGTGCTCCATGCAAATTTAGCGTCAAAAATCATTCCAAGTATACGAGTATTTTCTTTATATTCGATTGCTATGTTATTGATGTGAATTCGGTGTAGCATATCAGTTTTCTTTTTATTGAAAATTATGCATTGGCTTTTTGATGGTAAGAATTTAAAGCCAGTTTTAGATGACCATTGTAATAGTGAGTTGATAGAAGTTTGTAACAGGTCTACAGTAGTTTTGGTGTTGATTCCGCTACAGTAGATATTACAATCATCAGCGAATAACGAGTACTTAACAGGTTTCTGTATGTTGCTAAAAATGTCATTGATGGCAACTAAAAATAGTGTGACACTTAATACCGATCCTTGGGGTAGTCCATTCTCTGTTTTTGTATGATCAGAAAGTACATTGTCGAGTTTAACTTGTGTTGTGCGGTCGGTAAGAAAGTTATATAAGAACATTAACATATGGCCATCTATGGACCAGCTAGATAGGATATCGATAACTCTATTTTTCCAAACCATATCATACGCTTTTTCCAGGTCAAGAGACACAAGGATAGTATGGTTTTTTTTTTTTTTTGATGGATTCGCATATGTCTGTGTGTAGAGTAGCTAAAACATCTAATGTTGAATGTTTTTGTTGAAAGCCATATTGTTGTTTGATAAATTTATGGTTCGTTTCAAGGTACCAAACTAGGCGTCTGTTTACAATTTTTTCAAGTAGTTTGCTACAGGTGAGAGATATTGGTCGGTAGCTAGTAATATAAAATTTATTTTTTTCAGGCTTTAAAATTGGTTTCACAATTGCTTCACGCCATTTACTTGGTAGTATACCATATGTCCAGATAAGGTTATAGATTGCAAGGATGTGGTTAAGTGCATATTCTGATAGGTTTTTGATGAAGGCATACGGTATATCATCAGGTCCAGGACTTTTACTTGAGCATTTAGTTAATTCATAGTGTAGTTCTTTAATTGTAAGAGGGAGGTTGTACTCATAATCATTATTGTGAATATATGCATTTATGTCGAAGGATTCGTCTTTGGTGTTTTTGTGGGTGATAAAATTATTTTCGAAGTTTGAGTTGCTGCTGTTATTTTGGAAATGTGTAGCAAATGAAGTTTAATTTTGTTTTTGGTGATATATATAATATTTAAAAGAATTTATATATATATATATATATATAAATGAGCAGTGGTAAATAAATAAATAAATGAACATGTAACTTTTGTGTCTTGTTGGTGATGGCGGTCACATTACCTATTCAATATGGATAGGTCTGGCCAAAAGTGAGTCATGCAAATCAATAATCTAACCAACCACCACAATTGAAATCAACATATCATCACACCAACAAAATGATACCATGGAAAGTAAAGAAGTAAAATAAAAAAATATATGTACAAATAAAAAATTTCAACAACCGTGTCAATTAATATATACAGGATGATTTTTTTTATCATAACCCATTTAATTACTAACAGAATAATAATAATTTAAAAATTTTTATTATTACTATCTTTAGTTACACATTATTCTTGAATTATTAACTATTTAATACTTTTTAAGTTCATCCCTTATGCCTGGTAAGGGTGTCAACTTTGTTTTTATTAATGGGAACACATATTTTGAATTTAATAAAATGTTTGAGTTTTAAATTTAATAGTAAATGGCATTTGAATTTTTAATATAACTTTATTCGTTTATTAGATATAAACATTTAAAGTTTCAAATTTTTGAGTTAATATATAGGTATAATACAAATACAGGTAGCTAATTGATTTTTTATGACATCGATATTAGCAGGTACACAGCATTGTTATTATCAATAGTAGTAAGGCACATTGTTGTGAGTTAATAAATACACTAACTGACAATACAAAAAGTATATATATTGATAGTCATAATTGATGATAAACAATCCGTGACTGTGACAGCAATGTTATAAAAATCTAATTAGCTTTCTTTATTTATAATCCCTTGTGTATTATACACATATATTAACTCAAAAATTTCAAACTTTAAATGTTTATATCTAATAAACGAATTAAGTTTCATTAAAAATTCAAATGCCATTTATTATTGAATTAAAAACTCAAACATTTTATTAAATTAAAAATATGTGTTACCGTTTAAAAAAACAAAGTTAACACCCTTACCAGGCATAAGGGATGAACTTAAAAAGTATTACATAGTTAATAATTCAAGAATAATGTGTAACTAAAGATAGTAATAAAAAAAAATTTTTAAATTATAATTATTCTGTAAGTAATTAAATGGGTTATGATAAAAAAATCACCCTGTATACATACAACTGTGAGTAATAATTTTATAAAATAAAAGCAATGTATAATAAATACACCAATAAACAACAATGCATGTATTTATTACCTGAGTTTCATAAAATCGTATCAAAGAATATGGACCATTGCCCTAGCAACAATGGTGGTGCCCGGAAAAATAATAACCAAGGGCCAAGTGCAATTAAAATAACGTTGCACATTGTAACAGTTAAAATTTATCCACCGGAATTTTAGCTGGAAGATAATCCTGTATCTAATAATTATTAATTTGGCAACGATTACATTTATTATTAATATAAAAAGACTATTTCAAAATTACGATTTATTTTAATTTACTATTTAATAGAGTCAGTAAAAAATATATTGATTTTCAAAATTATAATTTTTACTACTAAGTTTTTTATGTAGCTCAATTGGCGATATATAGTATATGGCATCGATTCCGTTGTTATGTAAGTTTTCGTATAAACTTTATCATAAGCTATTAAAAATTAACGTCACACTTAAATATAAATTTTTACCTACCTTATAAGATTGAATAATATTTGAGATAATATTATAGATATACCTTGAATATTTTACTCAATAAAACTTTTGATTTAGTTAACATTTGTCCTCTAGGTTAATACTTTATTGCATAGCATTTAAGTCGTTAAGAGTAGAGTTACATGGAAATGATAATATTCATTTTTATTTTTCTAAATCAATTTTTTATTTTACCTTAAATTATACAATAAAATTTTTTTATGACAAATGTTGTTTTATCAACATTTGCGTTATTTCAAATATTAGGTTTAGTTGGGTTTGCATTTAAATCTCCAAATTTATCCAATGTTTTATCTCTTGTATATTTATAATATTGCAGTAAAACTCAAAATTTCAAACTTTCAACACAATTTTACTGTGATTTTTAATGGCCATACCAAAATTTTATCGTGACTCACTTAGCTCAGTCGAAAAAGCTTAGTTACTTGGTACGTAAGTACCGATTTCTATTCCATTGCGCTGGACTAAATAGGTTTTTCCGTCCTCTCTAACACATACGTACAGCTTTTAAGAGAGAATGTTAAAAATATATACAGTAATAATTATAATAATAAATCGGTATTTATACAACTTAAACATTTATATTGTAAAATCTCTAAAAATTAGACTACTTCGTGAATCATATTTCGTTATTTTATAATACTTCTTAAATATTTCATCTGTTTTGGCACTATTTGATAAGTACCTATAGAAATTAATTGTTTTTTTAATAATTTGACTTGATCCAACAAAGTATTTGTCATATGAGGGTGTTTTTCTAATAAACTTGTTTTCAAAAATTCAGTATAATCTTTGAGAATAGTGTGAAGATTTAATTTTAGTTTTTTTAATAATTGACATTTTTCTTTTAACAAATTTTCGACTGCAATGATCTGCATATAATGAGAGTTTAGAGCGTCTTCTGTCTTTATTGTTAGGAGTGAATCGTCAGGAGAGTTCAGTGAACTTATAACACCATGATCTGATACAGACGTCTTATTGGCAATCAAATTACAATAATCAATATCATGTAAATTTTCCACATGTTCTGCCTCCAAAGTGACTAAAATTCTTTTCAACTCAACTTTACTCGCTTCAATTAATTGTTCTTGTTTTTTAGTCGACATTTCTATAATTGTGTTCAATTTTTCTATAAAATATTCTCGTTGCGCACTTTGAGCCCACTTAAAGTTACATTTAAAGTGTGCTTCTAACTCTTCCTCTCTTTGATTTTCCCATGCTTTGAATCGTTTAGTCATTTGTTCAGTAACTCTACTTTCAACATGAGCTAATTGTACCTTACATTCTTCTTGAACTCGACGTTCGGTTTCTTTGGCTGCTTCCTAAAAACCATAAAAACTATATGGCACACTTATTTTATTCAAATGTCCCAATAAGCGTAATATGACGATTTTATTTACCATAATAGTAGTATAATGTAAATGCAATGCAAGAAAAAAAGTTATAATAAATTTTTATTTATAAAAACACTTCGTTGAAGTACCTCACAGCATCTGTATCTGTGAGACTGAGAAAATTATTCAACGAGTAATTTATTTAATCCATTAACGAATAAAATAACGCTTGTGCTTACAATAAAAGCTTGATTAACATATTTGAGTAAGGAACTCTTCTTTTCGTCACAAGCCGCTTGCATTTCACGATAGACCTCATTTAGTTGTTCTCGGGCTAAATGTTCATGGTGTCGCTTAACACTTTCAATTTCTTCTTCTAATATTTGTTTATAGTGCTCTTTGTGTCTATCAAGTACGATTTTTTCTAAATCTTGACCAACACCTGCATTACATGAAAATAAAATTTATTTTCTGTAAACGAATAGCTTAAAATTGAATATCAATGTATGAAAATCCTTATTACTTGAAACTAACTTAATATTGCGTTAGAAGTCAAGGCCTGTTTTTCAACATCATGTGGCACAGTTAAAACAATATGTTCATTAAACGTATTTTTAGGTGATAACCCAAACTCGACTGGTACTAAATTTCCACTTGTATATTCTGTCCATAACCGAGCTACCAGTCCTTTATCCAAATAGTCTACCACAATACTTCCTAGTTGATTACCTAGACTGTGTTTGAATGTGGTAGGATGAGGTAGCTTTTTATATTTGACGGCTTTTAATTTTTTTAAAGCATTTTCAGTTTTGCCTGATTTTAAATTAATTTGTATTTATGATTTAAATATTATATATTCTTATTATTATTACTATAAAAGAAAAAAAATTTGATTGGGTTCAATCAATGCATAAAAGTATTTTAAATATTATTTTAATGACAAATAACAAGAGGAAATGATATGAAAATCAAACCCTTTCTCCAACAATTCTTATTTATTCATTTGTTATAAAATTTTCTACTTGTCAGAATGTTGTAAGACAAGAAGATATTTTACAAAGTATTATACGAAGTATAAATATTTTATTTCTTCTTTAAAATAAATCTTTATATTGTAAACTAATTATTTATTAATGTTTGATATTTCTTCGTTTAATTACATTATTACGTTCACAAAAATAATAAAATAAGAATAACTTTTCAATTTATAGGCTTATTTTTTCCCAAGCTATAGATTTTAGGCCTAATTAATATTAATTTAATATACTTTATAGTGAACTAGATAATAGATGACAATTCAGTATAACATTAAGGTTGTTTAATAACATACATAAATTAAAACTATACAAGTTTAGTGCAAAAATATGTTAAATAAATATATTTTTTTTTTTTAAGAAAGCCATATCAATTATTTTTAACTATTTTGTATTATGTAATATTACTGTTTTAATGCAACCAAATAATCAAATACTAAGTTTTTACTTTGCAAATTGGTACCTACATAATATATTTTGCTTGAATATTAATACATTTACGCAGCTAGTTCATTTTTGTTAAAAATTAATTTAATACACTTTTGCACTAAGCCATCAACATATTCATTAACTTTGTATTAGTGGCATATAATGTCTCAATTTTTTAAATGATGAAATCTGACTAATAAACCTATAAATAAAACTAATTATTTGAGATTTACCTACATTCATTTAAAGAAATTTTATATTGCCTATCAATTCTATTATTAAAAGATTCACTGCAATTTTTATACATTCTTTGCGATTAATTTTTTTCCTACCAAATTCAACTAATATACAAATCCACGGTAACTATTTTAACAGATATAGTGAGTTATTTTAGAAACTTTTCTAATGAAAATCTACTAAAACTTAAAATTTATTTTCAAGCCAATTAATTACTATCTATTTTCGTATATAAATTAAGAAACAAAATGCATATATTATTTGGAATACGAGGTGTGTTCAATAAATACCCAAACAAAATTTATTAAAAATTATATTTCAAACTTACAATTAATTTAAATGGATCATCTTCAAAATAGTGTCCTTTAGCTTCAATACAATGCTCCCAACGGTATTGCCACTTTTTGAATCACCTTTGTATGTCCTACATAGTAATAGCTTTTAGCTCTTATGTTGCGTTCTGGATAGTTTCGTTGACGTCCTTGAGTCTTTGGCCTTTGAGGGTACTTTATAGTCTTGGAAACAAAAAATAATCACAGGGAGATAAGTCAGGTAAATATGATGAGTGAGGTATCACTGATATATTTTTAGATGCCAAGTAAATATTATATAATTTTTATAATTAATTCTTTTCGAATTATAATTGATTTTTATTTTTATTATATTAAAAGTAATCATTTCTAATCTACTTTTTTCGTCCTTTAAAGTGAAAGTTTATAATAATAAAAAAAAAAAATGAATTTTTACCATAACTTTTAGCTTATCTTACAAGTTTGAAATTGACATTATTAAATAGAAAAAAAGGAATTGTTAAGATTAATATGCAGTCAGCAAATTTTACAATTACTTTTTACAGTCAATTTATCAGAAAAGCTCTATTTTTTTGCATTTTTATCGTAATAGATCACTTAAAAATAAATCATAGGAGTCATTCATAATTAACTTTTGGTGTTTTAAAAGACTCTACAATTGAAATATACAGAACTGAATTAATTTTAATGATTTACTTTAACTAAAAAAACCAATAAAAAAAAGTTGTTAAAAAGATCTACCCAATTGAGCGTACTATAAAATTTGATTATAATTGTAAAAATTAATTGTTAAATTTAGGTGAAACTAAAAATCATTTTTGTTTTATATAGCATGTGTTACCAAAAAATTTGGAATTAAACTGTTATTAACACACACAAATAGAGTTAAAAAATTAATAAATTACAAAGTAAAATTATAGAATAAGAAATTTCTTCTCACGAGGGGAGACTACAGTGATGGGATGATGTGTGTTTGTGGGGG